>NC_133329.1:103618745-103953745 GCF_042186555.1 Aquarana catesbeiana | reverse complement strand
TTTATCGGCGTAGGGGGTTCCCCTCAAGATCCATACCAGACCCAAGGGCCTGGTATGCTCTTGGAGGGGGAACCCATGCCGGTTTTTTATTTAAAATTTGGCGCGGAGTTCCCCCTCAAGAACATCTGAGCACAAGTCGCGTGCCAAAGTCGGATCATGCAAGACGGCAATCCGACTTTGATCCGACTTCAATGATAGTCAATAGGCTGAAGTAGGATCAAAGTCGGACCAAAGTAGTACAGGGAGCATTTCTAAAGTCGGAACGACTTGTGTCGGACCAGTTAGGACGGCTCCCATAGGGAAACATTAAATTTCACACGTCATGCGACATGAGCTCCCAATGTCGGAGCGTTTGTCGGACCAGTGTGAACCCAGCCTAAAGGGAGTGGTCCTAATCTCAGCTTGTTACCTGTATAAAAGACACCTGTCCACAGAAGCAATCAATCAATCAGATTCCAATCTCTCCACCATGGCCAAGACCAAAGAGCTGTCAAAGGATGTCAGGGACAAGATTGTAGACCCACACAAGGCTGGAATGGGCTTACAAGACCATTGCCAAGCAACTTGGTGAGAGGGTGACAACAGTTTCTTGGTGACTATTATTCGCAAATGCAAGAAGCACAAAATAATTGTCAATCTCCTTTGGTTTGGGGCTCCATGCAAAATCTCACCTCGTGGAGATTCATTGATCATGGGAACAGTGAGGAATTAGAATTAGCCCAGAAATACATGGGAATCTTGTCAATGATCTCAAGGCAGCTGGGACCATAGTCACCAAGAAAACAATTGGTAACACACTACGCCGTGAAGGACTGAAATCCTGAAGCGCCTGCAAGGTCCCCCTGCTCAAGAAAACACGTGTACAGGCCCGTCTGAAGTTTGCTAATGAACATTTGAATGATTCAGAGGAGAACTGGGTGAAAGTGTTGTGGTCAGATGAGACCAAAATCTAGCTCTTTGGCATCAATTCAACTCGCCGTGTTTAGAGGAGGAGAAATGCTGCTTATGACCCCAAGAACACCATCCCCACCGTCAAACATGGAGGTAGAAACAATATGCTTTGGGGGTGTTTTTCTTCTAAGGGGACAGGACAACTTCGCCACATCAAAGGGATGATGGACGGGGCCATGTACCATCAAATCTTGGGTGAGAACCTCCTTCACCCAGCCAGGGTATTGAAAATGGGTCATAGATGGGTATTCCAGCATGACAATGAACCAAAACATATGGCCAAGGCAACAAAGAAGTGGCTCAAGAAGAAGCAGGTACTGGAATGGCCTAGACAGTCTCCAGACCTTAATCTTATAGAAAATATGTAGAGAGAGCTGAAGGTTCGAGTTACCAATAGTCAGCCTCAAAACCTAATTGACTTGGAGAGGATCTGCAAAGAGGAGTGGGACAAAATCCCTCCTGAAATGTGTGCAAACCTGGTGGCCAACTACAAGAAACGTCTGACCTCTGTGATTGCCAACAAAGGTTTTACCACCAAATACTAAGTCATGTTTTGCAAAGGGGTCAAATACTTATTTCACTCATTAAAATGCAAATCAATTTATAACATTTTTGAAATGCGTTTTTCTGGATTTTTTTGTTATTCTGTCTCTCACTGTTAAAATAAACCTACCAATAAAATTGCAGACTGATCATTTCTTTGTTAGTGGGCAAACGTACACGATCAGCAGGGGATCAAATACTTTTTTCCCTTACTGTAATGCCTGCTCTGATATTGCAAAGATATTGCACAGAAAGGTCCCGTATCTGCTCTTCTGGAAGTCCCCCATTGCCACTGTCAGCTTCAGCCTCCATTGCAAGCCAGGTGCTATGAGGGCAACCATGCTCCCGACTTTGGCTGTGTGCGTGCATAGGCACACACAGCACTGCTAAGCCACACCCCCATCCCTTCTCACGTGAGATTAATTGACAGCCTATGGCTCCAGCTGCCCTCTTTGTCTCCTGTGAAAGCAGGAAGTGTTGATGCAAGGCTGCAGCCGGAATACCTCAGGAGTGGTGACAGGCGCCAGGTAAGTGTTTGGGGATGGGGGCAGGTAGGACAAGTAGTGAGGCATTTTTTCTTTAATGCAGGGAATGCATTAGGGTAAAGAATCCTTTAACTTTAGAACCACTTTAAAGATGAATTCCAGGTATGGTATTTTTAGATAGTTACTTATTGGTTGGTGTGGACATCATTGCTATTTTCACATCTGATTAAGGCCCTTAGGATGGAAACATTTTGGATCATTTAAAGTGTAGCTAAGGCTGGTTATCCTTTAAGTGGCAATACAGACAGTGAAAATGAATTGAGAATGCATTGCTTGATATATCTATGGCTTTCAGAGCTGTCCAACATGTGGAGAATCAGGAGGTCGAGAGAGAGTGGAGGAAGTTGCTTCTGCAGCCAATGGAACCCCAGATGAATGGAAAGGAGCAGCCAATAAGGTAGGCCCAGTTAATGGATTAGTCCACCAAAATTGTTTGGTTAGTTTTGGATTGAATTACTCGTTGGCTTTTTATATCCTTAACGCACTCCAGAGGTAAGATTGTCCAAATTGAATTTCTGGATTTTCTCCCCATATCATGATTCTTTCTGCTGCAGTAAAAGTTTCAATTGCCCTTTTGCAACCCCTGTAATGAAAAACAGGTAATTCCAACGAGTAAGATCACATTGACGTGACTGTGTCAAATGGCCAGAGTTGGAAACTCAAGTGCCATTTGGAGTCTTACCACCTTTCCTCTTCTCCATAACTAAGTTCAGAGGTGTTCTATAGTTCACAGGGCTGTTAACATTGTTTAGATACTTGATGCAGCACTGTCAGCTCCTCTAGAGTGCATTCACACCTCTGCGTTTTGAATCGGGGCAGATTTGCTGTGATTCTGCCCGCAATTTCCAAGTGCCGAGGTGTGAAAGACAAATCGCAGAACAAACATTTGAGATGCCATTCATTTGAATGCCATCTAAGATCGCAGTGCAGCTGTGCCGTGATTGTGGCATGATAAATCGAGCTGCAGTCGCGGCAACCCGCATCGCATGAAGCATGTCACCCAAAAGTAGCTCCTGAACTTTTTTTGGGCGACAAGCTTCACGCAATGCAGGCTGCCGCAATTGCAGTGCAAATTTATTGTGCTACAAATGCGGCAGAACCGCACCGTAATTTTTAGGATTCATCGAAATGATGGCATTTCAAATGTGCGTTCTGCAATTTGTCATTCACACTTTGGCTCTTTGAAATCACAGACAGAATCATAGAAAATCTGCCTGCGATTGAAAACGCTGAGGCGTGATTGCAACCTAAAGCCAGCCATACATTGATCGAGATTCGGCCGGTTCAGCAGGGACCGGCCAAGAATCGATCCATGTATGGGCAGGCTGATTGTACCCGTATTGATCCATCGATCAACTTGGGTACAACCAACCTGCCAGATCTTTTACATGCGATTACTGCCAGCGGCTATACGCGCCAGCAGAACACAGTAGAGCTGTGGAAGGCATTCCCCGATCAACACTATCTGGGAAATTGAGTGACTTTTTTTCTTTCCACACGTAGTGGAAAGAAAGAAGATCAAATCATCTATGAGCTACTTAAGGAAATTAGCAGCTCACTTATCAAACAGATTTAAGACAACAGGGGGCAAATAAGAGAAGTTAATTTTCAGGGTTTACATATATATATATATATATATATATATATATATATATATATATATATATATATATACACACATTATATGTAATCTTTCTATAAAATGCAGAGATGGGTGAGGGTATCACATATCTGGATTCCTTTCTTACAGCCTACAGCCATTGGTCGGCACTTAAAGACCCAGAATGGTCTCTTGAGCCCCCCTCCAGAAGATACCCTGAACAACAGCCAGGCCTCCCTATATGAGATGCTCCAAGGAAAGGGTCGCTGGTGTGGGGTCAGTATGGACCAGTCTGCTTTGCTCCCCCTCCGCTTCAAAAACATCCGGGAGAAGACAGATGCCCACTTTGTGGAAGTCATTAAAGAGGACAGGTAATTGCAAGTATTTAGGTAACATTACAAAACATGAGCCAATGGGGCTAATTTATGAAAGCCGTGTGCCATCAGTAGAGGCGCAGGGCGAGGCGCAACACACGTTTTCATATTTACCAAGCGGTGCACCGGGAACAGAGCACAAATCCCCTATTTACTATAGCGATTCCGGTGCACGGGAGAATGCAATATGTGTGCCACTATGGACATGGCGCACGGCAATTTAGTAACAACTGCCCAAGTAACAAATATGCCCAAAATAGAATTAGAAAGTAACTTTTTCAGAAAAAGCCTGCTGTGCCTGCAAGTACGCTTAGAACTGCGTGAGATCAATGTAAGCACTGTGCATGCGCAAGCAGCTCTTGCGCTCAATCAAATGCTTTTGTTCACTGTGCAGCCAAAATCTTAGTAAATGTCAAGCAACGTAAATGCAATTGCGTGGGTTGAACGGGCGCACCTTTAAAGTTGACTTTTTTTTTTTTTTCACTGGTTCACCTTCATGTATTTTTTTTAAGGAGATTTGCACACGGGTCATGTTAGCATGTTACGTTGCCAACATGTGATATGCACCTTGTTAAAATGATGTAAAAAGACTTTCGCTCCTCTAGCTCCTCCTAAAAGAGCATTTACCCTTCCCCCTCTAATGCATTTCTTTGGGCTAGCTTTTGCTTTTAAAGGAGAACTCCACACTCCATTCTCCAATGCTCTTGTCTCCCTCCTCTAACCTCTTGTTTTTCCATGGGGTAACTTTTGCTTTTAAATGGGAACTCTCCACTCCATTCTCAAAAGGCTGTGAGCTCCCTTCACAAATCCAAACCACATCCTTTTTCAGAGCATACAATAGGGCCAGCTAGGAAAGGGGCGAGAAGAGCGATCGCCCAACCCCCTCCTGAACCATACAAGGCCACATGCACTCAACATAGCTGGCTGCCTTTGGGGCATGTTGGGCTCAGCCCAATACCAACCACAAAGCACTTTGTACCCACTAGTTTAAAGGGGCTTTCCACATTCCGTGAAGCCCCCTGTCTGCAGCCCACCACAACCCCAGCCTAGGGTTGTGTGGAAGAGGCCCTTGTCCCCTTGACTATGGGAACAAGGTGGTTGACTTTTGGGGTGCCCGAGCCCCTCCTGCCTGAAAGGCAACTGGCGTTTTCTATTAAACAAGGGTACTAAATGGGCCATTGACATGCATCAAAGTTGAATTTAGGAATGTGTCTTTGCAAAGTTAAACTAAATGAAATACTTTTCTATTATTGCTTGGGGATAGAGTGCAGAGGGATTAGAAGTCTTGTCAGTTTTTGGGGGTGTCTACACCCCTGATAGGGTGAAGACAACTCCCAAATTTTGCCACTTTCTCCTTCAAATTTATTCACTTCCTGTCACATAGACAAACAGGAAGTGAGGGTAAAACCCTACCAGTGTTACCTACCAGCATGTTTTTAGAGTGTGGGAGGAAAGCCACGCAGGCACAGGGAGAACATGCAAACTCCAGGCAGATGGTGTTGTTGTCGTGATTCGAACCAACGACCCTTTTTGCGGCTAGCTGAAAGTGCTAACCACTACACCACTGTGCTGCCCAAATATAAATCTATAGATGTAGGTTCTTGTGTCCACCAGCAGAGAGAAGTTGGGTAGATGCCACACTCCCAATTCTGGAGGCATAATAATGGTCTAGCACAGGGGTCTTCAAACTACGGCCCTCCAGTTGTTCAGGAACTACAATTCCCATCATGCCTAGTCATGTCTGTGAATGTCAGAGTTTTACAATGCCTCATGGGATGTCTAGTTCTGCAACAGCTGGAGAGCCGTAGTTTGAAGATTCCTGATCGCTCTAGCATGTCTTGAAAAAAGATGGTTTCTCAATTACTTTTCTAGCGCACCAATTAAGGTATGAACTGGCGAAATGCATTCATCTTAGTAAATCAGCGCCAATGAGTTCTTTCTGAAAATAATAGTCAAAACGAAAAAATGTCCGGCTTCTGTCGAATGGGAAAACCAGCATCCGATCAGTGCTGGCAGCCAATGGCAGCCAATACCCAAAAAGAATGAGTGCCGTAATAGAATCAAAAGGTGCTTCAACAAAGTATTAGTTTGAGGGTGTGCACACTTATGCAACCGTATTATTTTAGTTTTTTATTTTTACTTCCCTCCACCAAAAAGTTTTCAGTTGGTTTTTTAACTGAGTTGTACAGTTTATAGGTCACACTAAAGGTGGAAAAAGTTCTGAAATGATTTATCTTTGTCTCACTTTTTTACATCACAGAAACCTGACATTTTAACAGGGGTGTGTAAACTTTTTATATCCACTGTATATGGACACTGGTCATTATACACATATGGGGATTATAGGAGGTAGAAACTGGGTTGGTCAAATCTTCATATGCTTTTAGAAGACATCAAATCTTTCCTCTCTGACCTGTTTCTGTTTTCCAGCCTAATGAAAGATTACTTCTTCAAGCCGCCAATTAACCGCTTCAGCCTGAACTTTCAAGACAATGAGCTGGAAATGTCATATCGAGCCAGCTACCAGGAGGAGGTAATAATCCGTAGCATTGTTACACATTCATAATAGAGCAGCCATATATAGTCCATGGTGGACAGTAATTATTCCCCCCAGTAGAGCCAGGCTCCAAACTCAGTGTACATGTGTAGTTTATCTGCACCAGACAGCCAACATCTTCTCAGCAAAGTGCAAACATGAAAAAGGAGGTCTAATATAGAATTTGTGGAACTGTATATTGCTGTAATGTTAAATCATTTATTGACACGTTAAAATGTAACTGTGCCTTTGGTAGCTTCCCCTGTCTCCAGAGCCCAGAGTACTCTTCATAGAAATAAATGGTGAATGGGCTCATGCAAGCACCCTACTGGGAGGATTTTGACAGGCAGCTGTGCAGTTTGCTTGTTCGGGAACAGGGCCTGCATTGACGGGCTTTTGTTTGCTTGGTGCTGTTCAAATGCAGGTCAGAAGAAGGTCAACAGCAGGTCATATGTACCTGTAAATGAATTCTGAATGATTTCATTGGCATCTCAAGCCCAAACACAAGCCAAAAGCCTGTTGACAGTTGCCCTTAGACTGGCAGAGGTGGCTAAGTGTGGGAAAAGGTACCATATAAGTTTAATTTGGTACACGTTATTTGCAGCTAAAAAAAGAGCCCTTGTGTAAGACAAATTAATTGTGTGCTTTAAAAAGTAGCGTACTGGTGTCAGTAAAATGTATAATGCCAATACCTGGTAATCAGGAATACATAAGGCACTGCTTTTTGAGTCAGTCTACCCTTGCTTTACTGCTGAGAAGTCATGAGTTTGATCACTGTTTTGGATAAGATTTACTTTTGGTCAGTTAAAGGATATTGGACTATTTAATGAAAGTAGGATTTCATTAGTAAGCTTTCATAAAGCTCATTAGAAGATGATAGTAGAGTATGATGGTATTGCTGCTGTGGCCACAAAGTCTTGCAGTTATTGGCACTGTTAAGTGGACTGGAAGGGTGTGTATAGGTCAAATCGGACATGACAGGCTCTGCTGATAACTTCTTCTTGCTGCTGAAGGAGAAGTCTCAATGTGACACTGGTGGCTCGCAACCTCCTGATCTGGGATGGTGGGTCAGCAAACCAGATCGCAGGTTGCTGACCCGCCATCCCAGAGCATCAGTGTTGTGAATGGAGCTGGCGGTAGAGGAAGCAAGTGCCTGCGCAGCAAAGCCGCATAAGCCGATGCTTCTTGTATAACGCTCCTGTCACAGGTGAAGTGATACCAAATGCACTCTGCCAGGGACAGCAACAGCCAGCAATATCTGAATGGAAGGCTGTTATTAGAGGTCAGTTTATAACTAAAACCACAGGATATATATGTTCTGCAGTGGTTACTGGGCTGCTTTCAAACTGATCCACAGGTGCAGGCATTGGACCTGCGTCTTACCTGCACTGAGCCATAGACTTCTGTTTTTTCCTGCAGGTTTGGTGCGCTTTCTGAAAGTGCACTACACCTGCAGAATATAATAGAAGTCTATGGCAAAGTGCAGCTAACCCGCAGGAAAGCCACTGCAGTGCGGGTAAACCGCAGCACATCCGTGTGAAAGCAGCCTTAGGCCCCTTTCATATGATCAGTCTGATCCTGTCCTCTGCATATGCATAGCGGACACGGGCCTGTCATCCTTCCACTCCGCTCATTGTGGCCCGCGACTGGTTACCAAGTCACTTAAATGGCCCCTGCTCTTCAAAAGGCTGGGCACCTCTGCCCTAAATTAACATGGGTGGCAGGTAAGTGGACCAAGGATCTCTGGCGCAGCGGTGTTACTCATAGGCCCCTTTCACACTGGGGCGGTTTGCAGGCGTTATTGCACTAAAAATACCGCCTGCAAACCGCCCCAAAACAGACTCCGCTGTTTGTTCAGTGTAAAAGCCCGAGGGCTTTCACACTGAAGCGGTGCGCTGGCAGGAGAAGAAAAAATCTCCTGTCAGCCGCATCTTTGGAGTGGTGAAGGAGCGGTGTATTCACCGCTCCTTCACCAATCCTGCCCATTGAAATCAATGGGACACCGCGGCTATACCGCGGCTATAGCCGCGCTATACGAGTGGTTTTAACCCTTTTTCGGCCGCCAGCGGGGGGTTAAAACCGCACCGCTAGCGGCCGAATACCGTGGTAAAACAGCACTAAAAATAGCGCTGTTTTACCGCCGACGCCCCCTACCGCCCCAGTGTGAAAGGGGCCATAGAGTCACTGAGAGCTATAAGAAATTTAACTGACTTCCTTTCCTTCATAACAGAAATCCTAGTCTTAGGTGAACTGACTCTTTAAATAATGGTAACACTGCTTCCTATATCTGCAGGTGATGCGGATGGCTCCAGTAAAAACATTTGCCAGTGCCACCTTCAGCTCCTTGCTTGATGTCCTCTTGTGTTTCTTCATCTTCCTCCTCCTCTCCATTGCTTGTTTCCTGAAGCCACCTACAGTTCCTATATCCCCAACAACACTGGTGCTCATTGTCCTTGTTGTCTGTGGCTTCTTGGGGTTTCTCTCCTTACTTGTCTCTATCAGGTGAGTAAATGGAGCACCAGTGAAGGTACTTATAGAGGTTTATTGCATTGTGAAATTAGTTTAAACGCCCAATGTAAGATCCTCCCTGTTCAAATTACTGTTATTCGGGTGCTTCTCTTTGGAATTAACAAAAAAGGAGTTTTGGCTGGTATTGAAGCCAGAGACAGGCAACTAGTAAGTGGGAATTTTGTTTGGGATTGTATCATTGGAGACCTCAAAATGTGATGGAAGTGGTATTTAAGAAGACGATGGTCTATATTTCGGAGCCCCAAATACCTTAAAGTGAAACTATGCTTTGCTCATGCAGAGCAAAGCAACATGTTCACCTTAGTTGATGTTGCTCCCTTCCCCAGCTGCTTATATTCATTTTCCTTTGCTCCCCTACTGCCTTGTGTTCCTGCTGGAGCAAAGAGATGTACCCAATGTACCCGATACTGCCTGGTATGGGGGACATGTAACCCCTTCCTTCCATGTGACAGCACTGGGTACCTGAATGGCTAATTGCCAGTGACTTTAAGTGCATGTGAGGTTAGGAAAGCAATAGACATGATCCAGCTAGACCATCATTGAACACACATGGGGCTTTTTCTCTAAACTCTGCTGGGTAAACAGGGCAGCAGGGGAGTGATTGGATGGGAATTCTTAGCAGACAGTGGGTGAGCAATTAAATTAACCTATTGCTTTGCCCCACATAGGCAAAGCACATGTTCACTTCAAACAGAATTAATCCCCCAAGAAGCAAATCCTTGTTCTAGGTCTGTGACAGTGATGAATGATAAAGGTGACAACCCCGGAACTTGCATGTTCAGAAACAACTCAACAAAGACAGCTTTACTTTCTTATAAGTTCCTTTCAACAACTACCTTTCAATAGTGGCTACTTTATTGACATTTCTATCTCTGTTCACTTTCCAGGATGGCCTTCTATCTGGAGGACATGTTCCTGTGTACCAGGCGTCTCCTGGAAATCATCTCTGGATGGCTTCCTCGTCATCTTATCGGCACTGTTCTGGTTTCTTTGCCTGCCACGGTCATCTTCTCCAACCTGACTGCTGATTTCTACAACAAAATACGCGTAAGAATTTTATTATAAGGGTAGGGTGGTTCGTTATAGAGAGCCGGCCATAGGGGATTTTAAATGAAGTCAATAATGAAATTTTTAGATTGTAATTATTTCTTGATCATTTAAATATAATTTTATTGTTTCACTTTATTATTGATAATTATATATTTATTATATATTGATAGTCCATTTTTACCAGTAGTCTTTAGCAGGCACTGGATCTCATTAGAGAAATAGCTGCCACTGAGAAAGGGTTACAATTCGGACCAAATAAACCAGATGTTCTAGCAAAGCAAGTACTATATCATTGCTGTGCTATTTGGATAAAAAAACAAAGCACACATATAAAAAGCAACAGTTGTGGAGGCATACACATAAAAAATAAATACCATATTAATATAAAAACCCCAATTTTTTAAAAATAAATGTGAAAACGAAAACTTTAGAATGGGGCAAGTATTTAAATTCTGTACAATGAAGGATTAGTATCTAAAAATGGCAACCCCTTCCCAATGATCATATTGCTAAGGATTTATTTTATAAGAGTGCTAATATTGTTGTTTTAGGGCCTATTCACCCCAATATATCTGTTTTCATGTCAGCATTGCTGCCCAATGAGGTGCATTTAAAAGGAAAATGCATCTGCCTCGTTTTTATCCAGCACTTTATAAGGCAATGCATGTTTTCACATGTTGCTGTGTGTTGAGGGGCAGAGGCGGTTTTTTACTCCTAATGCCGCTTACACTCGACCGGACTTTCCGTCAGAATAAACTCTGACGGTCTTTCTGATGGAGTTCCGCTGAAACGGACTTGCCTACACACAATCACACCATTCGTTTAGAACACAATGACGTATGACGGGACTAGAAAAGGAAGTTCAATAGCCAGTAACCAATAGCTGCCCTTGCGTCGTTTTTGGTCCGTCGGAATAGCATACAGACGAACGGTTTTCCCGATAGGAATTGATTCCGTCGGAAAGATTTAAAACATGTTCTATTTCTAGGTCCGGCAGAATTTTTGAAAAAAAAAGTCAGCTGGAGCCCACACACGATCGGAATATCCAATGAAATGATTCATTTGGACCTTTTCTGCTGGAAAGTCCGGTCGTGTGTACGTGGCATTACATGCATGTTGGCAATAAAAGGCCATGCACCCCAATGCATATACCCAGAGTGTTGTTCTGCTATGTGTTAAAAAGCAGTACAAGGTTTAAAGTTGCCCTTGAAAGCAATAGGACCACAGTAATGCTAGGGTTAGTATTGTGTATGTATATTTATTAAAATAAAATCATTTTTAATTTCCCCTAAAAGGATGAAACAGAATCAGACACTTCCTGCGACAGCTTTAGTCACAATGGACAATCCAGCTTTGTTCCTTGTAGTGCCTGCTGTGTTAATATTGCCCCCTGGTGGTGACTAATTGTTTCTACTCCTTACAGTACACCATGTTCCTGTGCTCTGCTCTGCTGATCCCTCTAGTGCAGTACTGTAACTTCTGCCAGCTGAGCTCCTGGCTGAGATCCTCCCTTGCTACGGTGACTGGAGCTGCTCTGTTGATTCTGCTGTATGTGCCGCTGTTTCCAACAGGGTAAGTGAGGGCAGTTTAGTAAAAGGAAGGTGGGGCAGTGACAGCATTCCTTCCTATATGATTAACACTGTTTTTTATATTACTTTCTAGGCCCGTAGTACTAGAAGAGTCCAATACTGCAACAAACTACAGGTAACAGGACATAAAAGCTTTAACATTTGAGTCCCCAGGCCTTTTTCTATTTTAACCCCCTTGAGTCCCAGATTGTTTTTTTGTTTTTTTTTTGGTTCACCACATTATAGTTTTTGCAGCCTACCCTAACTTACTATCCAAACAAAAGAACTCGCTGCTCCAGGTGAGACAGGAAGCCTAATGATATCACGGGTGCCCGCCTCGGCTCGCCTCCACGTACGATCAACACTGAAGAAATGGCTGCACTCCAAGATCCTTCAGAATTCGTATTTAATGAACGAACATCCCAAGTTACTGTCTGTAACACTTGGGATGTTCGTTCACTAAATAGAATTTTGATGGATCTTGCAGTGCAGCCATTTCTTCAGTGCCTAACTTACTATACATTGTTATTTCTTTTTTTTTTGGGGAGGGGGGGGGGAGACAGTCAGATAGCAAATTTGTAAGATATAGTTTTATTTTCTTGATTCTTATTGCTAAAAAAAGTAAAAAACATAAAATAAAAAAATAGATAATTTGTGAACCTCCATACAGTATATTTACTGCAAAATGTGCTGAATTAAATGATATAATTATTGTAACTTTTGTGGAACATAGCAGAATGGTAAAGCTTACGGTGAACATATGCATTTTAGTTTAGGAGAGCCCACTGCAAGAGTCATTTTTCATTTTCCTACAATTAGGCTTTAAGCATTTTCTGGGTCTGAATTCTGACGTCATTCTCACTTGCCTGGTCCAGGTCAGTGACTTATAAAGGGAGAGGCAGTCAGGCAACCAGCATTTAAGAAGTATATCTGCAGCCTACAATACTTCTACCCCCTCAGCAGCCTCCCACCATTCCAATCCATGTGCTCTGGCAGTGGGTGATCAGAGGGCGTTGAGCTGCTGAGTCACTGCAGGGAAGAGGAGCAGAGTGAGTATTTATTACTGCACCCTTGTGCTAGCATGTGTGCTGCATGGAGCTAGCACACCTGTGCATCAGAGGGTTCAAGTACACTTCTAGTTACTAGAAGGAGAAAACGTCATAATTGTGCTTTCCTTGGACAAGACAAGACTCATAGCATTTAAAAGAGAAGTTTGGGTTTCCCAAAAAAAAAAAAACATTCACACTGACCTAGGTGGATGCAGCATCAATCTAATGCTGCATCTGTCCCTTGCTGCCTCTGCACTTAGAATTGAGCGATCAAACACTGCTGATCGCTCAGTTCTCCGCTCTGCTCTGAGCAGCAATTGATGACTGTTGGTCACCAGGTATCTGCTCTGCCCTTCCAGCGCTTACTGGAGTGCTGGGCTGTGGAGGGGGCGGGAGCATGTGGCTCAGTCTCCCAGTGGCTTGCCGAGAGGCTGGATCAACTGCCTATCCAGGCTTCTGGGTGGATCCTGACTGTAATGTCAGGATCGATCCAGTGCCTGGGTCAGCTGAGTGACATCAGCCGACAGCGGACTTTAGCCCCCTGTGAGCTTAAAACACTAGTTGCTGAACAAACTGCACTCCTGTGATCCATAGGAGAAGTATAGTCAAAATAGCTTTGTCCATATTTCTCCTTTAAAGCGGAGTTCCACACAAAAATGGAACTTCCGCTTTTCGGAACCCTCCCCCCCTCCGGTGTCACATTTGGCACCTTTCAGGGGGGAGGGGGGTGCAGATACCTGTCTAAGACAGGTATTTGCACCCACTTCCGGCATAGACTCCCATGGGAGTCTACGCCTCTTCCCGTCCCCACCGCGCTGTCTCCTAGGAAACACACAGCTTCCAGGAGAGAGCAGGGACCACTTGGGACGCGCAGCGCGACTCGCGCATGCGCAGTAGGGAACCGGGAAGTGAAGCCGCAACGCTTCACTTCCTGATTCCCTCACCTAGGATGGCGGCGGCAGCTGCCGAGAACCGAGCGGGTTCTCGGCGTCGCCTGCCGACATCGCTGGACCCTGGGACAGGTAAGTGGCCATGTATTAAAAGTCAGCAGCTGCAGTATTTGTAGCTGCTGGCTTTTAATATTTTTTTTTTTTGATGGTGTGGGTGGACCCCCGCTTTAATCAGCTCCCAATTACGGTAAATTAATACAGTATCACAGTATCTCACAAAAGTGAGTACACCCCTCACATTTTTGTAAATATTTTTTTTTTATATCTTTTCATGTGACAACACTGAAGAAATGACACTTTGCTACAATGTAAAGTAGTGAGTGTACAGCTTGTATACCAATGTAAATTTGCTGTCCCCTCAAAATAACTCAACATACAGCCATTAATGTCTAAACCGCTGGCAACAAAAGTGAGTACACCCCTAAGTGAAAATGTCCAAATTGGGCCCGAAGTGTCAATATTTTGTGTGGCCACCATTATTTTCCAGCACTGCCTTAACCCTCTTGGCCATGGAGTTCACCAGAGCTTCACAGGTTGCTACTGGAGTCCTCTTCCACTCCTCCATGACGACATCACAGAGCTGGCGGATGTTAGAGACCTTGCGCTCCTCCACCTTCCATTTGAGGATGCCCCACAGATGCTCAAGAGGGTTTAGGTCTGGAGACATGCTTGGCCAGTCCATCACCTTTACCCTCAGCTTCTTTAACAAGGCAATGGCAATTAACAAGGCAATATTCGCTTTTGTGAGATACTGTATGTTGCTTGGGAGGCTTCTACATATTTGAGAGCGGGATCCAGGCACAATCCCTGCGTTAGGACCCGGTAGAAAAGTGTGCTCAGAGAATCATTCATATCAGCTCTTGTTGCAAAAAGGCTTACATTCTAATCTCCTTGTTATAGTGATATGAACACATAGGATCAATTTATTCAGAAGACAGTTAACCTTCAAGTTTCTTTATAAATTGTGGGAAGAATGTGGAGTGCACAGGGACATCCTATTCATAATAGAAAAATGTACTCATTCCATGCATATAGAGTCCCTGGTGGGAAGTTAATTAGGAGGCATTAGTGGTAACCATTAAACCACAGTGTTATCGCTATTATCAATAGCAGACACAGGAAAAACTGTAAATACTCTTGTGTTTAAAAGTTTTTTTTTTTTTTTCATTTATAGCTCTTCCTCTCCTCCTCCTGACATTCTGAATCCTGACAGTCCAAGCACACCGACCTGCCTACTTGGACCAGAACTTGCTGTAGCTTATTTTCTGCTCCTCCTTCTCGTGTGGTTCCTGAATCGAGAGTTTGAGGTCAGTTACCGCCTTCACTACCATGGTGACGTGGAGGCAGACCTGCACCGTACTAAGATCCAGAGCATGAGGGATCAAGCAGATTGGCTTCTACGCAACATCATCCCTTATCACGTAGCTGAGCAGCTGAAGGTGTCCCAAAGCTACTCCAAGAACCACGATGATGCTGGTGTAATATTCGCGAGCATAGTCAACTTTAGCGAATTTTATGAAGAAAATTATGAAGGCGGTAAGGAGTGTTACAGGGTTTTAAATGAGCTCATTGGAGACTTCGATGAGCTTCTTAGCAAGCCTCATTATTCATGCATTGAGAAGATCAAGACCATTGGCGCTACTTACATGGCCGCCTCAGGACTTAACCCATCTCAGTGCCAGGACAGCAGCCAGCCTCACCGTCACCTGCAGACATTGTTTGAATTTGCCAAGGAAATGATGGGCGTGGTAGATGATTTCAACAACAACATGCTGTGGTTTAACTTCAAGCTCCGCATTGGGTTTAACCATGGCCCACTGACAGCGGGTGTGATTGGGACAACCAAGCTGCTTTATGATATCTGGGGGGACACAGTGAACATTGCCAGCAGAATGGACACAACAGGAGTGGAATGTCGCATCCAGGCAAGTGAGGAAAGCTATAGGGTGTTAGTGAAAATGGGCTATGAGTTTGATTACCGGGGGACCGTCAATGTCAAGGGAAAAGGACAGATGAAAACCTATC
Organism: Aquarana catesbeiana; assembly: GCF_042186555.1. NCBI lineage: Eukaryota > Metazoa > Chordata > Amphibia > Anura > Ranidae > Aquarana > Aquarana catesbeiana. The sequence continues at coordinate 103,938,025 of NC_133329.1, read as the reverse complement.
TATTCCCAAAGTGTACAGACAATGGAGGCCTAGTGCCCCACCACCAGTTATCAATCTCTCCTGATATCCGGGTACAGGTGGATGGCAGCATCGGCCGTTCCCCTACAGATGAAATAAGTAGCCTGGTGACAGGAGGGAAAGGGGCAACAGAGCCTGGCAGCGGGGAAGCGGCACGTAAGCGGGAGAAGACTGAGGACAGGGGTCGCGATGGAGGAGCACGGTGAGACTGGTGGTGCAGAGAAGGACCAGATAGTTTGTGGGGCTACCAAGAAAGTAAGAGGCTGGCAGCCCAGCTGAGCATCCCCGCTCTTCACTGTGCCAGCTCATGGACTTATTCATTGTGTTCCAGGAGCCACTGCATCATTCCACAACTCAGTCTTATGGTGGTGTGACCTGATGGATATCTAAATACACGGCTCCTAATTCTCCTACACACATGTTGGTGGGCTTCTGATCTGAGTCATTTCTACATCATATTCTTCTTATAATAACTGGTGACATCACCATGACTTAACTCCATCCACATGAAGAAAGTTGGGGCTCCACATACGCTCACTGTATTGAGACAACTCTCTAAGCTGTGCTTAGTAGCCAAGGCTGACTCAAAAATGTCCGGAGTGTCAGTAAGGGCAAACATCCAGATCCCTCGGGGGTGCAACTTGCAATCCAACGTTTGGTGGCAGAGTTGGGTCTTTTGGCACCATCTTTCTTGCAATGTATAAACACTCTAAAGCGAAGGCATGCCACCTTCTCCATCTAGATTACCTCTGGAGGGCTGCGCAGACACTGGATGGACCATGTATTAGTGAGAAGGGCATTCTCTCACCCCCATCTCATGCCTCCTCCTCTATCAACCTTCGTCAGCCATACTGAGGATTGAACTAAGTGCCTTCTGCTCTCTGGATATTGCCCGTCCAGATGAGATGACAGTGACACCTTGCCGCAATTCTCGCTAATACTTGCCAAAAGCATGTGCCGCTCGGGACTGCTGCCCACCCATGACAAACAGCGGGGTGGGGTATTTTTATGAATGGGGAAAGAGGTAGTGAATTATCTCATTTTTATGTAACCGTGAACCCACCATCCATGCACCATGGAAGCAACCATTTTGTAGGCGGAACCCATATTCAGCCTATTATTTCCCACTTTGCGCCTTGTGCCTTTGTGATGTCACAGCTTCCTTAATATTGACTCGCCTCACTAAATGGCTGCTTTGGCTGAAGGTGCATGGGTTACAGGTTCACTTTAAGACAAAGCGATTGTATTGTGTTTTCAGTAACACTTTAGCTGCCTACCAGTTCCTATTAGGTGTGTCGCCTCCTACAGGCTGAAAGTAGAACTTCAAAGGTATGTTAAACAAAAAAAAAAATATATGGTCTTCTTGTGTATGGCCCAGTATTCCTTAAGGTCTTTGAGATTCATTTTAACCTCTGTGTTTGCCATAGCAGAACAATATAATAAGGTACCTCTTTTCCGAAAAAAGTTATTTATGACCTCTCCTTTTATGATTCCTAGGAGGAGGAAAGGCCATATTTTTGTCAAGCGTGATCAAGCAACTGTTAAAAGGGGAAGTATCAGTTTTTTTTTTTTAAATCCATACAAATATATACAAGGCACAAACATATCGGCCTTTGCAGTGCGGTAACCTGGTTTCAACTCTTGACCAAAGAGATCAAAAAAAGTGACAAAAGAAAAAAAAATACAATTAATAAACAGAATGCCAAAGTGCAGACTTAGAAAACAACTGATATTTCCCCCTTTATTAATGGTATGCATAAAAATGGAAATATATGAAGGAATACATAAAATGTATTATCGTGACAGCTAAAGGGAATAAAATTCCCCACGTGTGTATGTATTTAAGTTGGTTTAGCGTATGTGTGCAGTATCCCTTGCAACTGCAAAAAAAAAAAAAAAAAAGATAACTATGTACATACTGAAACATATGGAGCCAAATTTACATTTTAGGTAAAAGCAACATATAAATAGGGGTGATTATCATCCAAGTGGGTGTGTTTTAAAGTGTAGGACTGAAATTGCCCTGTTAGCTGCAACGTAGGCATTCGTTTTATGAGCAGAATAGGTTGACTTCATTTACCAATTTAGCCTGTTGCAAAGAAGTGTTACTGTGGTTCATGACATCCTACAGGAGAGGGGTTCTGTTACTTTTTTTTTTTAAATATTAAAGTAGATCTAAAACCTAATTGGATGACATTTAGTTTCTTAAATAGCAATAAACAATCGCCTTGGTTGTTTTCATAAAATACAGTTTTCACCTCCTTTCATCTTTGCATGTCAGTGCTGCTGATCTTCTTCAGCCTCTTTCAGCCACTTCCAGTGTACATGCATTCACTCCATCCTCAGCTGCACATCATTGCTTTGAAATGGCTTCCTGATTGTAACAACAGGTGCCCACGTCTACACAATAAGGTTTATTTATTCGTTGCACGACTGTCAGAATCATTCTTGAAAGCCAAGCAAAATGCAACAATGTTTGTAAGGGGATACCTCCTGTATCATCAGCGCCATCTGGTGGCCAAAATGCGGTATAGTTGTCTCATTGAGGCATTTCAGAAAACTCCACTAGATGGAGCTAACGATACGAGCATTACATGCTTCTGACATTTGTGCAACTAATGTTTTATAAATAGGCCCCCAATGTGCACTGGCACATCCACTTGCAGTCTAGCAGTAGAGCACATGACCGATGACAAAACAGAGGCACACTTATGAGACAGTTGTCTCCATATAACAGGAAGTACATGAACAGGGACATGCATGGCAGGATCACTTAGTTTTATTTGTAATAAAAGTTGCGTAATAAAAAAAAAAAGGTTGAAAGCAATCTTTGAAATTACAGGAACACTTTAAAGGTTATAAGAGATTTAATGATTGGATTTAGATCTATTTTAATTTAAAAAATGACTGCCGGTACAGTGTTCACTAAATACAATGATGGAAGACATGAAGCACAAAAAAACGTATTCTGTCAGGAGCATTATCTGTAAGTTTTGGTTAGCTGGCCTAACAGATTGAAGGTATTCCTTAGTGTGTTCAGAGTAGGCCTAATCATGCATCATGGAGGAAAACCAGGGGAACGCCATATGGATGTGAAACGTAACTCCCTGGCTATGCCTAAGGTAGGTGATGATGGGTCACATTGGTGGATTCAAGAAAGATGGGAACAGGGTGCTCTAAAACATACGTCTTCCTTTTTTAAACATGCTAAACCAAGACATGTTATACTTACACAAATAGTCCTTAGGTGATCGCCGACCTTGACTGTGTTGCCAAGTTCTGCCCTCTGAAAATCAAGGAAGCTTATTCAAATCAGGGATAGTTGTTGGTCTTCAAGGAGTCCTTCCTACTTATTTACCAAGGCAGCGAGCAATGTGAAAAAGGTACGAAACCCCAAGAAATACAAATTAAATCTTCATTGTTCTGAATGTTCTCTGCTAATGAGCTGTGAAATCTCTTTGGTGGTTATACTACATACATACATTGCTCTTTTCACTGCTGTAAAAGCCCCACTTTAAGCAGAAGATCACATTTTGCTCCTCACTGAAGGGGAACTTAGTAGAAAAGTGTAAGATTTTGCCAGATGTGATAAAAATATCCCAGCGTGTCTTTTTTCAGAGATATGAGCTTTAGGGCCATCTCAAGGGCAAGATGACAAGGCCACAAACCCTGCAAGGCCTAGGCCCATCTTCACAGTGACATAAATGGTCCTCTAAGCTTCGGCCCATTCACACGTCTACTTTCCTGTGGTGATACACTGCAGTTTAGTACATTTTTAAATGAAGCACATGCAGAAATTTTGAGTTATGTAGGTCCTTCGAAATGTATAATAAGTGCACAAGTCACGCAAGTCACTTTTAGCATTTTAACATATTTGCAGCACAGAAAGCCTCCCTTCTGAATATTTCATAAAGCGTAAACAACAAAGTGTTTAAAAAAAAAACTAAAATTAAAAAGGATAATAATGCATGTGCATAGATGTGAAAGGGAACCAGGATTACAACTGCAGACCACACCATGAGCTTCCGTTTTGAAAGGAACACATCATAATAATATGCTAATAAGTGCTAATAATAACGCCCAGCCCCAGCCAAAACCTTTATAATGGAGAAAAGTTACGCTTTCCGTTTAAGCTTTATTTCTGTCTCTGTCCTCTATTGAGGAACTTCCTGTCCTGCATATCATGTCTTGGCACATCAGATGTCACTGACGGAGGAGGTGTGTGGAAATGTCCACTTTATGGTCACAGAAGGCAGTAGAACCCTGTTAAAGGTTCTAACCCTTCCCAACTTCCAAAACTGAAAAAGGATGGCTGGGACTGAGTTTTAAACATACCCAGACAGTGGCAATGATACATTTAGAAGGCACCAAAGGCACTACAAGTTTTCCGACATCAGGTTCTTCTTCCTCTGTACATTTACTGAAAGCAGAGATCAGAAGTATACAGTACAATAAGGGCCTGTTCGATGGACATCCGAACTGCTTCTCTCTCCATACTAGGAAAATGCTAAATCATCTTAAAGCAGCTTGGAATGAGGTCCACTGCAGGTCAGAAGGATGTCAACTGCAGGTCAAATGTACCTGTTAATGAACTCAAAATGATCTCATAAGCATTTCAAACTGATGTCAAATGCCTGCAAAATATAAATGAAAAACAAAGTGCCCTCTGCAAAGAAGAGTTCATACTTGGCCCATCTCACTTCAAAGAAGGGAATTTATACTTGCCTCTTTTGATGCCCAGGCTGCCTAACAGTGCTGTACTGCAGTAACACCTGCCTGAAGAATCTTCACAATCTTCTGAGCATCAGATGTCTGGTTTCTCGCTATGGTCTCCCTGCTGATTCCTACATCATTAAGGCTAGCTTTATACAGGTGGTAAAAATAGATGGTTAATCCACGTTTTTATCGCATCCCCTCTACCTGCAGATGGACATGATGGCTCAGTACACAATGTCATGGCTAAGATACTCCACAGTGCCACAAATTAACTCTCCATATTGCCTTTGGCAGGTGGTGTTGATTGCCAAATGCATCAATTCAACTCAACGGAACCAAATCGCAACTGCACACTGTTGCAGTGCCGTATGTATGTAAAAATTCCCCTTGGATTAAAAAAAATAAATAACAGGCATTAAGGGGGTGGCAGTACTGCCTCCTAAACACCTGCAGACCCCTGCTCAACCACCTCTGAAAATCAGTCCTCTGTGGATTGCTTTAGAGAGGGGTGGTAAATAGGGTTGCCACCTCATCCCTTTAAACCCAAACACAAATTAATTACAGTACACAGGTTCTGTGGCTGATTAAGGTGGTAATTAAGCTCACCCAGTGCCTTATCTGCATTAAATTAGCCTCAGAACCTGTGTAATTCATATGTGTTCGGGTTTAAAGGGATGAGGTGACAACCCTAGTGGTAAAATCCACCTCCCAGGTAAAAGTCCCTAAAGGACACAGTAGTAATGTAGAGGCTGGTGGATCCAAACACTAGGCTCGGCAGAACACACAGGAAACTGTTAGATTCTGAAGTTTCTTCAAGTAGCTATAACTGCTTTAAGCAGCTGTATCTGCAGCATAGCACTGATTGGAAACTTGGGTAGCAAAAGAGGTAACTATGACCTCCCTTCTTTGCAGGGGACACGCTGCTTTTCACTATTATTCTAGCACCAAAGTTAATTTAGAGAGAACCAGTCGCTCAATGGCTTCTCTATGCCGACAGCTCCAACTCTACAGACACTGAGAAAGAGAGGGTGCAAGTACTGTGGCTGCAGAAAGATAAAGAAATTAAAGCTGATATTTTTTCACAATCAATACACTATATTTATAGAATATATCCACGCAATGGGGTTAATTTACTAAAACTGGAGAGTGCAAAATCTGGTGCAGCTGTGCGTAGAAACCAATCAGCTACCATTTTTTTTTTTTGCCAAAGCTTAATTGAAGAAGCTGAAGTTAGAAGCTGATTGGCTACCATGCACAGCTGCACCAGATTTTGCACTCTCCAGTTTTAGTAAATCATCACAAATGCCACATGTTTGTGAACAGCAAAATTTACATCCACTTTAAGACCCCTTTCACTCTGAGGCGCTTTGCAGACGCTATAGCATTAAAAATAGTGCCTGCAAAGCGCCCTGAAACAGCGGCTCCATTCACTCCAGTGAGAAAGCCCTCGCTGCCCATTGAAATCAATGGGCAGCGCCGCCGAACCGTCGGCAAAGCGCCGCTGTAACGCTTTTTCGTCCGCTAGCGGGGGTTAAAAGTGCCCCGCTAGTGGCTGAATAGCGCTGCAAAAACGACGGTAAAGCGCCGCTAAAAATAGGGGTGGCTCAGTGTGAAGGGGCTCTAAGCCTGAATAGTCAGATTCTTGCCAAAGTTCCGTTGTGACTGGTGCTTTTTGCTAGGATGGCCTAGGTGTACATGTATTTGGTTCCAATGATCATTTTGCATTAATAATAGGAGAATTCAGGTAAGAGTCCAGGTTTTCCTTTGAGGTGTGATTTTGAAATTTTTTTATTTATCTGCCCTACACTTCTCATCTAACCTAAAACCAACCCATGTCCAAAACCTAGGCATATTTACACACACATGATCAAAAGCAGGCTCAAAGATGCAGGTTTCCCTGAATTTGGTTTGTCTGCCTTTTTTTAAATGGCCTCCTCATAGCCTCTATATTATGAATGGTCATATAAACGGCAGGCATAGGCAATCAGTTACTCTCTAAGTTCAGTGGAACTACAAGTCCTAGTAATAGTCGTTCCCCAACAGCTAAAAATCTACAGATTGCTATTGCCTTCATTACCAAATGCTAAATTTGGCTCTAACCATTTGTTAAATGCAACAGCATGCATATTGGGGGTGTGTGCATAAAGATGTACTGTACATGTATAATATATTGGAGTTTATGCAAACTTCCAGTTATCTCTCAAAAAGGTTACATGAAGAAGTTGGCGAAGATTTCAGGCACCCTTGTCCTCTCCCAAGCCATGCTTTGATGAATTATAATTAAAAAACTGTGTTACTCCGATATAATTATTAGTAGTTCTGCTGCAATTAAAGCAATACCAGCAACCTAATATAATACAAACAAAGTGTGTCACTAAAAGTTTAATCAGCATAGAGGATAGTAAAAGATGTTACTCAAGATCGATATTTCTGATATTCTGAATAAAGAAGAATGCTATGTTAAACTAGTCATACATGGCTTGAAAAGCACTAGGTGGCCCTGCTGACACTACCCAGCTCAACAAACTTCAAATGAGCAATCGAAGGTGGCCTTCAGAAATAAAGTCAGCTGAACGGTGACTGCAACCAATCAGCTGCAGTCTTTATTCTCACAGTTGCCGATGCTGGCTGTCAGAATACAAGAGCCGGTGTCTTGCCGAGAAAGTTCCCCCGGCGGATAAGGACCCCCCTGTACTGCGCTTGCGCAGTACGAACGACTACGGAGCCGCCGAAAATAGACGAAGATGAACAGCTGATCGTCACACAGCGCCTGCGCACTACATTCTACCCTATGTCCACGTTAAAGCCCCACCATCCAAGTGGACATAGAGATAGAATAATAATATGCCGAACGCAGCGAGGCTGTGCCCCTAAGCGTGGCGAGCGTACCGAGCCTGCGAGGGGCCTGTTACAAACCCTTTTTTATTAAAATAATCTTGGCACGCAGGCGCCGTGTACAGCTGACTCAGGTGTTCAGCTTCGGCTCTTTTTGGCGGCTCCCTTGTTGTTCCTACTGCGCAAGCGCTGCGTCTGGGCAGTAGAGGGGGGTCCTTATCCGCCAAGGGGAACTTTCTCGGCAGAACACCGGCAGTGGGAGTTCAGCATGGATGGAGGAATCTTATGTTTTTTTCTTCTTGAGCTCACTGGACTGAAGGAAACATCTTTATGCATATGGGCAGCTTTAGTTTTTGGCTTCTAAAAGTTCACTTTTTGTTTTTCGTGTGGGAATTTTAACTTTTCACACCAAAACCGCAATAGTCATGTACTGCCTATTAACCTTGACCTAACCCATAAATCTAAGGGCTCTTTCACACGGGGCGGATCAGTGATGATCCGCCCCGTGAACATCCGCTGAGCAGGAAAATGACAGGTCTGTCTGCACACTGTGCAGCGACGGACCTGTCGGAGCGCCGCTCTCCCCTATGGGGGATCGGGTGATGACGGACCGCAGAGTCCGTCGTCATCCGATCCGATCCGAAAACGGATGGAAAAGTAGGGTTTTCGTCCGTTACACTTTTCGGAGCGGGTCACCGCTGACATCCGACGCTCCATAGAGATACATGTATGTCCGTTTTTCATCCGAAAACGGAAGGATGAAAAACGGACATACGGATCATCAGTGTGAAAGAGCCCTAAGCCTTAAATTGACTCTCTGTAACCAGTATGAGGCTTGGAGCGCAGCTCTAAGCAAAAGGAAAGGTGTGATCCCCTAGTGCTCGGAAATGGGGTGCCGGTGTTAAGCTCATTCATCCAGCAGTGACAGAATAGAGTAAACAAGGAGCACTGCACTCCCAAACCGACTGGAGTATAGATGAAGATGTTAAATGGCCTCAGCCAGCACTGCTCCTCAAACCACACCCCTAACATGTTTTGCCCTGTCCATTTGAGCAAAATGTGCCAAGGGGTGTGGTTTGTGGAGCAGTGCTGGCTGAGGACATTTGACATTTTCATCTACACTCTGGTTGGTTTGGTAGTGCGGCGTTCTTTGTTTGCACTTAAGCCCCGTACACACGATCCGAAAATCGTATGAAAAATTCCGCATTCGAATCGATCGTACGATAATCGGAATGTTAGTACAGAGCTTTCGAGAGCCGATCAGGACAGTTTATTCTATTGGACATGCACGGAAATTTTTTTCGTACGATGCCAGATTGTACGATTTTCGTTTAATCAGTACACCTATCGTTCAAAAATGCAATACAAATGCATTACAACACATGACATCACTTCCGAATTTTTATGCTGTCGTACTGGAATTTTCGTGACTTTAGTAAACTCATCAGATTCGACGTGAGATTAGCATGCAAAAAAAAACGCACGATCATTCGTCCGATAATCGGATCGTGTGTACCGGGCATTAAAGTGACTCTCTTTGTAAAGATAAATGTATATATTAAAATGTTCCCCCCAAAGGAACAATAAAGATGAATTCCAGGTATGGATATATTATACATACTTACGTTGGTCCAGCTTGGACCAACATAATTATGTATATACCATATCTGGCCAATGCCCCTGAAAGCTAGACATCACTGAAGTAGATATACAGTAGCTACTCCAGGGATCTCCGTTTTCTTCTGGCTCCCCTGCCGAATGGCTTCCCTGCTGCATTTTGAACACAGGGAGCCGGCCACTCAGTGCGGGCGCCATTCAGAGAACGCTTTGCATTTTCTGAATGAAGGCAAAGCATTCTTTGATTGGACCAGGTGGGGAGCAAGAGATATATGCAGGTATAATGTGTGCATATGCTGGCTTTTTAAGCAGGTGCAAAGGATGGGCAGATCTAAAAGTCCAAGAAGAGGAGAAATGCACACCATTTAACATTAATACGAATGGGCTTTAAAATTCAGGTTGTGGCGTAGAGTTATATTGCGATATATGGCGGAGATCGGAGAGCAATATATATTCTTCATTAGAAATGTTCCCCAAGTTACAAAAGGATATTTCGGAGGTGTATAAAGTAACTGGAGGAGGCTTGCAGGTATCTGTGGAAGGCAAGTTGGATCTTCATGCTAAAATATGGACACCCTAAGGTTTTCTTTCAACGCCAAGGTTTTAAAGGACATTTTGGATGTGTATAACCACCTGGAGAAGGAGGATATATACCTCCACTGATAATATTCATTTATACCTTGGTGTACCAAAAATAAACATAAGGATCATTTCTTTTTAAACATAGTAAGTCCATTTGTTTGTCCAGTTACTCTTTCTATTACGTTGTAATCTGTAACTGCAACTGATAGCACTAGAGTCGTTGGTTCGAATCCCAACCATGTCACTACCTGCACAGAGTTTGCATGTTCTCCCTGTGCCTACATTGGTTTCCTCCGGGTACTCCGGTTTTCTCCCACACTCCAAAGACATGCTAGTAAGTTAATTAGCTTCTGTCTAAATTGCCCATATTTATGTGTATATATGAATGTGAGGTAGAGGCCTTTGATTGTAAGCTCCTTAAGGGCAGGGACTGATGTGAATGTACAATATATATGTAAAGTGCTGCGTAAATTGACAGCGCTATACAGTATAAGTACCTGTAATAAATAAATAAATACACTATATTGTCAAAAGTATTGGCGTACCTGCCTTTACACGCACATGAACTTTAATGACATCCCAGTCTTAATCCCTAGAGTTCAATATTGAGTTGGCCCATCCTTTGCAGCTATAATAGCTTCCACTCTTCTGGGAAGGCTGTCCACAAGGTTTAGGAGTGTGTCTATGGGAATGTTTGACCATTCTTCCAGAAGCGCATTAGTGAGGTCAGGCACGGATGTGGACGAGAAGGCCTGGCTCGCAGTGTCCACTCTAATTCATCCCAAAGGTGTTCTATCGGGTTGAGGTCAGGACTCTGTGCAGGCCAGTCAAGTTCCTCCACCCCAAACTTGCTCATCCGTGTCTTTATGGATCTTGCTTTGTGACTGCGAGCCAGGCTTTCTCGATTAATATCAGTGCCTGACCTCACAAATGCGCTTCTGGAAGAACACACATAGACACACTCCTAAACCTTGTGGATAGCCTTCCCAGAAGAGTTGAAGCTGTTATAGCTGCAAAGGGTGGGCCAACTCAATATTGAACCCTACGGACTAAGACTGGGATGCCATTAAAGTTCATGTGTGTGTAAAGGCAGGCGTCCCAATACCTATGACAATATAGTGTATCTTGGACCCTAAAGACTTTTAAGGGAACCCAGTTTCAGTGATGTACTTAGTTTAATCTGTATTATTTTCTTTGAATTAATACCTTTGTAGCATTGTTGCTGGTAATAATATTTATTTAAATGTCTTTGCAACTTACAACTCCTCTTTTAAAATATTCTGACGGCCATGGCTTGGGAAGGAACAGGGATGCTTGACCATGCTGGTAACCCCTTTGTTAGTGATGTGCTATATACAGTGTATATATATATATATATATATATATATATATATATATATGGACATACTCCCACATATTCATATGTTTGTTTATTTATTTTCCTGTACATAATACAATGATAAAGATCAGTACAAGTTGGCACAGAAAGCTCTTTGTATATATGTGTAGATTTTTATGTACACAGGTGAATAGTACTTGCTTTGAGGAGACTGTAGTGCCTGGATAGAAGGTCATCTGTCGGTTCCCTATGACCCATCCCCAGGTCTCCCCCCCCATCCCCTCTGTATGCTCAGACCTCTGCCGCAACCCCACCTTCCTGCTGCGCGATATATGCTGTTCTGCAGAACGACCTGCAAAGCCAAAATAAATGCATTCAATATTCTGAAGTGTCTGTTGTGTGCTTTAAAGGGTGTGGGAGATGGGTGGTCGGCTTGGACACACTGATACTGGAAGAATCCATTTTCAAGAGGTTCCTGAAGGATGATAACCATGTGGAATAGCTAATGTGCTAGGTTCTGCTGCTCTCTGATTCCAAGAGTCTATTAACACTACGTAACTCAGATACCACAAAATCAAAATGGGCACAACAGGCCCAATTCTCATCTCACGTGCTAACAAACCAATCCCTGTTTTGGACTCTTCTTCTGTTATCACTTGTGACCATCAATATACACAGACATCAGGACAAAGAGCTCTCCTCCTAATACACAGACATCAGGACACAGAGCTCTCCTCTCCTCTTAATACACAGACATCAGAATACAGAGCTCTCCTCTCCCCTTAATACACAGACATCAGGACACAGAGCTCTCCTCTCCTCCTAATACACAGACATCAGGACACAGAGCTCTCCTCTCCTCCTAATACACAGATATCAGGACACAGATCTCTCCTCCATAGTTGCCGACGTTGTAAAAAAAATTATAGGGACATTTTTTTGACTGTAGGCGGAGTCTTATTATAATTAGGGGGTGAGGCATAGGTTTGTAGGCGTGACATAGCAAAAAAAAAGAAAAATGTGGCGTGGTTTACGTGAAATGGTGGGCGTGGCTTATATGGGCGTGGTTCAAATGGGGGCGTGGGTAGAGTCTGAGATGAATTAGAGATGGAGAAAGAAAGGGGAAGAGAGGGAGGGAGACAGACAGAAGGAAAGAAAGAGGGATGGAGGGACAGCAGGTCCAGATCCTACACCACAATAGAAATGTGTATTCCAGAGTTCAACAAATCAACAGATAAAGATACTCCAAATACCTGGTGTTAGCGCTTCAATCATCCCAGCACCATGGTTGTTGTGGTGTCAGGATGATTGAAGCGCGTCCTCAGCAGAGTCCGTCCTTGCATCAGGTGCCCCCAGCAGAGCCCCTCTTTACAAGCCAATGTCCCCAGCAGAGCCCCTCCTTAAATAAGGTGTCCCCAGCAGAGCCCCTCCTTAAATAAGGTGTCCCCAGCAGAGCCCCTCCTTAAATAAGGTGTCCCCAGCGGAGCCCCTCCTTACATCCAGTGTCCCCAGCAGAGCCCCTCCTTACATCCAGTGTCCCCAGCGGAGCCCCTCCTTACATCAGGTGTCCCCAGCAGAGCCCCTCCTTACATCCAGTGTCCCCAGCAGAGCCCCTCCTTACATCCAGTGTCCCCAGCGGAGCCCCTCCTTACATCAGGCATCCCCAGCAGAGCCCCTCCTTACATCTAGTGTCCCCAGCGGAGCCCCTCCTTACATCAGGCGTCCCCAGCGGAGCCCCTCCTTACATCCAGTGTCCCCAACGGAGCCTCTCCTTACATCAGGCGTCCCCAGCGGAGCCCCTCCTTACATTAGGTGTCCCCAGCAGAGCCCCTCTTTACATCAAGTATAAACTTTTCGCTTTACCGGTCCATATCTCCGGAGCCAAAGGTTCCCCCAAACTTCAAACTCGGTAGTTAAGGGATCCTATATGCCCCCTAGCTGCAGCCAAAATTTGGGGTCTCTGGACCCAAAGGGTCCCGAAATGACATTGCTGGAAACCATTCAGCAGGCTTTGTGTCAACCTAACTTTAAAAGTCAAGCACTTTTCTTCAGCAGAGAATGACATTTTCCGAACTGTTTAGGCTAGGAACCCTAGCTTTGGATATGATACAGAGCTAGTTCCCCTGGGTTTGCACACCAAATTTGGGGTTCCTAGAACCAAGTGGCCCCGAGATACAGGGCCCCAAAGTCAGTCAACCAGAGCCGCGTGGGTACAATAGAAATTCAGCTGCGGCGCTGCCCATCCCCCGCCCCTTTCTATAACAGATCACAGAGACTGGCAGTGGGGCGGGGGGTTGGCGGCGCCGTAGCTCAATTTCTATTGTAGCCATCCGGCCAGCCTACTTCTTCTGGTCTTCTTGAAAATGGCAATGTCTCCGCCGGCCGCGGACCTCTAGCGGCTGGCGGCGTGGACCTTGGCGGCGAAAAATCGGGAAAAAAATAATTTCCCGGGAAACGATAAAATCGTGAAAAGGGTCTAAATCCTGGGAATGTCCCGGGAAATTCAGGACAGTTGGCAAGTATGCTCCTCTTAATACACAGACATCAGAATACAGATCTCTCCTCTCTTCCTAATGCACAGACATCAGATCATAGAGCTCTCCTCTCCTCCTAATACACAGTCATCAGGACACAGAGCTCTCCTCTCCTCCTACTACACAGTCATCAGGACACAGAGCTCTCCTCTCCTCCTAATACACAGACATCAGGACACAGAGCTCTCCTCTCCTCCTAATACACAGACATCAGGACACAGAGCTCTCCTCTCCTAATACACAGACATCAGGACACAGAGCTCTCCCGTCCTAATACGCAGACATCAGGATACAGAGCTCTCCTCTCCTCCTAATACACAGACATCAGGACACAGAGCTCTCCTCTCCTCCAAATATACAGACAGCGGGACATAAAGTGATTCCCTTCTCCTAATACAAACCGTGGTTCACAGAGTTCTGCTCCTAAGCAAAAAAGCTATGTAGCAATAACTCTCGGTGGAGCTGCTGGTTTAAGCGGGCTGTTACCTTCACTCTCCTTCCGGGTCTAGGGTTCCGTTGAGTTTACCTCTGGACGACACACGCACCAACACTGGAGTACATTTTCAATGCTTTATTAAACCGTCAATGAAGGAAGTAGCAGGAAAGAGGTAGAAGGAAAACTGCAGAGGAAAACTCAAATACCTTTGTAGTAGGATTCTTGACAAATGTCCTTTGGGGTTAGATATTTCAGTAGAATGCACTCCCTTGGTGGGACACACTCCTTGCACGCCTGGATAGGCCAATCTCACTTGCCTAGCAGCCAGTACGTAGCACGAACAAAAGTCTCTGCCACAGACTTGTTAGGGATGAACCTGTACGATCCTCTGCCACAGGATGTATTAGTTTTTTCTGCGATGAATGTCAGTCACAGTGCTTGAACATTTAAGCCAACCCGGCAACACTATGCTGTATAATTACTTTAGGATACGTCCTCCAACTGAGTCACCAGGCCCCTCTCCAGACCAGCACGCTGCGTGATCCTTCCATGACGGGTCCTCCTCTGGGATCTCCTCGGTTGTCCAGCTTCTTCACTCTGGATAGACAGCTCAGGACCATTCCTCGGCCGCAGTGGTAAGCCCCAGACAAGCTTCTGGGCCCACCCCTGCGCCGCAGCGACGTGGACCTCCGTAACGGAGGACCATGAGATAACTCTCTAATGCATACCTGTCGGCCAGGAGGGCCAGCAGGTGGCTGTAAAACGAACCCCAAAATATGGCGTCTGTCCCATAAATACCCTCGCCCAGAATGCAACTCAGAGGACCACCTCCACCGAGTTGTCTCCGGGACAGAAGAGCATCCATACGCTTAGACACGCTGCCTTTCCAACACTAGCCAGCGGTAACAGCGACACCCCCGGCTCAGTATGGAAACACACGCAACGTCAGCCAAGCTGGAACAGAGGCAAATCTAACCTTCCTAACGAACAAGTTACTAAATTTACCTATCAGATGGTAGATCGCAAATCTACCAGCGCTACAGCTATATACTATATTCAGGTGTATCTTAAAAAATTAGAATGTAATCAAAAAGTTAATTTATATCAGTAATTCAATTCAAAAAGTAAAACTCAACTTATCTAGATTTATTACACACAGAGTGATATATTTCAAGCAATTCTTTCTTTTAGGCCCCTTTAACACTGCCGCGAGTTCAAAGTAACACGATTTTGCCACGATTTCAGGGAATGTCTGTGTGAACTTGAGGTATATGACCTCAACTCGCATGAAAGTCGGACCAAAGTAGTACAGGGAATACTTTGAAATCGTCGCGACTTGAAGTCGCACATATATGAATGGTTATCGTTGGAAATCATGGGAAAGATCTGTCATGCGACTTTGCAGTCCCAAGTCGAATGACAAGTTGCACAACTGTGAAAGGGGCCTTAAAGTTGATGATTATGGCATACACCTGTAAAACCCCCAAATTTAGTATCTCAGAAAATTTGAATATTACATGATAAGACCAATTAAAAAAAAAAGATTTTTAATACAGAATTGTTGGCTTAGTGAAAAGTATGTCCATGTACAGTATAGTATGCACTCAATGCTTGGTCAGGGATCCTTTTGCATGAATTACTGCATGAATGCGGCGTGGCAAGGAGGCGATCAGCCTGTGGCACTGCTGAGGTGTTATGAAAGCCCAGGTTGTTTTGATAGAGGCCTTCAGCTTGTCTGCATTGTTTGGTCTGGTGTCTCTCATCTTCCTCTTGACAATACTCCATAGATTTTCTATGGGGTTTAGGTCAGGCGACTTTGCTGGCCAATCAAGCACGGTGATACCATTAACATTAAATCAGGTTTTGGTACTTTTGGCAGTGTGGACAGGTGCCAAGTAGGGTGACCACATTTCCAAACTGCCATTCAGGGACACCTCCCTGCCCCCCTTCCCAAAAAAAGATGGGGGGGGGGGTGGGGGAATGTAGTCTTGGGGTTGATGGGGAATTCGGCGGCAGGGGTGATTTGTCAGGTGAATGGCTGGTGTTGTACTACATTGTAATATATAATGAAATTGTTCAACTCACCATAATGCAGAATCAGTGTGCCACTTGCCACAGTTGCCTGCCACTAGATGCAGCTTGTTACTTGCCACTGTCGCCTGCCCCCAGATGCAGCTTGTCACTTGCCACCATTGCCTGCTGCCAGATGCAGCGTGTCACTTGTCACCAGATGCAGTGTGCCAATTGTAACCCATTGCCTGCCACCAGACGCAGCGTTCCACTTGCCACCATTGCCTGACGCCAGATGCAGTGTGCCACTTTCCACCCATAGCCTGCCACCAGATGCAGTGTGCCACTTTTCACCCGTAGCCTGCCACCAGATGCAGTGTGCCACTTGTCACCTATAGCCTGCCACCAGTCTGATACACCGGAACCCCGGGAAAGTGAACGCCCCTCCCGCCGCTGGCTGCTGATGTTACTTCTCCCATGCGGGGGCCAGGGGGGTGTCACATCTTCAGCTCTGGGGGGGTTCATGCTGTGACCCCCCCAAAAGTGAAGGACTACCAGGGGTCCACCACAGGCTGTCAGTGAGTGACAGCAGCAATGTGAGGGATATTTTAGAGGGCATCAGAACGGTCCAGGGCCAGGGGGCAATTCCGGGACACTGTATTGTCCCGGAATGAGGGTGCCTGGGACCCGGGACAGACCTGCTAATTGCGGGATTGTCCCGGGCAATCCGGGACACGTGGGCACCCTAGTGCCAAGTCCTACTGGAAAATGAAATCAGCATCTCCATAAAGCTGGTCAGCCGAGGGAAGCATGACGTGCTCTAAAATTTCCTGGTAGAGAGCTGCGCTGACTTCAGACTTGATAAAACACAGTGGACCAACACCAGCAGATGACATGGCTCCCGAAATCATCACTGACTGTGGAAACTTCACACTGAACCTCATGCCTCTCCACTCTTCCTCCAGACTCTGGGACCTTGATTTCCAAATGAAATGCTAAATTTACTTTCATCTGAAAGGAGGACTTTGGACCATTGAGCAACGGTCCAGTCCTTTTTCTCCTTAGCCCAGGTAAGACGCTTCTGACCTTGTCCCTGGTTCAGGAGTGGCTTGACACAAGGAATGCGACAGTTGTAGCCCATGTCCTGGATATGTCTGTGTGTGGTGGCTCTTAAAGCACTGACACCAGCCTTAGTCCATATCACTCAGTGTGTAATGAATCTATATAATATATGAGTTTCACATTTTTAATTGAATTACTGAAATAAATTAACTTGTTGATGATATTCAAATTTTTTGAGATGCACCTGTATATCTAATAACTGCATCTATGACAGCTACTGAATCTCTTTACACATTGCTTTAATGCTTTATACATAAACCTATTGAGTAGAGGGGCACTTGTGATTGGACAAAGTTTTCTAGCCTGTACATCTCTCACTTTGCAAGCCTTTAATAGCAGAGTCTGCTGGTGTCCTCCAGACACTAAATACAGTGCCTTGAAAAAGTATTCATACACCTTGAAATTTTCCACGTTTTGTCATTTTACAACCAAAAACGTAAATGTATTTTTTGGGATTTTTCATGATAGACCAACACAAAGTGGCACATAATTGTGAGGTGGAAGGAAAATGATAAATGTTTTTCAAATTTTTTTTTACAAATAAATATCTGAAAAGTGTGGCGTGCATTTGTATTCAGCCCCCTTTACTCTGATAACCCTAACTAAAATCTAGTGGAACCAATTGCCTTCAGAAGTCACCTACTTAGTAAATAGAGTCCACCAGTGTGTAATTTAACCTCCGTATAAATACAACTGTTCTGTGAAGCCCTCAGGGATTTGTTAGAGAATCTTAGTGAACAAAGAGCATCATGAAGGCCAAGGAACACACCAGACAGGTCAGGGATAAAGTTGTGGAGAATTTTAAAGCAGGATTAGGTTATAAAAAAAAATATTCCAAGCTTTGAACATTTCACGGAACACTGTTCAATCCATCATCCAAAAATGGAAAGAGTATGGCACAACTTCAAACCTACCAAGACATGGCCGTCCACCTAAACTGACAGGCCGGGCAAGGAGGGCATTAATCAGAGAAGCAGCCAAGAGGCCCATGGTAACTCTGGAGGAGCTGCAGAGATCCACAGCTCAGGTGGGAGAATCTGTCCACAGGACAACTATTAGTCGTGCACTCCACAAATCTGGCCTTTATGGAAGAGTGGCAAGAAGAAAGCCATTGTTGAAAAAAGCAATTTGCAGTTTGAGAGAAACCATGTGGGGGACACAGCAAACATGTGGAAGAAGGTGCTCTGGTCTGATGAGACCAAAATTGAACTTTTTGGCCTAAAAGCAAAACGCTATGTGTGGCGGAAAACTAACACTGCACATCACTCTGAGCACACCATCCCTACCGTGAAACATGGTGGTGGCAGCATCAGGTTGTGGGGATGCTTTGCTTCAGCAGGGACAGGGAAGCTGGTCAGAGTTGATGGGAAGATGGATGGAGCCAAATACAGTGCAATCTTAGAAGAAAACCTGTGTCTGCAAAAGACTAGAGACTGGGGCGGAGGTTCACCTTCCAGCAGGACAACGACCCTAAACATACAGCCAGAGCTACAATGGAATGGTTTAGATCAAAGCATATTCATGTGTTACAATGGCCCAATCAAAGTCCAGACCTAAATCCAATTGAGAGTCTGTGACAAAACTTGAAAATTGCTATTCATAGATGCTCTCCATCCAATCTGACAAAGCTTGAGTGGTTTTGCAAAGAAGAATGGGCAAAAATGTAACTCTCTAGATGTGCAAAGCTGGTAGAGACCTCCCCATAAAGACTTGCAGCTGTAATTGCAGTGGAAGGTGGTTCTACAAAGGGGGGCTAAATACAAATGCACGCTACACTTTTCACATATTTATTTGTAAAAAAAATTGAAAACCATTTACCATTTTCCTTCCACTTCACAATTATGTGCCACTTTGTGTTGGTCTATCACATAAAATCCCAATAAATTACTTTTACATTTTGATTGTAACATGACAAAATGTGAAACATTTCAAGGGGTATGAATACTTTTTCAAGGCACTGTACCTATACTAAAGACTAATAAATATACTTTTCAAGGCACTGTAAACTCCCAATTAAACAAAGAAATTATGAGATCTTAGTCATTTAAATTTCTAATATAAAATAGTATAGCCCTGTAAGTCATTCATATAGCTCCCTGCCTGGCTTTGTAGAATGCACCAATAACACTGATAATAGAACATAGAACCATAGGCTTCCCTTAATACAGAGGCCAAGAGTCAGGTTGTCATCTGCTACTCTGTAAAGAGAGGGAGGATTTAATGTGTGCACGCCAAGTTACTCCTTCATTCTGTTCTAGTCTATTGACTTGGCATAGACAGATGGTGTCTTCCAGCTGTAAGGTCTGAAGGCCAGTAACAAGGGGGGGCCCGGGTGGGGGTGCACCCAGTTTAATGGCTACAGAAGGCCAAAAGACATAAAGAGAGGGGCCGTCCAGAAGTGGGCATCTGTGTGCAGACCATCCCTTTACAAAACATCAGCTTACCTTATTTTTCATTTTCCTGTCAGTCTGGTGTCAAGCGATCACATTAAATGCTGTGATTGTGTTTATACTGCAGGCTAAGGTCAGCTCTCTAGTGAGTACTGGGCTTAGGGAGACAACTCGTGTTCTTCGCAGCTGCTGCACCACAGGTCTTAGCATCAACTAATATTGCAGGATCTCTAACATGGGTCACTCCATAAGGTACTGAATACCCTGCTCCAGAGACTCTGTTTACATTTCTGATTTAGAATCAAGCAGACTGAGATAAGTTCTGGAGAAAATAACTTAGTACATTATGGAGTCAGAGGGTCTGATAAGGATTTGCTGCATCTGGTAAAATGGGATAAAAGGGCCAATATACGAAGTAGTCAATGCTCTTAGCTCCAAATCCACTTGCAATAACAGAGTATTAGGCATGATAACTTTGATGCGTTTCAGCCAAGCCTGGCCTTAAATTTACCTTGGGTGTACCTACATTCAGGATTTTAAAGGCTAGGAGTTTAAATTGCTCTGATAATTTTTGATTATCTATATAAAATAGTTTGAGTGAACACAGGATACTAGTATTGCAGATCAGATAGAGTGAGTCCAGAGAAAGGTAACAAATATGGTGATAGGTCTGAGGGATAAAACATATCAGGAGAGCCTGGAAGAAAGAAGAGAAAGGGGGGAAGTGATTGATGGCCCATTTACGCTCACCGGCCAGTTTATTAGGTACACCTTGCTAGTTCCGGGTTGGACCCCCTTTTGCCTTCAGAACTGCCTTCATTCTTCATGGCATAGATTCAACAAGGTGTTGGAAACATTCTTTAGAGATTTTGGTCCATAGTGACATGATAGTATCACGCATTTGCTGCGGATTTGTTGGTTGCACATCCATGATGCGAATCTCCCATTCAGCCACATCCCAAAGGTGCTCTATTGGATTGAGATCTGGTGACTGTGGAGGACATCGGAGTACAGTGACCTCATTGTCATGTTCAAGAAACCAGTGGTGAGATGATCTGAGCTTTGTGACATGGTGCATTATCCTGGTGGAAGGAGCCATCAGAAGATGGGTACATTGTAGTCATAAAGGGATGGACATGGTCAGCAACAATACTCAGGTAGGCCATGGCGTTTAACCACTTCCCATCCGGCCTATAGCAGAATGATGGCCGGGCGGTGGTTCAGTTATCCTGACTGGGCGTCATATGACGTCCTGCAGGATAACAGCCGCCACGCGCCCGTGGGGGCGCACATTGTGGCGATTGGTGGCGCGGTGTGTCAGTCTGACACACCGCTACACTGATCTCAGTAACGAGCCTCCGACGGAAGAGGAAGGCGTTGATCAGCTTTTCCTCACTTGCGTCTGACAGATGCGAGAAGAGGAGAGCCAATTGGCTGCTCTCCTGACAGGGGGGGGTCTGTGCTGATTGTTTATCAGTGCAGCCCCCCCTCGGATGCCCGCCCAGGACCACCAGGGATTGCTACCACACTGAACCACCAGGTATGCCACCCTAAACCACCAGGGAAATGCTAATCAGTGCCCATCCCCAATGCCTTCCTGTGCCATCAGTGATGCCTATCAGTGCCCAGCAGTGCTGCCTATCAGTGCCCAACAGTGCCGCCTATCAGTGCCACCCATATGTACCCATCAGTGTCGTCTATAAGTGCCCACCAGTGCCACCCATGAGTGCCCATCAGTGAAGCCTATCAATGCCACCCATCAGTGCCACCTACCAGTGCCCATAAGTGCCGCCTACCAGTGCCCATCGTCAGTGCCATCTCATCTGTGCCGGCTTATCAGTGCCATCTCATTGGTGCTGGCTTATCAGTGCCCATCAGTGATGGAGAAACTGTACTTATTTACAAAATTTTAGAACAAAAACAAAAGAAAAACTTTTTTTCTTTTTCAAAATTTTCGGTCTTTTTTATTTGTTTAGCAAAAAATAAAAAACGCAGGGGTGATCAAATACCACCAAAAGAAAGCTCTATTTGTGGAAATACAATGATGAAAATTCTGTTTGGGTACAGTGTAATATGACCACACAATTGTCATTTAAACAGCAACAGCGCTGAAAGCTAAAAATTGGCATGGGCAGGAAGGGGGTGTAAGTGCCTGGTATTGAAGTGGTTAAACAATGCTCAATTGGTACTAAGGGGCCCAAAGTGTGCCAAGAAAATATTCCCCACACCATGGGGGCACCTGAGCCAAGCTGCAGCTCCCTGTGTTCATTCAGACAGGGAGCCATAGCCTGGGTACCGCTCTCTTTCTTTCCTCACTGGCTGACTGACTTTGATTGACAGCAGCGGGAGCCAATGGCGCTGTGCTTCTGTCTCAGCCAATGAGGAGGGGAGTCCCGGCCAGCCGAGTGTCTTGTGCAACATTGCTGGATTGAGATGGGGCTCACGTAAATATTAGAGGGGCTGCTGCACACAGAAGGCTTTTTATCTTAATGCATGTTGAGCAAAGTCCCAGGCCTCCTTCAGTCTAATGAGAACCTCCAGGGCCAGAGATAGCTGACATCCTTCTGTATGTAGTGGGTTGTGAGGCATAGTGGGTGCAAAGATGGTGAAAGTCATTGGGCACCAGACACTTCTTGGATATAAAAGAGGTTTTATTTCTCTTAAAAGTCCTTTTTGTATTTTTTGGGGGAAAGAGGGTTAGGGCCAGGACACCCTTAGATAGTTGCAAACTCAATTAGCAGACTCTGAGATTTCAATAGGAGGACAGATGTGCAGGGAAAGGCCTCCAGCAAGAAGCCACATCTGCACATGCGAAAATGATGTCTCCTATGGCAACAATCTTTCACAGTTCCTAATACAAAGCGTAACAGTTCTTTCAGCTTCACTACACCTTCTCCTTGTAGTTCTTCCACACACTGAGCTCCCAGTCTCTCACTAGACCCTCTGATTGACTGACCCTGAATCCCTTGAGCTCCTCCAATCTTCACAGTAGTATCTTCCTCAAGCGTCACCTCCGCTTCTCTGCTGCGTCCCTAGCTTGGCACTCTAGATACCTCTCAAGCTTCACCCACGCTGGCCCGCTCGGTCCCTGGCTTGACACACAAGGCTGCTCTGCAAGCATCACCTCCGCTGGCTGGGTCCCTGGCTTGATTTCCACTGAAGTTTCCCAATTATTCTTCACCGTCCACGTCTGGTGAGAATGCTGCTCTGGTACTTGCTTCAGTTACTCACTGTGGTCCCTGGTAATAAGGTGGTTGGTCCCTTTCTGGCGACAGCTTCCCTTCTACCTCCGACCATGACAGGTTCTCCGGCCGGCAGAACCGTCACTTCTGGTTGGACTGCAATCCGCAATCCCAACCCTGCGCTGCTCTCCTGCTTCTGGATAGGCCCTCAGACAGCCTAGCAGCCTGATGTGCCCGGGAGAGGCCCAATTCCTGGCCTAGCAGCCCGGGTAATACGACACACATCCACCCATACAGCCGTTACAGGTGGCACAGAACACCGATCATCTGACTCCACTTGAATATATAGGTTCTCCCAGCAGGCCAAGGGTTCCAAGAAAACCCCTGCCCATTGGCTGAGATACCCCACATACCCTTAACCTAACCTTGGGTTGCCCTTCACATATCTAGTACCACCAAGTACCCGGTCACCTGGTGGTAGAAGAGAAAAGTGCAATAAGGCCAAACTTAGGGAGAAATCAATAGATCTCTATCAATCAACCAGGACAACTACTCCTGGCAAGTAAATTTGTGAGGAGCTCCCTGCCTAAACTACAGGGTGCTACACATGGAATGCATTAAGATAAAAAAACCTTCTGACTTTACAGCCACTTTAACCCTAAAGCCTCGTACACACGATCGGATTGTTGGCCAACAAAACTGTGGAATTTTGTCCGAAGGGCGTTGGCCCAAACTTGTCTTGCATACACACGGCCATACAATTGTTGGCCAACAATCACGAACGTAGTGACGTACTACGTGGTTTTTCAGCTCTTTAGCGCCACCCTTTGGGCTCCTTCTGCTAATTTCGTATCAGTAGAAGTTTGGTGAGCGTTTTTCATTTCGCACTTTTCATTTCGTGCTTTTCAGTTCATTTCTGAACAGCCGTTTGTCAACCAGACATGTTGCGGAATCGGAGGAGATAACGTGTTATTTATCATTGGCCTTGGAGTTATTGCTTTGACTTTATGTTTTTGGCTGAATAATGATTTGATTTGGTATATTTTCTATACTTTTGGATGCATAGAATGCACTTTTTGGTTAAGTTCTATTGGCAGAACATGTCTAATTTTATTTGTTTTCTTTTTCTAATGCACAATAAAAAAATTGTGGAGAATAATACTTGGCTATGGGTTTTACTTCAAATGACAGTTTGCTAGTAGGCAGTTACATTTTAAAAAATACAATGTAAAATTAACAAGGGACACCAACATAGTTTTATCTTTGATCTTAAAATCTACAGGATAATGGTGTTGTGGTAACTTGCCCAAATAAAAATTTAAAAAAAAGCATAATAATATTATTCTTGATATCACTAGAAAAAAAAAGCCTTTGAAAACTTGTTTGCAATAACTCCATCAGTATCACCAGCAAAGCAGCTTCATTATTATCCCATTAAATAAAGAAGAAGAGAATTGTGCACAGCATTTCGAGATTTCATAATTTGCCGCATCACGAATGTTAATTCTCCATAACAAACGCTACTTTGGACTTTTGTCTGACGGACTTGTGTACACACGCTCGGAAAATCCGACAACAGACATTTGTCGGTGAAAATTTATAAACCTGCCATCCAACATTTGTCCACGGAAAGTTGCCCAACAATTGTCTGATGGGGCGTACAGACGGTTGGATTTTCCGCAAACAGCCTGTCATCACACATTTCCCTTCGGAAAATCCGATCGTGTGTACGAGGCTTTACTGTGGGGGGGCAGCACCACCGCAAGGGAGGATTTTTACTTTCCCTGGAGTTCAGCTTTAAATGTGAATGGGCTCTGAAACCTGATTAAGACCAGGAGTTTTTTTTTTTTTTTTATCTAAGGCTTCACGCACACAGGCATATTAAAATATTCCTATATGGAATGGATATTTTGCATTAAAAAAATGCTTGTTCTGGTGCGGAATTATGCGTGTTTACAGACATATGGCATTTAGAAGCATATGAGCATAAATTCATTCTACTGGCCAAAATACTAATTTATTCTAGCCACTGGAACAAATTTACGCGCAAGCATTTATATAGACGCATTTAGGCATCTACAAGCATAAATTTTTCACTTACTTTCCTCTCCATATGCAGCTTTGGGGCATTTTTTATGCCTGTAAACGCTTCTCTTAAATTACAGATTTAAATACCTAATGTATGATGCCACATGAGCTAATATTGAAGAATAAAAAAAAAAAATGCTGGACACCCAAAGTGTTTTTTTTTATGCCCTGTGTGCATGATGACTAAGGTTTATTTCCCACGTGCGGCTGGGGGGCAGTAAAACTAGGTGTTTGAGTCACAGTTTGACTGTCCCTGACTGCCCGTCTGAATACAGACATAAAGCCACTCACAGCTGTACTGTGGCCATAATGCTGTGCTTTGCAGTTGCAGCAAGAATTTAACAGCATGTTGCTTTTGGCAGGTGTTGCCATGGCGAAACGCGACTAATGCAGGTGTATTTTTCAGTTGTCACTAGCATAGGAGTAGGGGTTAGTCTGAGTAGGGGTTCGCACCACTTAGGGGGTATTTTCTTTGTTTCTTGTCATGTCCCTGGAACACAAAGTGAGGGAAAATTTACCTAAAATATATACAAACACTAATATAATCCTGAGAAAGTTTCTAACCCTTCCATGCTCTTTGTGAAACGAGAAGAACAAGCTTTTCCTGAATTTCCACTTTTATTCAGTACAATATTTGGTGAGAAAATACCAACTATTGCCACTAGAGGGCTTCATATTACAGTACTGGAAATTACAGCCCCTCCCTATTATCTTTTGTTGAATACCGAGTTTGTGTAATGGTGGCACATATCGATAAATGATTGATTTCTTTTGCAATTTCTATCACCCTAATTGATTTATAGTTGTCAATTCGATATGACACACATAGGGAAGGGGATTTTGAGAGTTGCAAGATGCAATTGTAAGTTATTAATCATATCTCTGTTTTCACCATGCAATTCCATAATCTGATCCTTTGAAATGCAATAGAATTCTTGAACAAGTGCTGACAATCAGTGCAAAACAATTGATAGTCTTCTTCCCTGGTCGACCAACTCAGCTAGATCGAATCCAATCAAATTAAATTTTTTTTTTTTTTAACTCAAAAAAAGTTTTATTGAACAAGAGAAATCATACACTGACAAAAGAGAGAGCAGAGCCTACATGACAAATCACGGACATAATGAACAGTATAAAACTTAGACTTTTCATGACATTGTTTCTTCCAGACATATACAGGAGCATAAGACGTTGTGTCTACTAACTGGAATAACCAATCATTTATTCGGGTGAGTGCTGCACAACTGTCATTAAAAACAATATGTTACATCATTTTTGAATCATATTAAGGTCTCGGAAGCCTTGAGCCATCTATCCCATATTTTATCATACTTGGTTGGACAACCTCTATGAGAGTATACAAGTTTCTTGTAAGGTAGTGAATTATTCACCTCCACTATCCAGTGTGAGAGCTCTGGTGGGGTGGGTCTCATCCATACCCTGGCTATGACCCTCCTTGCAGAGAATAAGGTTTCATGTAGGAAAACTTATCTAGTTCCGGCTCTGGAAAAATTCCCAGTAAACAGGATTTAGGCTGCAATCAAATTCAAATTCAAATTTAAACTGATCTGAAGGAAAGTTATGCCTATTTGATTGCTAGTTCAATCATTTTGATTAAATTACCCATTTAATGGAAAAAAAAATCAGAAAGTGTATAGCCACCATAAGATAAGGATGCGGCAAATTAAAGTGGTTGTAAAGCCTTACTTTTTTTTTTACCTTAATGCATTCTATACACATTAAGCTAGCTATAGCCGGCTTGAATTTTGGCTCATTCCTGCTAAATTGGCCAAAATTTGAGCTGTGGATGGCCCTGCAAGCACCACCTATCATGGATGCTCAACCTGTGGCCCTCCAGCTGTTGCTTAACTACAAGTCCCATCATGCCTCAGCCTTTGGGAGTCATGCTTATAACTGTCAGCCTTGCAATGCCTCATGGGACTTGTAGTTCCGCAACAGCTGGAGGGCCACAGGTTGAGCACCCATCCTAGCTTGACAAAAGTTGATTTACAAACAAACCAAATCGGGCAGCAAATTGTTGGCCAAACAGTGACTTCATCCTATGAATTGCAGTTACTGTTTGGGTATTTAGACAATGGAGGCCTCAGCTTCTGATTATAGTAGCTGGCAGTGGAGGTTTCTCCATCCACTTTGTAACAAGCCTCCTATAGTTTGTCACCTTGTAGTGTGGATAAAATTTCTACCACTGCTTGTTTTGTAGAATACATTTGCAGTGTGATAGCCATTACATGTGTAGCACCCTCCTCTAGTTGCTGTGTATATTTGGTTTTTGGTTCCATTGTAGTGAACTGAGCAGTGATTGATTGTTTTGGTCTGTTCACGGTTTCCTTAGCTGAGGGTTTGATTACTCCCACCTGCTTCTGAAATAAGTTACCAGAGCACAGGGCTGGGAGAGTCAAATGATCTATTGTATGTAGCAAGGTCCCGAACCTCCAAAGGCCCAATGGTGACCTCCAGAGTCAGGGATATCCGACATCCGTCTTTGTAGAGTGGGTTACAAGGCATGGTGGGTCTGATGCAAGATGGAGTGATGGGCGCCAGACACTTTTTGAATGCAAAAGAGATTTATTGTCTCTCAACAAAACTATGGGAGAGAGGGTTAGGGCTGGGACACCCTTAAGTAGATGCAATGATAATTGGCAGACTCAGAGACTTCTATAGGTTGACAGCTATACAGGGGAAGGCCTCCAGCCGGATACCACTTCTGTGTAGGTAGGACTTCTGTCTCCTATGGCAACAAGTCTTGTAACAGTCACTAACAGTAATTGTACTTAACTATTGGCAACACAGAATAGTTCTTCTCTTACACTATAGTCTTCCACTGTAGGTTTTTACTCACTGAGCTCCCAGTCTCTCACTAGACCTCCATATCCAATCTCCACTGAATCTCCTGAGCTCTTCCACAGCTAGCACGATGTGTACTCCTCAAGCGTCACCCCCGCTATCCTGCTGGGTCCCTAGCTTGGTACTTGATGCTCCTCAAGCGTCATGCCTGCTGTCCTGCTGGGTCCCTGGCTTGGTACTTGATGCTCCTCAAGTGTCACTCCTGCTGTCCTGCTGGGTCCCTGGCTTGGCACCAGCTGAAGCTTTCCCCCTTTTTAGCCATCCACGGCTGGTGAGAAGACTGCTCTGGTACTAGCTCCAGCTTACTCACTGTAGTCTCCGGTAACAAGGTGGATGGCCCTTTAGTGGCGACAGCTTCCCCTCCAACTCCGACCACAACTGTTTCCCCGTCTGGCTGAACCTTCACAACTCGGTTGGACTCCAATCTTACGCTGCTTCTTTTGCTCCTGGATAGGCCTCAGGCAGCCTAGCAGCCAGGTGTCCCCGGGATAGGCCTCTGGCTTCCGGCCTAGCAGCCCGGGGCGACGTAACACACGTCCACCCAGACAGCCATCCAGGTGGCACAGAACCCTGATCACCTGACTCCACCCAAATAAATAGGCCTCCCAGCAGGCCAAGGGCCCAAAGAAACACCTGCCAATTGGCTGAGACACCCCATCCATCCATAGTCTGACCTTGCTACACCCTTGTCAATCTAATGCCACCAGCAAGTGCCACCTAGTGACAGAAGAGAAAAGGTACAACAATCCAGAGTTAGGGAGGTATCAGAGGATCTTCTAACAATCAGCCAGGATGAATAATACCTGACAAACTAAATTTATTAGCAACCCTGCCTAAACACCAGGGTGCTACATCCTCCCCCTACCTAGGAAACTACATCTCTGAGTTTGCAAGAAATAATTTGAACTCTCAAACCTGAGAGTGAATGTCCTGGCAAAAACTGGGATGAATGGGGAGAAAATGGGAAAGGAAACAGCAATAGAACATGTGGCATACCACATGACATAAACAACAGTGTATTCACACAAGGACAGATAAATAGCAGATAATATATACAGTTTTACGTGTGGCGTACCACCCGAACAATGACGAGGAAAAATGCAAACAGTAGCCTTATCCTAACTCTCTATCTACTATATACAGAGGTAAGAAATATCAAATGATAGCATTGCTATCCATGTCGGAGTCACCATCTCCTTGTCCAAGGAAGATGCAATGGGTGCAAGAACACCTGAAAAAAAGAAATGGACAACATAGAAATACATCCTATCCCTACAATAACACAGTGCAATACATACATAAGTGAGTGTTGATATTGAGTAAATATCAATTACCCCCAGCCGAGAGCAGCAAAGCAGTGTAAATACACCCTATGACATATCTAAACATGAGTACAGATGAAACTGGGCCCCACCCCCTTTCGAGGGTGACACCCCTTTTCCATAGCAAACTTAAAGAAACTTACTTAGCAATCCTTATCGATATTTGCATAATATGAACAATGGCTTACTCAGACTGGCACTCCCACGCCACCTGCTGGCAGGCATATTCAAAACAGTCCTTGGGTACTTTTCAGTCCGTTATTCAAATTTTAAGGTGAGAACTTGTCCTCTTTGCCACAGCTTATTCTACCTAACTAACTAAACACCCCAGTGTCTTTGGAGCCCCAAAGTCCATAAATCCTTCACTCAGGGTGGAACAACATTTCCCAGCAGTTTACCTTCTTCATAGGGACAACTCCGGGGACAGAATGCGTGGCTGCAGTCAAACAGCAATTGGCCATGCCATGGTGCAAGGGACAGCACTTCCTGAAAGCGAAGTCCATCCATAGATCCCCTTGCATGTGAAATCTCAGTCTGCCCACACAACAGCCGGGAACTAAGAAAAGATTTCCTCATTTGTTGCAGAAACAAACACTCTGAACATCATATCAACAGGTTACTCTTCAGAGGGATGCACACTGGTGATTCCAGAACACTAGCCAGTATGACTCAAGAGGGCACTCCTGACCTCTGCCAGCAGAATATGATCTAGCAGTACAGCCAAGCAGGAATGTCCCCACTAACAACTTCCCAGGACAGAGATGGAGTGGCTTTCAGCATAGCGTCCTGACTCCACAGAACACATATTTGTAATCCACATGGTTTTGAGGAATGAATACAGTTTAACAACATTCTACCAACAGTACCTGGGATCCGGTAACTGTAGGGTTTCCCCTCTTGTATTCACCGTGGTAATATGATATCAAATGTCTTTCTTATTAGGCCTGCGGAGGACAGCACAATCGGGATTGATTTGACGACTGTAGTCCCAGGTTTGTAGGACCAAAGTATATCTTTCAGCCACTCTGGGTGACAACTTGTTAAACTTCAAGCATAGAGAAATTTTAAGAAAGCTCCGCATGGCCTCATAAACACACTGTGTTCTCTTTTCCTGAATCTCCCCCTCCAGTTGAGCCAGTATATATGGATACAAGTAGCCATACTCCTCAGCCACCCTCTTGATGACTATGCACTGTTACTTAGACAGCCTTGGCAGTGTTTTAGGGTTTCCATACCCAGTTAAGACTTGTGCATCCGGTGCACGTTGGACTGGATATCCAGCAATAACATTGGGTTTGCAATCAAACGCGTGGGTTGGTTTGGTTGGCACAACTTTAGGCACTCATCTTGCCCAGCGATCCTCCTCAAAGGATTTAGCAATACACACAGTTGGAACTGTACTGGCAGACAGTTCAATCTTAACTATATAAAGAAAAAAACTGTGCTGTTGCAAACCTACCACTTATGCTGCAACTCAAAGTGAAATACACACAAACAAATAGAAAAACATAAGGAGCTGCGCTCTCAAACCATATATCTGAATAAAAATATGTAATGACATATGAAAACTAAAGAAGTCCCAGTGAGTGAATCATGTGACAAATAAATCCAGAGAATAAGCGATCCTAGAAAGTCCTCCAATGGAAGAATGGGTAAGTGTATGAAATGACACAATTTGTTGACTGTCTCCTGTGACTTCAAAAATAGACAATGTGAATCCACCACCACAGAGAGTGCAAGCTTACCAGCTGCACAAGCTTTTGAGCTTGTGGCTAATACCCAACCAGGGCCTTTAATCCTCCAATAGCCTCCGGTGGCCGATCAGACCAAATACTACTGAGGACTGTTGATGATGTCCGCGGTCAGCAGCCATACATTTGAAATTACACTCGATGTAGATGTTCACAGTAATCCAGAGAAAAAATGGAAAGGAATCACCATGGGTAAAACCGGGTTGTATTTAATGATTAAAAATATTATTTACAAGCATGAAAAGTTCCCAAAAAGAGCAATAAAAAAAATACGAACGCCTGTGCAAATGGGACGTAGAACAGCGCGTGACGTCAGCATGTCACTCCTCCCGACACGTTTTGTCACAAGTCTGACGTCGTCCTGGGGCAACCCACATACCTAAGCCTCGGTCTGAGCCTTGAGCAGCTGACATAAACGCAATTTTGGTTATGGCAAATCTAGGGACTCCGATCAAGAATCCCATAGAGAACAACGGGCAACATCCCTGAAAACCCTCAATGAGGGAGGAAGGGCTCCAGGGGGGTTGAACAATGAAGCGTTAGAGAGGACTGAATGTAGGAATTCTGTAAATGTTGCCCTATTACTTTTAACAGGGTTGGCGACCAAGTACCTTTGGATATTTAATTTATGGACATACCTGTGGATATCCATATGGGTCTGAAATTTGTTCAAATTTTGAGGTGGAGCAAATGTCAGACCCTTGTCCAAAACCTTTATCTCAGAGTCGGTCAGTACTTGGGAACTGAGATTATAGATACCAGTTCCTTTCAGGTCCTTTTTTCTTTTTGGACTGAGCACACCTCCCCCTTTAGTTCCTCTCTTAGTTCTACAGCTCTTTTGATGCCTTGGTTGGGCCTGGGAAAATCTCATGTTTGATGTTTGTTCCTGATTGCCTGTAACACTTCTATCATGATGTTCCACAAAATTTGAACCATATGGGCCATTCTGATGACCCCCATTACCTCTATAGTTGGCCCTAGATCGGCTTAACCCATCAGTTGGGCCTCCCATGTCTCTCCAAGGGAAGAAATGATTATGAACTGGGATATTATAATCATATTCGTTTCTATCATACTCCCCATTGTAATGCACAACATGGTCGTCATTGTACCCATATCACTGATTGGGACCGTAGCCACATTGGTAAGTTTGAGCGGGGGTACAATTAGATGGAGGTCCCTGTCTTTGGCCATTAGCATGACCCGGGCCCCGAACCGGTGGTGGACCTTGAACCCAACCCTGTCTTTGAGTTCGGGGAGGACCATAATTCCAATTTTGATATTGGCCTCGTCCATATGATGAGGGAGGAGGAGCTGTCCCCTGGTTGTTACTACCATTACCTCCCTGATTTCTATAAGGGTACTTATATGATGAACGTCTCCCTCCTCTTGGGAATCTGGGGGGCAGTAGGTCCTGAAGGGTGACCTGGAGTGATTGTTGGTTTGATTAGGACGATTAGATTGTACACCAGGTTGCCCCCCCCCATTGGCTGATTGGTAGTCTGAGGGGTGGTATCCATGGCAGAATTTGCAGTGGCAGTTTGTTCTGCCAGCAATTTTTTCTGCCACTCAAATACCATTTCTGTTTGGTAATTTAACATGTCCCTATTATATTTATTTTTGGTTTTCTGTTCCCTATCCTCTTTCTCCTCTTTTTTTGGACCTTTCTGTATATTCCTCACTATTTTTTAGAGGGATCATTTTCTCTTTAATAGTTTTGATTTCCTCATCTAGTTTCACCAATTTACTGGCTTTCCCCTCCACTAAAAATTTAAGAAAGTTAACACCTGCCTCATTGAAATACTTGTACCATTCCTCAAGTTATACCTCTCCCCTCTGAGGACAAACCTCCCACCTTAAACTATGAGGCACCATCTGGTGTTTGATATAGGTCTCTAAAAAGGCTATATCCCACTGGGTATGAGTTTCAGAGATGGTAAGATTCTTAAGCTGTTGCTGCGCTGTTGCAAACCTACCACTAATGCTGCAACTCAAAGTGAAATACACACAAACAGAGAAACATAAGGAGCTGCACTCTAAAACCATATATCTAAATAAAAATATGTAATGACATATGAAAACTAAAAAAGTCCCAGTGAGTGAATCATGTGACAAATAAATCCAGAGAATAAACAATCCTAGAAAGTCCTCCACTGGTAGAATGGGTAAGTGTATGGAACAACACAATATAGTGACTGTCTCCTGTGGCTTCAAAAACAGACAAATGTGAATCCGCCACCACAGAGAGTGCAAGCTTACCAGCTGCACAAGCTTTTGAGCTTGTGGCTAATACCAAGCCATGGCCTTTAATCCTCCATAAGCCTCCTGTGGCCGATCAGACCAAATACTACTGAGGACTGTTGATGATGTCCGCGGTCAGCAGCCATACATTGTAGATGTTCACAGTAATCCGGAGAAAAAATTTAAAAGGAATCGCCATAGGTAAAACCGGGTGGTATTTAATTATTAAAAATATTACTTACAAGCATGAAAACTTCCAAAAAAGAGCAATAAAAAATCAAGCCGGCCGGCAACATGACAAACGCCCGTGCAAACGTGATGTAGAACAGCGCGGTGACATCAGCATGTCGCTCCTCCAGACGCGTTTCGTCACAAGTCTGACGTCGTCCTGGGGCAACCTACATACCCAAGCCTCGGTCTGAGCCTCAAGCAGCTGATTTTGTAAATGCAATTTTGGTTATGGGAAATCTAGGGACTCCGATCAAGAATCCCATAAAGAACAACGGGCAATAAAAATAAAAGTAGATACAACGGCCACCAAATTAGTGTTAGACTGTCGCATCCACCATACTGATCTTGATGATAAGCTAAATTGTAAGTTAGCTTAACATAACGGTAAGGAAATCTGCACAAATGGTGATAATGGGCGACCAACATTAGAGGCACTATCAAAACTTGTAAACAATTATCCAAGAACAATGTCAGATATCCTGTACGTCTCAAGTCCTCAGTATTAATAGTGACAATAAGCACCATAATAGACAAAGTACACTAATAGATACCAAACCCAATTGAAAGGCCAGAACCCCTAACAGGTATACCAACCGCTTTTAAAA
The DNA here is from genome assembly GCF_042186555.1 of Aquarana catesbeiana. Classification (NCBI taxonomy): domain Eukaryota; kingdom Metazoa; phylum Chordata; class Amphibia; order Anura; family Ranidae; genus Aquarana; species Aquarana catesbeiana. The sequence continues at coordinate 103,904,141 of NC_133329.1, read as the reverse complement.
AATCAATTAGTGATCCCCATAGTGAATATTGAATAATCGGAAACAGCCGAAAAGGCCCGAGCACACTTCGGCGGACCTCGGCAAACCTCGGAAAGACTCCGTTCACAAGCCTTTACGAGGTTTGCCGAGGTCAGCCAAACTGTCCTCGGGCATTTCCGTGCATTTCCAAACGCCAACGATCGGCGCTGTTCGGCCCCAGCGCCCCCCACCTCAGGCCAAAAGGGGCACTGCACACCGCTTTTGGCCTGAATCCTAGGTTCCACTGTATCTCTAGGGAAACAGAATTATGATCTCAAAGAGCACCAATCTATTGAAGATGTCAACAGATATTGAAAAGGGGCACCCTATAGGTGGTCCTGTGAATACCAGCAAAAAAATACCAATAAAGCCACACAGCCCTAATATAATGAAATGGCCAGTACACATCCACATTTAAACCATAGGGGGTATTAGACTTTATTCTATGAACCCAAGACATCTCAAGTTTAGAGATACTCCTAATAAGGGAGCTGCCCCTCCAGTGGGAGCCGTATTTATCTATCCCTAGAAAAATGGTGTTGGAGGGATCTCTATTATGTACTGTTAAGTAATGTTTAGATAACGAATGTTTTTTGTAAACACCTTCCTGAGATTGTTTATGTGCTCACTCAAGTGTATTTGAAGGAGGCGTTTAGTCCTGCCCACATACTACAGTCCAAAGGGGCACTGCAGCAAGTAGACTACACCCACAGTGGAACAGGTAATGAAGAGCTCTATCTTATACTCCTTATACTGTAAGTACAGCTAGAGAAAAAACTATTCGTTCTCCTGGTTTTGCACCCATTGAGGGAGCATACTTGGCATCTCTTACATTGATAATAGCCCGTAAGTTCACTGAAGAAACTAGGTTTATTGATACGAGGATTTAAAACATTAGGCTGAATACAAATGCACGCCACTCTTTTCAGATATTTATTTGTAAACAATTTTGAAAACCATTTATTGTTTTCCTTCCACTTCACAATTATGTGGCACTTTGTGTTGGTCTATCACATTAAATCCGAATAAAATACATTTACGTTTTTGTTTGTAACATGACAAAATGTGGAAAATGTCAAGGGGTATGAATACTTTTTAAAGGCACTGTATACAAATGTTAAAATGTACCGGTAAATGTGAGCTAAAAAGGAGGTTCCACTGGTCACTTAGTGGTCCAGTATATAGCTAACCAGTATGGTTATGCTAGACATCACTGAGACTGGTGAGTAACCCTGTATAAATACAGTAAACAACCTATACGGATAATATCCTGATAGAGATATCAAGGAGAAGGAGGGTCAGGAAGCCAACTCAGGGTATGTCAGTTTAATTCGATATTGATACGATCTAGGCTTGACTAGTTTCCTGCAACCATGCGCTTCTTCAGGAGCTAATTATATCTAATGGATAAGGATGCAAAAAAGGGAAGCATAAATAATATGCTAATGATCACATACAAGGATATATATATACCGGTATATATATATATATATATATATATATATATATATATATACAATAAGATTTAACATCAAAAGTACACATGTGTAATGCAATAGCATATACTTACAAAAAGTTGTAATAATGGATATTTTGTGCCAATAAAAACAGGGCAGGCAGACAACTGCGGAGGCTGGTGTGGAGCCGTATAGGTTCTACGGGCAGGTACGGGGGCGCAGATTATGGGCAATAGCCATCAAACTCTAGCAAAGATGTAAGAAATGTGTAATATAGGGTCAAAGTACGCCCCTGTGGTTGTCACAGAGGTTATCAATAAGATAAAAGGTAGGAATGCAAAAGGCAGGAAGGGGGAAGCACGGGAGGATAACCATCTAGATGCTAGACTAACCTACATTTTAGAAATGTTCTGCGGCACATCAAGAACATGGTGCAGAGCTCCCCTACACAGGAACATAAGGTAGTCTCTAAGAAGTTCAGGGCATCCCACCCTGTGGGGGATTGGAAACTTTAAAGGACCTTTACTTTTGGGCCTGCGCTATTTACTCCCTAAACGCAGCCTTGACCTAGTTTTATCGGAGTGGATGGTCCATTGAACATTGGTGCCCTTGCTTCAGGGATAAACCCCTGACTGGTGATTTACTCCGCATGCCCCAATGTACCTTTGATATCTACTTATCCTATGACCATGGTTACTTTGCATACATTACTAATTTCCTAGCTCCTGCGTGTAACATGTAGAACTGCATCACGCCACATCTATCTACACCAAGGCTGAGGGGATATTGATAGTCACCACAAAACGTGTCCTTACGATTATTCAGGATTGATATGGTGTTATTAGTGGTGTGCTAAACTTTTTACAAGCAATATGTATACTGTGAGGTTTTATCAATGTGTTTATGTTTTAGTAGTTTTTTGGAATAAAGATATCTAATTTTAAATACAATTTTTTTGTGTATCTCAGTGCCTATAAAGTCCATGTGGTATTTCTATTTAGTACCGTAACTCAATTATGATAGGACATGGCACATCATTATTTAACATGTATCCACAGTACCACCCTGTAGTGATACAATTGCATTCTATTACTCGGTACAATGATCTCCCAACCAGATGGGAAGGATCGACTCGAATCGACACCCTCGACTCGGATTCTGCCTCTCGGGACCAGCGGCCTTTTCACATTAGATGGTTACACCTCTAAGACATATATTTTTTCTGTGGCTATGCCATGAGGGTCGCTCTGCGGGGATCGCTGTGAGGGCTGTTCCGAGTCCAGACGGGGTTCATCGCTCTTTGATGGACAGACAGTGATAAATTCCCTCCTCTATGAAAATCTGTTTTTAAAGTATTTACATGAAAATTCCTTACTTTTCAATGGTGAATATATCAATATTCTCTCCTATAATGCCTCTGAAGAAGGGATATTTTTCCTGAAACATGTCAGGCCAAAAGGAGAAAATCGACGTTTACTAAGAATTTGTAACAATTTACTACAAGCTATTTTTTGTCTTGTCATGTATTATACAAACTGTTGCTATATGTGTTATTTCACATGTGCTTTTAAACTAAATTTGTTCAATAAATGATATATTTTATATATGACTGTTTCCCTCTTTTGTAACCCTAACGAGTCACATGAAACCGGGGAGGGAAAATGGCTAATTGAGCCCAATTTGGACATTTTCACTTAGACCTCTTTCGCACTGGAGACGTTTTTCAGGCGCTTTAGCGATAAAAATAATGCCTGTAAAGCGCCTGAAAAAAGCCTCAGCTGCAATCCCAGTGTGAAAGCCCGAGTGCTTTCACACTGAGGTGCTGCGCTGGCAGGGCGTCACAAAAAGTCCTGCAAGCAGCTTCTTTGCAGTGCTGTAGGAGCGGTGAATACAACGCTCCTAAAGCGCCCCTGCCCATTGAAATCAATGGGCAGCGCTGCCGAACTGCCCGCAAAGCGCCGCTGCAGTGGCGTTTTTCGGGCGGTTTTAACCCCATTCGGCCGCTAGCGGGGCAGTTTTAACCCCCGCCGCTAAAACAACTGTAAAGTGCCACTAAAAATAGTGGAGCTTTACTGCCGACACCCAGATGCTTTCAGTGTGAAAGGGCTCTTAGGGGTGTACTTACTTTTGTTGCCAGCGGTTTAGACATTATTGGCTGTGTGTTGAGTTATTTTGAGGGGACAGCAAATTTACACTGTTATACAAGCTGTACACTCACTACTTTACATTGTAGCAAAGTGTCATTTCTTCAGTGTTGTCACATGAAAAGATATAATAAAATATTTACAAAAAATGTGAGGGGTGTACGAATTTTTGTGAGATACTGTACATTTAGACGTATTAGACCTCTTGTGGCTAAATGTTTTCAGTTACTTTTTAGCTTAGCTGGCCATAGATACGCAAAAATAATTTTTGGGAAATAATTACATATCCTGTTTTTATTTAGCTAAAGGAATATCAATATGCTATTTTTTTTTTATCAAACATTATGTTTCCATCTTTTCCCTTAAAGAAACATTTAAAAACCCAATGAAAATTCATGTTGGTGCAGTCCACAGCTCCCAAAGTTTTATATCCACAAAAATCTAAAAGATATCATTATACATACAGTATCATATAATTTAATTCATTGGTAATTATAGTTGATTTAATGTGACATTTCTTCAGTGAAAAGTCCCACTTTTGTAGAAATGTAGCTTTTGTTTTTGTTTTTTTATGGATTCAAACAAAGGTGCATTGTTGTCTATGGCACAATGCACACAGCTGCTTAAAGATCCATAATGTAGTGATGGTTTCAGAGCCATACAAAAATTCAAAATTTTACATTTGAGTGCAGTAATTTATGCATATATGCAGGAACAATGAGGGTCATTCATTAAGAAGAAGGCGCTGCACCAGTTCATACATTAATTGGTGCGCCAGTAAAATTATTAATCGAATGTGCGAACCAACGCACATTGAAGCGCAAATAGCAATAATAAATACCCACATATGTAAACTGCAACAGGCGCTAGGGTGACTTCGGTTTTCTTGTTGATAATAGCGCACGCCAAATACAATTGGTTAATTTAATCTAATTGGGAGTGTCTTGTTAGGCAATTAGTAGGTGTTCTCCGTTATTTAACCCTTTTGATGCTAATCTCATTCCTATCACTTCTAATATATCTTTGAAATGTGTTTTTTTTTTTTACCCACATCTTTCAATACATTACAAAGAACAGAGAAGTGTTTATAAACCCAATAAATTAATATTTTCAGATCTTGATCTTTGAAGGTGGCCATACACTGCAATCAGTTAGATCATAAATAAATTAGATTTAGTGCAATAGCCTGTTTGATTTCCTATAATATGAATTAATTGTTCAAGTGAGTCTTCCTATTACCTATTTTGCCTAAATATCGAGTTGTACAGAGATTGGCCAATCAGATTGCATAGTGCATGACCATCTTAAGTGCCAAATTTGGAATGTAAATGTGCCATGATCCACTTGTATTTTCCAAACAATATTTCTTGGGCATTATACAAGGCACATGAGAACACACCTTTTTTCAACACATGCTAGAGTGATCAGGAATCTTCAAACTACGGCTCTCCCGCTGTTGCGGAACTACACATCCCATGAGGCATTGTAAAACTCTTACATTCACAGACAGGACTAGGCATGATGGGAATTAGTAGGGAATTAGTAGTTCCTGAACAACTGGAGGGTTTGAAGACCCTGTGCTAGACCATTATACACACACACACACACTGAAGCCGGAAGCAATATACATTGGCCCGGAAGTGAATCTGTACACAGGAAGTAGGTGTGTGTTTTGAGGCAAAATCATTTAGACTCACACACATGACCCACACAAACACCACCCCATGTAAAAATAAAAAATGATCTTAATTTGCAAATTTCCTGGTGCCTCCATGGCAGCATACATATGATAGTAGCCCCGCCTACTTCCGTCCACAGGACCAGTGCATAGCTATAAAAAGTTAACACTCACACAACAGCCCATTCCCTTTTTTGTCCTCATGGAACTCACAGCCAGTGTGAAGAGAAGAAAGCCTTACCTGACACCTTTGGTGGTTTTCCTCTCAGGTTCGGCCACTCCTGAAAGCGCAGACAGGGAGCCCCTTCTGTGGATCTTTTGGGGTGAAAAATTGGGTGCTAACTAGCCCCACATATAACAGTGAAGTCAGGGCTTTGTTCCTCAGAAGAGCTGGCCATGTTTGGAGCTTGCCTCCCAGAAGTGAGTGGATCCATTGAACCGTGACACTGCATTTTCAGGATAAGTATGTTTTCTAATTTTGTGGAATTTATCTGTGAATGGCTTCATAAGTTGTGCGTTACATCTCCTCTCGGATGGGCTGCAGCTGCACCGTGTTCCAGTATGCATTCTAGTGGCACATACTTGCCAACAGTCCCGAATTTCCCGGGACGATCCCGATTTTGGGACCCTCGTCCCAATCGGAGGCCATCCTGATTAAAATCCCAGGATTTTGCTTTTGTCCTGGGAAATCAGAATTGTTTTTGGCACCAGAGCTGCTTCTGGCTTCAAAAATACGGCCGCCGCCACCGCCGCAAGATCTCTTTCCTGTTTTTCCCTAGCTCTCAGATCAGATCCGAACTCCGCCCCTCCAGCCCTCTGCACTGCAGCTCCTCCCACTCTCCCTCGCAATGTTATTCGTCCGTCTACCGCGGCCGCCACCACCCCGTCTGTGCCCCCTGTTTTCATGGTGTTGTACTGAGACAGTTTTCCCCATGAGAAACAGGGGCGCACACGGGGGGGCAGGGGGTGGTAGTCGGCCGAATAACATTTCGAGGGAGGAGCTGCAGTGCAGAGGGCTGGAGGGGCAGAGATTAGGAGGAGCTGGAGGGCAGTAGGCTGGAAGGGCAGAGTTCCGATCTCAGCTGAGAGCCAGCCGAGAGCCAGGGGAAACAGGTTTTCCGGGGGGAAACCAATTTTGGCACAACACCGGTCTGTGAGAGGCAGAGCCAAGGGACTCTACTGCACTGGGGACACCTAATGTAAGGAGGGACTGCGCTGCCTGGGGACACCTGATGTAAGGAAGCACTCCGCTGGGGATGCCTGATGTAAGGATGCCCTCCACTGAGGATACCTGATGTAAGGAGGGACTCCGCTGGGGACGCCTGATGTAAGGAGGGACTCCACTGGGGGCGCCTGATGTAAGGAGGGACTCTGCTGGGGACACCTGATGTAAGGAGGCACTTCACTGGGGACACCTAAAGTAAGGAGGAACTCCGCTGGGGACACCTGATGTAAAGAGGCACTCAGCTGGGAACACCTGATGTAAAGAGGGACTCTGCTGGGGACACCTGATGTAATGAGGGACTCCGCTGGAGACACTGATGTAAGAAGGCACTTTACTGGGGACGCCTGATGTAAGGAGGGACTCCACTGGGGACGCCTGATGTAAGGAGGTACTCCACTGGGGACACCTGATGTAAGGAGAGACTCTGCTGGGGACGCCTGATGTGAGGAGGGAATCTGCTGGGGACACCTGATGGCACCTGGTGGCAGGCGACGTGACAAGTAACATGCTCAGGGCTCCCACTGATTCTGCATTATGGTGAGTTGAACTATTTCATTTTATATTACAATGTAATAATAACAACCATGGTGACGGGATGATTGAATCGCTAACACCAGGTGTTTGGAGTATCTTTATCTGCTGATTGTTAAACTTTCTGGCATACACATATTTCTATTGTGGTGTAGGATCTGGGCCTGCTGTCCTTCCATCCCTCTTTCTTTCCTTCCTTCACTCTGCTTCCCTCCCTATCTCTTTCTTTCTTTCTCCCTCCATCCCTCGTTCATCTCAGACTCGGATCACACCCATTGAGCCACGTCCCCTTTAAGATACGCCCACTATTTAGTTTAAACCACGCCCATGTTGCGCTACGCGTGTCGCATTTTCAGGTGGATTCAGAGTTTTGCAGTAGCGAAAGGCTAGATTGGTATCCTTGGCAAAAAGTCAGGCTCCAGCCTTGTCAGGCATGGGTATATATCTTGGCAGGCAGACTGCATCTGACAATGCTGCCTAAACCTGTGAGATTGATTTCTACCCCTTGAGTTATTCCTGGAGATGTGTCCCAGGTAGGCAACTTCAGAGGTTGACTACGGGACCCCTGAGGTCAAACTAGAGGCTAGTCAGTTTTCTCAGGTGCAGTAGTCCTCTGGTATTATGCTCCTGTGACTTTCAGTACTTCCTACACTTGTTTGTCTTGCATGTTTGGAATGGAAAGTGTTCCAGGCTGATCCAGACAGATGTGGTACTCCAACCTAAAAGGAGCGCTGGACAGTTGCTCTGAGGGATCTAGTGGAACAGGATCATCTGTTCCCAAGGAATGTGTTTTGCCATCCAGCTTTAAACTGCCTTTGACAGCTTGATAATTGAAGCTCAAATTCTGAGACCGGGCATCATGGAGTCTAGGAATCCCGTAATGCTAAGCAGGGGGGTCTACTACTTCATGTTAAATCTATTGCTAGACATGTGGTGATTGCTTATCTTGGTGTAAGCCTCAGGACTTTCTCCCAAAAGGTTTATTCGCCGGACAAGTCCTCTCCTGCTGCTGGGCCTAGGTTAGCATTTGGCTCTTAATATTGCTGCCTATGTGACTTTGTGAGATCTTAAGTAGTTTACTCATAGCCTTCACTTGGGGAGGTGACTGTTTAAAGCTGGTGACCTTGTCTGGCATGGAACCTTTCACAGGTTTAACATAAGACAAGGTTATTTGAAACCAGTTCTCCGTTTTGCTCCGGTTAGTTTCTATCTGTCTCCTCAAGCAGGACATCCTTATTCAGTTCCTTGATCTGCATCCAGTTCACCCAAAGGAAGTTTCCGTCTCTTGGTTGGATGTGATCGGGATGGAAAGTTTATCTCTCACCCTTTACTTTCCTCTTTTTTATTTCAAGATGGATTCTGTACTGATGCTTTGATTTCTAGCTCCATCATGTCAAGTCGACTCAGCAGACCATCAACCAACTCCATGGTCTAGGGTTCAGGTTCCATCCTGTACTGACAAGATGCACTCTAATCTAGCTTTTGGCTACAGGTTTACCAGATTGGCAAGGCTGCTACCTAGGCTTCTATCCTTCCGTTCCCTGTGTTCTATCAGGGGCTTGGGGAGATTGTAGCTGGATAATCGCACTTGTTGCTGGGAGCATTTGGGTGCCCAGAAAATTCCAAGTGCTGTTCACACACAAAAAGCACAAAAAAAACCCAAAGTCCCTAAGCATGTCCAGACCAATCCAAATGCATTTTACACACCAAAGGCCACACCAAAAAACCAAAGTCCCTGAGCATGCCAAGACCAACCTAAATGCAGCTAGCACAAAATAAGCCACCAAATTAAGCACATCATCCAGCATGCTACAAAATTACAGATGGGACAAACACCCCCCGGACCTGGGAGCAAACAAACAGCCTAACATGGGCAAAAGTTATACAACAAATACCATTGCAGTCTTTGGGAACTGACCTGTTAATTTTGCAAGTCCCCACATGGCTGGCTTATATTCTAGTTATTGGCCTTAAAAAAGGTATGGAGGCCTAGGTCCCACCCTGAGGGACATATATCAATGTCACCAATTTTGACAAACCCAAAAACGAAACAGGGAGAAGTGCCTTTAAAAAAGCCAAATTGCTTAAAAGCTAGTAACTCTGCCTGTAAAGTGGTGCATCTGTAGCATGTATCCAAAATGTTTCTTCCAAGATGTACTGTTAAGAAAACCTAAAAATCTACATTGCAGCTGCACAAACTTAAAAAATAAGTTTAAAAAAAGGCATGCCCCCCCCCCCCCCAATACATGGGGCAGGCAAATCGAGGAACGCTATGAATAAGCACTCATCGTGAGTGTGAAACGCGTCAGCTGTTTTTGTACGCTTCTGCTGTTATGTTTTGTGTTTCTTCATGATTCAGCTTTTCAAATAAAGCATTCATCATTATACCGGTGTGCGGCTTCCAGCTTTCCTCGATTTGTCTGCCTCATCTTGCATCAGCCAGCACCTGGGACTCTTCCCTCTTGAAGGACAACACTATACTGGCTTTCATCTCCCCTGGTCTGCGCCTACCTGAGCAGTGGGACCCCTCTCTGCTTAGCTTGCATTTCTGGATTTACCCCCCCAATACATACAAGGCCATTTGTGTCTGTTAAGGCTTTAAATGAGAACCCCACATGAAAAATACCACCCCAAATTAAAAAAAGATTGTGCCCCTCCCAAACACTAAAAAAACCCCTAGCCAAACACACAGCAAGCCAGCTCATGAAAGGGGGGTGGATGCTTGGGGGCAGGAGGGGCTCGGGCACCCCAAAAGTCAACCACCTTGTTCCCATATTCAGGGGGACAAGGGCCCCTTCCACACAACCCAAGGCTGGGGTTGTGGGGGGCTGCAGACAGGGGGCTTTACGGAATGTGGAAAGCCCCTTTAAACTAGTGGGTACAAGGTGCTTTGTGGTTGGTATTGGGCTGAGCCCAACATGCCCCAAAGGCAGACAGCTATGTTGAGTGCATGTGGCCTGGTATGATTCAGGAGGGGGTTGGGCGATCGCTCTTTTCGCCCCTTTCCTAGCTGGCCCCGTTGTATGCTCTGGAAAAGGATGTGGTTTGGATTGGGGAAGGCAGCTCACTGCCTTTTGAGAATGGAGTGGAGTGGAGCGTTCCCCTTTAAAAGCAAAAGCTAGCCCAAGGAAATCGTATGCATTAGAGGTAGGAGCCCATGCCCTTTTAGGCTTTAAAAAAGAAGGTAGAGGAGCGAGAGTCTTTTTACATAATTTTAACAAGGTACATGTCACATGCTCATATGACTTGTGTGCGAATCTCATAAAAAAATAAAATAAAGGTGACCCAGCTTAAAAAAAATTAGTCAGGATTAGAGGTGTGCCCTTACAACGCATGCAACTACATGTACGTTGCTTAACATTTACTAAGATTTTGGGCGCGCAATGAAAAAACTCATGTGAACGGGTGCAAGAGCCGCTTGCGCATGCGCAATGCTTACATGGATCTCACGCAGTTCTAAACGTACTTGCAGGCGCAGCAGGTTATCTCTGAAAAAGTTACTTTCTCTTTTTTTTGGGGGGGGCATGTTTGTTACTTGGACAGTTGTTACTAAACTTCCTCACATCACCCCATAATATTGGCACCTCCAATCTTATGTTAATATTGAATTGGAGATCATTTCCATAGTGGCGCTCAGATTGCATTCTCCCGTACGCCGAGATCGTAATAGTAAATGGTGGATTTGAGCTCTGTTACGGGCGCACCGTGCCGTTAATATGGAAATGTGCATTGCGCCTCGCCGTGCGCCTCTACTGATGGTGCACTGCTTTAGTAGATCAACCCCAATGGGTGTGTACACGTAAATTGAAAAAATGACAGCAAGAAGAAGAATTTTACATCTATATACTCAAATGCACATTTACTGTGCTACTGTACAAAAGTTTTAGGCAGGTGTGAAGAAATGCTGTAAAGTAGGAATGCTTTAAAAAATATATATTTTAATTGTTTATTTTTAGCAATTTACAAAATGCAAAGTGAGCCAACAGAAGAAAAATCTAAATCAAATCAATAGTTGATGTGACAACCCTTTGGCTTCAAACCAGCATTAAGTCTTATGCCGCATACACACGGTCGGACTTTCTAGAAAGCTAGGTCCGACGTACTTGCCGCCAGACTTCCGGCGGACTACCGCCGGACTTTCTGAACGGCCGGACTTGCCTACACACGGCCGGACTTTCCGGAATCCGGTCCTCCCGACGGACTTCCGCCGGACTTTCAGAATGAACGGACTTTCCCACACACGGACAAGTCCGTTCATTTTGAACGTGACTTTGGTACGACGGGACTAGAAAAGGAATTCAATCTCGCCGCTTTTTTTGGCGAGATTGAAACCTTGCGAGCCCCGTCGCAGGCCCTTAGGTCTGGTATGGAACTTTAAGGGGAACCCCCTACGCCGAAAAACCGGCGTGGGGGTCCCCCCAAAATCCATACCAGACCCCGATCCGAGCACGCAGCCCGGCCGGTCAGGAAAGGGGGTGGGGACGAACGAGCGCCCCCCCCCCCTCCTGAACCGTACCAGGCCGCATGCCCTCAACATGGGGGGGTGCTTTGGGGGAGGGGGCGCCTTGCGGTGCCCCCCCACCACAAAGCACCTTGTCCCCATGTTGATGAGGACAAGGGCCTCTTCCCGACAACCCTGGCCGTTGGTTGTCGGGGTCTGTGGGCGGGGGGCTTATCGGAATCCGGGAGCCCCCTATAATAAGAGGGCCCCCAGATCCCGGCCCCCCCACCCTATGTGAATGAGTATGGGGTACATGGTACCCCTACCCATTCACCTAGGTAAAAAGTGTCAATAATAAAACACAACACAGGTTTTTAAAATAATTTATTAAACAGCTCCGGGGGGGTCTTCTTCCGTCTTCGGGGGTCCCTCTGGTTCATCTTCTCCCGGCGTCCGGTTGATTCTTCTCCGCTCTCCGGCCTCTTCTCCCGGTGTCCCAGGTCTTCGGCCGGCCCCTCCGCTGTCTTCAGGTAGCTCTATTGCCAGCGGAGGTCCGGACTTCTTGGCTTCTTGGCTTCTTGTGTTCTCTTCTCTTCTCTTCTCTTCCCCCAGATGTTGACACGACGCTCTCTCCGGCTGGACTGGTCTCTGAGGGCTGCGTTGTGACTTATATAGGCGGAGACCCCGCCCCCATATGATGTCACAGTCCCTGGGCATGCTGGGACTGTGACGTTTTAGGGGGCGTGGTCGACCACGCCCCCTAAAACGTCACAGTCCCAGCATGCCCAGGGACTGTGACATCATATGGGGGCAGGGTCTCCGCCTATATAAGTCACAACGCAGTGCTTTATCGGTGGCATCTTTGGTCTCTGATGGTGGTACAAAATAAACAGAGGTGATGGTAAATGGTGGGGGGCTTTTCAGTATTACGTGCCCCTCTGGTGTGTTCTTACAGCGGAAGGCTAGGCTGGAAGACAAATGTTTACACTGCGGGAAGGGTGTTGTCACCGAGCTGTTTAATATGGCTGGAGGCCTGGTATGGTAAAATTATGGTACCACAGTGTAATGGTGATGGAGAAGTGTTGAAATGGAGGATGTGAAGTTCGGAGTGCCATCAGAAGACCAAAGATTGGGAGGTGTCAGAACTGTCAGTTAAAAAGTTGTACATAGTTGTACATATGTTGATTAAAAAAGTTATATTAGCTCCTACACTGGTCATGTCTGGAGAAGTCTGACTAGAAATGGTCTTCATGGAAGAATTGTGACCAAAAGCCATACCCCAGATGTGGAAGAAAAGCTAAGCGACTTAACTATGCACAAAAACATAGGATCTGGGGTGCGGAAAAATGGCAGCAGGTGTTCTGGACCGATGAGTCAAAATTTAGAAATATTTGGCTGTAGCAGGACGCAGTTTGTTGGGGCTGCACTTCTGCAAATGGAATTGAAGATTTGGTCAGGATCAATGGTGTCCTCAATGCTGAGAAATACAAGCAGATACTTATCCAGCGTACCATACCATCAGGGAGGCGTGTGATTGGTCCCAGATTTATTTTACAGCAGGACAACAACCACAAATATACAACCAATGTTTTTAAGAACTATTTTCAGCGTAAAGAAGAACAAGTAGTCCTGGAAGTGATGGTTTGGCTCCCACAGAGCCCTGATCTCAACATCATCTGGTCTGTCTGGGATTACATGAGAATAAACTATTAACACTTCTATTTCTGAAAGCATTCCTAATTTACAGCATTTTTTTCAAACCTGCCTAAAACTTTTGCACAGTAAGGTACAGTCCTGTTCGCATGTATACGTGAGGCCTTTATGGAAGATAGCGTCTTGCAGTCCCAAAACCACACTCCACCTCTGAAGCCAGGCATAAGGTAGGTGTATTGGATCGGGGCTGGAGTCCGGGGTGGTGATCAAGCGATACTAATCTAATGTAGGAAGGCACGCACTTGACTCATGTCCTTGCTAAAACAGCATTTATTAGCACAACTAGTAGAATTACAGCAAAAGAAGATTACATGTTTCATCCTTTAATTTTACTGGATTAAATATTTAAAGCTATGTTTTAGCAAGGACATAGGATGGGTGCCACGCCTTCCTATCTTGGATTGGTATAACTTGCATATTCTACCCAGGATCTTCCTGCCAGCATGATCATGCGTATAAACTCCAGTAATTATGTCCACGTTCAAGAGGCTTTAACGAGAGATGAGTTTGAGGGTGCTTGAATACTCTTCTGAACTAGGGTTGCCACCTCATCCCTTTAAAACCGAACACATATTATTTACACAGGTTCTGTGGCTGATTATGGTGGTAATTAAACTCACTTAGTGCCCTATCTGCATTAAATTAGCCTCAGAACCTGTGTAATTAATATGTGTTCGGGTTTAAAGTGGTTGTAAACCCATTACAATCACTTTAGCCTACAGGTAAGCCTAGATTAAGGCTTACCTGTAGGTACAAGAAATACCTCCCAAACCTAAATGGTTTAGGAGATATTTGCAGAAATAGCGGCACCGATGTCTACGGCGCATTGGACACAGGCGCACTGAGCGTGCCGTTTCTAACGGCGACCATACCGTTAGTGGCGGCACCAGCACGCATGCGTGGGAGTGACGTCATCGCGGCTCCCACCAGTCACAGCGCCGGAGCCGCGATATCTGGGAGTCACTCCGGGATAGATGGCGGCGTCGAAGGAGGCGAACGAGGGCCGATGCGGGGGCTTCGATCTCAGGTAAGTAATTCATATTGAGCTAGTATGCTATGCATACTAGCTCATTATGCCTTTGTCTTGCAGGGTGTATTCTTTTTTTTTTTTTTTTCAGAGGCTTTACTTACTCTTTAAAGGGATGAGGTGGCAACTCTATTCTGAACCCACGTGGCTCAGCCCACGAAGAAGCTGTTACCTGTAATGGGCCAATCATTTGCAGTGGGAGCATTCCACGCCCTGTAGCCCACTTATATACGTCCCTTATATACATGCGCCTATGGAGCGGCCCCTGCCATAGATGATTGGCCCATTGCAGGTGACAGCTTCCTGGAGGGCTCGGCCATGTGATTTTGAAGGAGCATTCAAACACGTTCAAGCTAATCTCTACTTAGGAAGCATCCATGCATCAGGAGGATAGGGAACAGGAGGTAAGCACGAGCCTTGTATTATTATTATTATTATTATTATTATTATTATCATTATACAGGATTTATATAGCACCAACAGTTTGCACAGCACTTTACAACATGACGGCAGACAGTACAGTTACAATACAATTCAATACAGGAGGAATCACAGGGCCCTGTTCTTGTATGTATAGTATAGTTTTGTGAGGGTATTTGCAATAAGCACCCTTGATGGTAGTCTCATCACTCATTAGGTTACTTTCTGCCGAAGCCGTCAGCTCTAAAAAATCTGTCAGATACAGTTCCCAAATAAAAATAACCCCTGAATAGCCCTGTTCACAACACATTCTAAGCCAAGACCATATTTTTTTGCTTCTTCCTGGTTAGCAGTGCAGTCATAGTTACTTACCACTAGGGGTCACTGCAGGATCGTGTATTGCACTGATATCCTTTCCCTTCTACCAGAAGGGTACTTTGAAGCAATCAAGCATTCAGCTTATAAGCAGTGAATAAGCGTCACAAAGACCATGATACCCTACCCACAGACATTAGAAAGGGGTCTGAAGAAATGTGCAATGTATAATCAAATGTGCTTTATATAAAAAACATGGGAAAGAATGTTTGTATGAAGGATCTTATGCAGATCAACATTGGCAGTGTACGGCTGGATTCATTTTTTTTCCTAATTTTTCTTCATCAATGTTTTGCTTGTCCACTTTCCTTTCTAAAAATGAACTGAACAGCTGTGTGCACCAGTGCTGCATTATTGGTGCCGTCTGTGCTACATATTCCTTGGAGGGTGCATCAGATTTACAGATCTAAAAGCAGCTGGCCTTTTCTTTAACACACCTTTAGCCCAGGTTCACATTGATGCGATTTGGCATGCGATTTGACATGTGAAATCGCATGCCAAATCGGCGGCAATGGCACCGTCCGAATCAGTGCGACGCCACATTTGCAGCACCTAACCGATTCCCAAAAGTAGTTTCTGTACTACTTTTGGCGACTTCGGGGTGTGATTTGTATAGACATCTGTGCAGGGACCCACACAGTGTCTCTGAAATCGCCCCCAAAGTCGGGACTGACATGTTGGAATTAAATCGTGCGAGTTGATTTCATTCCCGCTGTCATTGTGAACCTGGGCTTTGGGTTTGTTCACACCATACCCAATGAGCATAAATCAACATCTCAGCTCAGCGCAAGGGCTCCTACAAAACAAGTGTTTTTAATGTGGCCTGTTCACACCATAACACTGTGGTGTGGTGCGCTGCATGCCTAATGTTTTTATACAGCTCAATTCAATGGATGTCACCCCACTAAAACACGCAACAAAACGCACAACAAAAAGCACAGGAAGGACGTGTAGCACACCCCACTTAGGAGCTGCAGATTAAAGGGTTCCCCCACTCCCGCACAGCCAGGCAAACCGAATCTTCAGAGGCACACAGAGTCAGAAGACAGTCTGTAGCTTTTTTTTGTTATTTATTAGGGGGATAACAAATTGGTTGGGGATGGGAGGTTATGGGATGCCCACTTGACTTCAGCAATCTTCAGGGACAACTTCCTGAATACAGCTATATAGACTGCTCTTCACTTTCCTCCTGTACACTCTTGGCCCCTCTCTTGCTCAGCCTCTGCTGGTACACTCCTGAGGTAACTTGACAGTCTCCTTGTCAGCTCAGCAACAGCCCATTACAGACAAGAACTCACAGTCCCCTTAACAGCAACACACAAGAAGTGACACAGCATGTAATTTTCCCCTCTGCTTCCTTTGTGGTCACTAATCCCAGCACCACCTCTTCAGGCCCTGCCAGATCTCCTGGCTGCCTGTCAACACCAGTACACCAGACTGACTATTCACCAGCCCACCCAGCTGACTCTCAGGAGATTTCTCAGGGATGGGTTGAAGACTTAAGCACATTCTGTCCTCTCTTGCTCCCGTGCCTCCAGGAAGACCTCCTCCCATGAGTTTTAGTAGGATTCCTCCAGCACTTGAGCCCCGTTCTAAAGCAGGAACGGGGCTCAAGACTAGGGGGCACCCCTCAGAGCCACTGACAGCCTCCTCAACACTGCATCTTCATCTTCCACCTGAATGCCCCTGCTGATATGGCCCATGTCTATTTCTGAGGTATTCTCTGCCCCCTGCAAGCCCATTACTGAGGATTGGCCGAGGCCTTATAAATATGCATGGCAGCTTCTCCTAACCCCCGCCCACTGATTCTAGAAGGTTCTCCAACCTTCCAGACCAGGGGGAGGCACCAGAGAGCTGCCAGGATGAGTCATCCAGCCCTGAACTCTAAGGAACCCTGCCCCAATTAATACTCACCAATTTACAATGTGAGTCAGAGTATAGTTTGCGTACTTTAATTCTAGCACACACTAAAGCAGTGTTTCTCAACCTTTTTTCAGTCAAGGAACCCTTTAAAATTCCACACAATCTCAGGGCACCCTATTCTAAAACTAAACGAATAGTTTTGCATAACGTAGCAACATCCACATGCGTAGGACACCCAACGTTAGAGGTGATTTATTCTTCCAAAGCAAATACACCTTTGCACACTAATTAGTATTCAAATGTTTTGAACAGGGGAATTGGCGCTGTCCGGTTATATGTGCATAAATGGTGATTCATACAAGTGCAAAAAGAATTGAAAATGCGTGTAAAAAATATTAATAATATTGTGCGTGTAACAAATGTGTTGCAAGGGCTGAGGTATATCAAGTGCAAACAATACACCTGACAGGTGTGATGTAATAAAGTGCAACGTGCTCCTAAAATATATGTGAATATGCCATTATCTCAATATATACCAAATATCTATATGTGTATAGGGGAATGTGCCCACATATTGAAAAAGGGGCAAAAAAACAAGGAATCCAATATACAAACAATTATGGCAATCAAAAAACAGTATTTAGCAATACAAGCAAACAGTTTTAGCAATAAAAATAAAAATAGAAATAAAAGTAGAAATCCCCAACATATGTGCAAAAAAAGTCCAAAATTGGAAAAAAATATGTGAAAAGAAAACAAAAACTTATGAAAAGTAAGTGTCCAAAATCAAAGTCCTAAAAGTGTGTCCTTCTGGTGAAGAAAAACGTGGTCTCAGCATTAACTGATATTGTCCCCGTCCTTCACTGCACCCCCACTCTTGCTTACACTCACCGGACTGCCTAACCCCTGCAGGGGTAAAAGGCATATGTAGAAAATCCTGCAATGGCGAATCCAGGAAGTGATCCTCCGTTAATGCTGAGACCACGTTTTTCTTTACCAGAAGGACACATTTTTAGGACTTTGATTTTGGACACTTACTTTTCATAAGTTTTTGTTTTCTTTTCACATATGTGCAAAAAAAG
The DNA here is from genome assembly GCF_042186555.1 of Aquarana catesbeiana. Taxonomy (NCBI): domain Eukaryota; kingdom Metazoa; phylum Chordata; class Amphibia; order Anura; family Ranidae; genus Aquarana; species Aquarana catesbeiana. Next base: position 103,886,167 of record NC_133329.1, on the reverse strand, counting down.
TCCAAAATTGGAAAAAAAATATGTGAAAAGAAAACAAAAACTTATGAAAAGTAGGTGTCAAAAATCAAAGTCCTAAAAATGTGTCCTTCTGGTGAAGGGGTTAGGCAGTCCGGTGAGTGTAAGCACGAGTGGGGGTGCAATGAAGGACGGGGACAATATCAGTTAATGCTGAGACCACGTTTTTCTTCACCAGAAGGACACACTTTTAGTACTTTGATTTTGGACACTTACTTTTCATAAGTTTTTGTTTTCTTTTCACATATTTTTTTCCAATTTTGGACTTTTTTTGCACATATGTTGGGGATTTCTACTGTTATTTCTATTTTTATTTTTATTGCTAAAACTGTTTGCTTGTATTGCTAAATACTGTTTTGATTGCCATAATTGTTTGTATATTGGATTCCTTGTTTTCCTGCCCCTTTTTCAATTTGTGGGCACATTCCCCTATACACATATAGATATTTGGTATATATTGAGATAATGGCATATTCACATATATTTTAGGAGCACGTTGCACTTTATTACATCACACCTGTCAGGTGTATTGTTTGCACTTGATATACCTCAGCCCTTGCAACACATTTGTTACACGCACAATATTATTAATATTTTTTACACGCATTTTCAATTCTTTTTGCACTTGTATGAATCACCATTTATGCACATATAGCCGGACAGCGCCAATTCCCCAGTTCAAAACTTTTTTACATTTTGGATTTCACCTAGGTGATTTTCATTTATAGGGGGGCAGCAGTCTTTCCTTATAGATAGATAAATCCGCGCTAAGGACAATATACGAGCTGCAGCCTCTCCCTAATTAGTTCCCCAAGGGGTCTAATTGTATAGATAAATTAGGTAGTCTGGGAGAAAAAGTGGCGCTGCCCTATTGTACACAAAATATTTAGTGGTGGATGTGAGTTTCATAAAATGCAAGCTGTGTTCATTGGAGTATGTGCATATAGCTACCACCCCTATGTGCCTTAATATGATCAACACCAGACCACTGACCATATATGTGGAAAACCGAAAGGTAAGTGAAAACTTAATTAAGATTAAACTCCTATCACCCCAGTGAAAAGAGGTGCCTCATATGTTCAAAATTTCATACATAATGTGAGAGTAGAAAATAATTCTATAAAAACTAAATTAAATTAGAATTAACCCCAGAGTTCTAAAGTATTGTGACACTATGGCGCCCTCTAGGGGGCAAAAACTTCCTTTTACGTGAAAAATGTGTATAATAAGTATAAAGTGTCAGTGCCAAAAATTTCATCAATAGTGTGAAAGTAGAAATTGATTCGGTAAAAAATTAAATTTTTAAATTAAATTAGAATTAACCCCAGAGTTCTAAAATATTGTGACAATATGGCGCCCTCTAGGGGGCAAAAACTTCCTTTTAAGTGAAAAAATGTGTCTAATAAATATAAAAAGTGTCAGTGCCAAAACCCTTATATAGCTCATAGGGATATTAATCTGTATGTCAGTGGTATGATCTCCACTAGAAATTACAATAAATACAATAAATAACAGATCACATGAGGATCATAAATGAAAAAATATTTTCAGTCTATTACATATGTCAGCAGATAAGTAAGCTTCTCAAAATATGTATATAAAACCAGAAAGTTGCTCTAGCCGGATGGTGTAAATAGTAAAGTTCAATATATATGCAGTTTTTTAACTTCAGGAACATAAAGCAGTGACTTCTGTGTATGTTTCAAACGGTGACTTGAAGTGCTCGCCCCCCCAGTGCTCCCCCACTCAACAGAGACAATCACCCCCGCAGGGGTACCGAGCGACAGAGTGGGTGCCTTGGGATGGGTATTAATCGATCCAATCCTGCTGCTGTTCCTCTATTCTGTTTGGCCCCTTCAATGGTTCCAAGATGAGCTGTGCGTTCCAAATAGACCAGGATCCTCCACCGCTTGCCACCTTGTATCTGTTAAACTCTCCACAGTGCCCAGAGAAAGAAAAACAGGGGGCTTCCTTCGTGAAGTATGTCCAATTTTTTATTTGTGCACATAAACAATACCAGAGTCCATAAATATAAGTTAAAAAGAAGATAAATCTATTGGCAGGCACCGCTGTGTGCAAGGATGGGACCAGGAACGGGAGACGAGTGTGCGTCCCACCTTGCGTTCCTGCCTGCACTTCCGGGTATGACGTGTGAGCGTGACTCCGCCTTACGCGTTTCGTCATAGGACGTTTTCAAAGACGGTGTCGACGCCTACGCTTCACACAGTATTATAGTCATACGGCTCACACATCTCCTCCCCAAATTATGGTAATATCGCTCGGGGGGTGGGGATGTGATAGAGCCGCTGAGCCATCCATGTACACAACAGTATTACATATACAGCCTTTACAATACTAGACTATATCTAACCTATTACAATCTGTTAACTAGAGTATGGACATAATGTCTAGAGTATGGACATAATGTCTATTGTAATTAGTTCTTAAACATGTGACTGTACCAAATGCGAACACTTGGAGTAAAAATTTGTAGTTAACAGATTGTAATAGGTTAGATATAGTCTAGTATTGTAAAGGCTGTATATGTCATGTGATGTCAGAGGGGGCGGGATCACCCATTTACATCACTGGGTGGCCCCGCTCTCAGCTATATAACAGCTGTCATCGCGAAAAGGCTGCAGTCGGTGGGACGCCTCCCATGGAGGCAGAGTATTTCAGTTTTTTATTTTTTTTTCTCTGGACAGTCAGATCCTGAAGCTGAAACTCGAATAATTTGACCACCTAATGTGAAGAGAGGACTCACTGGAAAAGACCCTGATGTGGAAGGAAAAAGTAGAAGAGGAAGACAGAAAACAAGATGGATAGATAGCATCATCGAAACAATGAACATGAAGTTAAGCAAGCTCCGGGAGGCAGTGGAGGACATAAAAGCCTGGCGCGCTATGGTCCATGAGATCATGAAGAGTTGGATACGACTGAAGAACAACAACAAGCTCTGACATGAATCCATATTACTAGCAGTGCATGCAGTGAATTAAGAAAGTGATGCTTCCCACATGTTAGCTAGGTGTTTCATCACACAGCGGAAGCAAAAGAATGTGAGGAAAAGGGGGATAGCCTGTTGTAAGGCCCCTCTTTCCCTCATGGGATGATGGCGGTAGGAGTTTCAAGCCCCCCATTGATTGATTTTAATGTTTTGTTTTTTTTGATAAGTCAAAAAAGGTCAGCTGATACGGAATGTTCTGGAAGTTCTGGGGGATCCTCTAGGAAAGCCCTCAAAAATTGGTGGTTAATCTACAAATATCTGTATTTAAAGTGGATGTAAACCTTCTCCTTTACCCAGTGAAGTGAATAGCCTCAGATGATACACAGAGATTAAACAAATCTCCCTACATAAGTTTTACATGGATATCTGCAGTCTTTCCTTTTCCATATTCTTTAGAAAGTACGCATCATATTACAAATATTTCTTCCTGTTTCAGCAGTGGGAGGGGAGTCTGAGCATACACTGTGTGAGAGCTGATTGGAGGAAAGGCACACACCCCCCCTTCACATAGGCAGAGGAACTAAGAAACTTGCAGTGCTGTACTGTGAATAGACAAGCTCTTTGCTTATCTGTCTGTAAATTCCCTCCCCGACACAAATTTCCAGCTGCTTTTATCTTGTTTGTCAGAGAGCTTGTCAGAAGTTATCATGTTGATAACAGAGGAACGGAGCAGCAGAAAGACACAGGACTCAGAGCTTTGAAGAGGGATAAATAAACACCACAGATATACTGTATGTGCCCAGGTCATATTTCATAAATGAGGTTTACAACCACTTTAAAGGATAAATTCATCTTTTAAAAAGATAATAAATGCACAAATTTTGCAGAAAAAAGTGTATTTATCTTTTTTTTTTCACAAGAGCCTGCAAAGCATAGCACCTGCTTTCATACAGCATGCATAGGGCAGCCCCATTCACTTGAATGGGGCTGCCCTATGCATGACAAACACACTAAAGAAGCTCCCGCACCTTTTTGGGTATGACCATTTTTTGCATGTTTGTAGCATGTTTGCCACACGACAAAACGTGCACCCGCTAACCGCGTTAGGGGTGCCATTAACAATTAATGGCACTGCAAGCGCAGCAAGCATTTGAAGGAAATTTTAGAAATGAGCAACAAACCATGTGTAGCACCCTCTAGTGCAGCCTTTTTCAACCAGGGTGCCCAGGCACCCTGGGATGCCTTTAGGTGTATTCAGGGGTGCCTTGGCAAAATACCTAGAAATTGTCCAAAAACTGTATACAAGCCAGCGGGGGGATCAAGCCTACCTTTTAGTTACACAAAGCCACAGATTTTCATTGCTCACCATTACAGCCTTCCAGCCATCTGCATTCTAACAACAAATGATATCATCGGTTGATAAGGAGGACATCGGGCACTTGTCCCTCTCCTTCAGCACCAGGGTCACATTAGTTGAGTGAGGGAGAGAAACCGAGGGTGAAGAGAAACATTGGAATACTAATTATATGACGGTAATTCCGCGCTTAGGAATATAGAGACAAGGAAAGACTGCTAAATTAGGTAGTCTGGGAGAAAAAGTGGCGCTGCCCTATTGTACACAAAATATTTAGTGGTGGATGTGAGTTTCATAAAATGCAAGCTGTGTTCATTGGAGTATGTGCATATAGCTACTACCCCTATGTGCCTTAATATGGTCAACACCAGACCATTGACCATATATGTGGAAAACCGAAAGGTAAGTGAAAACTTAATTAAGATTAAACTCCTATCACCCCAGTGAAAAGAGGTGCCTCATATGTTCAAAATTTCATACATAATGTGAGAGTAGAAAATAATTCTATAAAAACTAAATTAAATTAGAATTAACCCCAGAGTTCTAAAGTATTGTGACACTATGGCGCCCTCTAGGGGGCAAAAACTTCCTTTTACATGAAAAATTTGTATAATAAGTATAAAGTGTCAGTGCCAAAAATTTCATCAATAATGTGAAAGTAGAAATTGATTCGGTAAAAAATTAAATTTTTAAATTAAATTAGAATTAACCCCAGAGTTCTAAAATATTGTGACAATGGCGCCCTCTAGGGGGCAAAAACTTCCTTTTAAGTGAAAAAATGTGTCTAATAAATATAAAAAGTGTCAGTGCCAAAACCCTTATATAGCTCATAGGGATATTAATCTGTATGTCAGTGGTATGATCTCCACTAGAAATTACAATAAATACAATAAATAACAGATCACATGAGGATCATAAATGAAAAAATATTTTCAGTCTATTACATATGTCAGCAGATAAGTAAGCTTCTCAAAATATGTATATAAAACCAGAAAGTTGCTCTAGCCGGATGGTGTAAATAGCAAAGTTCAATATATATGCAGTTTTTTAACCTCAGGAACATAAAGCAGTGACTTCTGTGTATGTTTCAAACGGTGACTTGAAGTGCTCGCCCCCCAGTGCTCCCCCACTCAACAGAGACAATCACCCCCGCAGGGGTACCGAGCGACAGAGTGGGTGCCTTGGGATGGGTATTAATCGATCCGATCCTTCTGCTGTTCCTCTATTCTGTTTGGCCCCTTCAATGGTTCCAAGATGAGCTGTGCGTTCCAAATAGACCAGGATCCTCCACCGCTTGCCACCTTGTATCTGTTAAACTTTCCACAGCGCCCAGAGAAAGAAAAACAGGGGGCTTCCTTCGTGAAGTATGTCCAATTTTTTATTTGTGCACAAAAACAATACCAGAGTCCATAAATATAAGTTAAAAAGAAGATAAATCTATTGGCAGGCACCGCTGTGTGCAAGGATGGGACCAGGAACGGGAGACGAGCATGCGTCCCACCTTGCGTTCCAGCCTGCACTTCCGGGTATGACGTGTGAGCGTGACTCCGCCTTACGCGTTTCGTCATAGGACGTTTTCAAAGACGGTGTCGACGCCTACGCTTCACACAGTATTATAGTCATACGGCTCACACATCTCCTCCCCAAATTATGGTAATATCGCTCGGGGGGTGGGGATGTGGTAGAGCCGCTGAGCCATCCATGTACACAACAGTATTACATATACAGCCTTTACAATACTAGACTATATCTAACCTATTACAATCTGTTAACTACAAATTTTTACTCCAAGTGTTCGCATTTGGTACAGCCACATGTTTAAGAACTAATTACAATAGACATTATGTCCATACTCTAGACATTATGTCCATACTCTAGTTAACAGATTGTAATAGGTTAGATATAGTCTAGTATTGTAAAGGCTGTATATGTAATACTGTTGTGTACATGGATGGCTCAGCGGCTCTACCACATCCCCACCCCCCGAGCGATATTACCATAATTTGGGGAGGAGATGTGTGAGCCGTATGACTATAATACTGTGTGAAGCGTAGGCGTCGACACCGTCTTTGAAAACGTCCTATGACGAAACGCGTAAGGCGGAGTCACGCTCACACGTCATACCCGGAAGTGCAGGCTGGAACGCAAGGTGGGACGCATGCTCGTCTCCCGTTCCTGGTCCCATCCTTGCACACAGCGGTGCCTGCCAATAGATTTATCTTCTTTTTAACTTATATTTATGGACTCTGGTATTGTTTTTGTGCACAAATAAAAAATTGGACATACTTCACGAAGGAAGCCCCCTGTTTTTCTTTCTCTGGGCGCTGTGGAAAGTTTAACAGATACAAGGTGGCAAGCGGTGGAGGATCCTGGTCTATTTGGAACGCACAGCTCATCTTGGAACCATTGAAGGGGCCAAACAGAATAGAGGAACAGCAGAAGGATCGGATCGATTAATACCCATCCCAAGGCACCCACTCTGTCGCTCGGTACCCCTGCGGGGGTGATTGTCTCTGTTGAGTGGGGGAGCACTGGGGGGCGAGCACTTCAAGTCACCGTTTGAAACATACACAGAAGTCACTGCTTTATGTTCCTGAGGTTAAAAAACTGCATATATATTGAACTTTGCTATTTACACCATCCGGCTAGAGCAACTTTCTGGTTTTATATACATATTTTGAGAAGCTTACTTATCTGCTGACATATGTAATAGACTGAAAATATTTTTTCATTTATGATCCTCATGTGATCTGTTATTTATTGTATTTATTGTAATTTCTAGTGGAGATCATACCACTGACATACAGATTAATATCCCTATGAGCTATATAAGGGTTTTGGCACTGACACTTTTTATATTTATTAGACACATTTTTTCACTTAAAAGGAAGTTTTTGCCCCCTAGAGGGCGCCATTGTCACAATATTTTAGAACTCTGGGGTTAATTCTAATTTAATTTAAAAATTTAATTTTTTACCGAATCAATTTCTACTTTCACATTATTGATGAAATTTTTGGCACTGACACTTTATACTTATTATACAAATTTTTCATGTAAAAGGAAGTTTTTGCCCCCTAGAGGGCGCCATAGTGTCACAATACTTTAGAACTCTGGGGTTAATTCTAATTTAATTTAGTTTTTATAGAATTATTTTCTACTCTCACATTATGTATGAAATTTTGAACATATGAGGCACCTCTTTTCACTGGGGTGATAGGAGTTTAATCTTAATTAAGTTTTCACTTACCTTTCGGTTTTCCACATATATGGTCAATGGTCTGGTGTTGACCATATTAAGGCACATAGGGGTAGTAGCTATATGCACATACTCCAATGAACACAGCTTGCATTTTATGAAACTCACATCCACCACTAAATATTTTGTGTACAATAGGGCAGCGCCACTTTTTCTCCCAGACTACCTAATTTAGCAGTCTTTCCTTGTCTCTATATTCCTAAGCGCGGAATTACCGTCATATAATTAGTATTCCAATGTTTCTCTTCACCCTCGGTTTCTCTCCCTCACTCAACTAATGTGACCCTGGTGCTGAAGGAGAGGGACAAGTGCCCGATGTCCTCCTTATCAACCGATGATATCATTTGTTGTTAGAATGCAGATGGCTGGAAGGCTGTAATGGTGAGCAATGAAAATCTGTGGCTTTGTGTAACTAAAAGGTAGGCTTGATCCCCCCGCTGGCTTGTATACAGTTTTTGGACAATTTCTAGGTATTTTGCCAAGGCACCCCTGAATACACCTAAAGGCATCCCAGGGTGCCTGGGCACCCTGGTTGAAAAAGGCTGCACTAGAGGGTGCTACACATGGTTTGTTGCTCATTTCTAAAATTTCCTTCAAATGCTTGCTGCGCTTGCAGTGCCATTAATTGTTAATGGCACCCCTAACGCGGTTAGCGGGTGCACGTTTTGTCGTGTGGCAAACATGCTACAAACATGCAAAAAATGGTCATACCCAAAAAGGTGCGGGAGCTTCTTTAGTGTGTTTGTCATGCATAGGGCAGCCCCATTCAAGTGAATGGGGCTGCCCTATGCATGCTGTATGAAAGCAGGTGCTATGCTTTGCAGGCTCTTGTGAAAAAAAAAAGATAAATACACTTTTTTCTGCAAAATTTGTGCATTTATTATCTTTTTAAAAGATGAATTTATCCTTTAAAGTGGTTGTAAACCTCATTTATGAAATATGACCTGGGCACATACAGTATATCTGTGGTGTTTATTTATCCCTCTTCAAAGCTCTGAGTCCTGTGTCTTTCTGCTGCTCCGTTCCTCTGTTATCAACATGATAACTTCTGACAAGCTCTCTGACAAACAAGATAAAAGCAGCTGGAAATTTGTGTCGGGGAGGGAATTTACAGACAGATAAGCAAAGAGCTTGTCTATTCACAGTACAGCACTGCAAGTTTCTTAGTTCCTCTGCCTATGTGAAGGGGGGGTGTGTGCCTTTCCTCCAATCAGCTCTCACACAGTGTATGCTCAGACTCCCCTCCCACTGCTGAAACAGGAAGAAATATTTGTAATATGATGCGTACTTTCTAAAGAATATGGAAAAGGAAAGACTGCAGATATCCATGTAAAACTTATGTAGGGAGATTTGTTTAATCTCTGTGTATCATCTGAGGCTATTCACTTCACTGGGTAAAGGAGAAGGTTTACATCCACTTTAAATACAGATATTTGTAGATTAACCACCAATTTTTGAGGGCTTTCCTAGAGGATCCCCCAGAACTTCCAGAACATTCCGTATCAGCTGACCTTTTTTGACTTATCAAAAAAAAAAAAACATTAAAATCAATCAATGGGGGGCTTGAAACTCCTACCGCCATCATCCCATGAGGGAAAGAGGGGCCTTACAACAGGCTATCCCCCTTTTCCTCACATTCTTTTGCTTCTGCTGTGTGATGAAACACCTAGCTAACATGTGGGAAGCATCACTTTCTTAATTCACTGCATGCACTGCTAGTAATATGGATTCATGTCAGAGCTTGTTGTAGTTCTTCAGTCGTATCCAACTCTTCATGATCTCATGGACCATAGCGCGCCAGGCTTTTATGTCCTCCACTGCCTCCCGGAGCTTGCTTAACTTCATGTTCATTGTTTCGATGATGCTATCTATCCATCTTGTTTTCTGTCTTCCTCTTCTACTTTTTCCTTCCACATCAGGGTCTTTTCCAGTGAGTCCTCTCTTCACATTAGGTGGTCAAATTATTCGAGTTTCAGCTTCAGGATCTGACTGTCCAGAGAAAAAAAAATAAAAAACTGAAATACTCTGCCTCCATGGGAGGCGTCCCACCGACTGCAGCCTTTTCGCGATGACAGCTGTTATATAGCTGAGAGCGGGGCCACCCAGTGATGTAAATGGGTGATCCCGCCCCCTCTGACATCACATGACGTCAAGAGGGCGGGGTCACCCGGTTACATCACCGGGTGGCCCCACCCTCAGCTACATAACTGTCAGGGCTTCCTTTTCTGAGCTGGCCACTCAGCTGTCGGTTAATTGCCAGCTCCTATCTCTCCACAGTGACTCACCTGTTGATGATATCCTGCTCGTCAGTCCTGCTTACTTAAGCCGTCCAGCCCAGATGATCTCTGCCTTCGCCTGGTCAACATCACAGAGATTCTCTCTTGCATGCCTGTTAAAGACTTGCTTGGCTGACGTTCCTTCTGGCTCCAAATCCTGCTTGCTGTTCCACTATGCTGATTCCTGGCTTTCTGACTTTCTGGCTTGTCTGACTATCCATTTGGGTTACCGAACTTTGGCTATGTTTTGACTACGTTTGTTCTATTTACTTTTATTATTAAACAAGTGTGATTTAACTGTACTTCTGTCTCGGTCTGATTCATGGTTTCTGACAGTAGACGAAGGCCATGAATTCAGAAGATGCAGTCAATCCAATTGTTGGTAATATTTTTTCCAGATTGGATGAGCAGGATCAGCGCATGGATCAGTTTGCCATGGTGTTACAGACACTCCTGAGTCGCACAACTCACCTGGAATCTCTCACTGTGGCTGCACCGGTGCAACCTGTGTTGCAGGCCGTCCCTGCTGCTGCTCCAGTCTCTGTGCAGGCACCTGCCTCGAGTATTACCTCTATAAGAGGTATGTCTGGTTCCACTCCGCTTCCCCAGCGATTTGGGGGTGATCCAGTCTACTGCAGAGGGTTTCTCGGACAGGTTGAGATATACTTTGAGATGCTGCCCCAGGTGTTTCCCACGGACAGAAGCAAAGTAGGTTTTGTGATATCTTTGCTTTCTGAGAGAGCCTTGGCCTGGGCAAACCCTCTATGGGAGACGCAAAAATCTGTTGTCTTACCCAGAATTTGTGGCTTCCTTCAAAAGGGTATTTGACGTTCCTGCATGCTCCGCTTCTGCTGCCAAGTGCCTCATGTCCATCAAACAGAGTATGAGAACTGTTGCCGATTAAGCCATTGAATTCCATACTCTGGCAGCAGAGGTTGCTTAGAAAAATGAGGCCCTCGTGGCTGCTTTTTCTCATGGTCTCTCGGATACCATCAAAGATGAGATAGGAGCCTGAGATATACCCACTGAGCTGGAGAAGTTGATCTCATTTGCCATCCACATTGACTCCAGACTCAGGGAAAGATTATTTTTTAAGGAGCGCTTGCGGAAGCCTCCTGTACATTTGTCTCAGAGGTTTGCAGTCCCACCCTTGCCTCCCTCACCTCCCATGCCTTCTGGTACCGAGTCGGTCATGAACACATGCACTTGGGCTTCAAGCGTCTATCTGCGGATGAGAGAACCCTTAGGAGGAGGGAGAGACTGTGCCTTTATTGTGACTAGGCAGGTCACTTTTTGAAGTCTTGTCCTACCCATCCAGGGAACGCCCGAACCTTGAGGTCCTGTCATGGACAGACCTTAGGTGGTGTTGTTTCATCCCCAGTTATTCAGAAGGATAAGCCCCTGGTTCCGGTTACCCTTTCTTGGGCTGAGTTGTCCGTACAGAAACAGGCTCTAATCGACTCTGGGGCTGCAGGCCTGTTCTTTGATGCTGCCTTTGTATCGAAGCACTCAATTCTGCCATTGAGGCTCTTGACGGGAGACCTCTACAGCCTGCCCAGGTGACTCATGAGACTGCTCCGTTGTCCATGGCCATAGGGGCTTTTCACCATGAGATAATAACATTCCAAGTTATTCCCTCACCTGAATTTCCACTGGTTATTCGTTATCCTTGGTTACAGAGGCACAACCCCTCTTTTGATTGGCTTCGTGCTGAGGTTCTCTCCCGGTCGCCTAAAAGCAGTAAGACATGCTTTCAGAAGGTGGCTAAGGTCCTGTGCACCTCTTCACTCTCCTCCTGTCAGGGCTGGGCTCAGCCCTTCCGTCTCAAAGCTGGCCGCTCAGCTGTCGGCTAATTGCCAGCTCCTATCTCTCCACAGTGACTCACCTGTTAATGATATCCTGGTCGTCAGTCCTGCCTACTTAAACCGTCCAGTCCAGATAATCTCTCCCTTCGCCGTGGTCACATCTCTAGAGACGCTTGCCTGTGTTCCTGCTAAAGACTTGCTTGGCTGGCATTCCTTCTGGCTCCAGATCGTGCTTGCTGTTCTACTACGCCCCTCTCTGGCTCCCTGAGGTTTTGGTTTGTCTGACTATCCGTTTCGGTTCCTGGACTCTGGCTATATTTTGACTACGTTTACCCTGTTTACCTTTTTTTTATTATTATTAAACAAGTGTGATTTAACTGTACTTCTGTCTCAGTCTGATTCATGGTTTCTGACAGAAGGCGAAGGCCATAATTTCAGAAGATGCAGTCAATCCACTTGTTGGTAATATTTTTTCCAGATTGGATGAGCAGGATCACCGCATGGATCAGTTTAACTGTACTTCTGTCTCGGTCTGATTCATGGTTTCTGACAGTAGGCGAAGGCCATGAATTTAGAAGATGCAGTCAATCCAATTGTTGGTAATATTTTTTCCAGATTGGATGAGCAGAATCACCGCATGGATCAGTTTGCCATGGCGTTACAAATGCTCCTGAGTCGCACGGCTCACCTGGACTCTCCCACTAGGGTTGCCACCCGTACGGGATTGACCCAGACAGTACGGGTTTGGCAACTTGTGCCCGGGTTTCTGTCCCCTGGAAACCCGGGCACAACTAATATCCAGTACCTCTGTCTGTGTCCCGTCCTCCGCCCCATAGCTCTGTATTTATTATGTGGCCGGGGCGGCTGTGCGGCGCGTGCCTCTCTGCTCCATATCACAGACCGCCGGTGTAGCCTGTCTGTGTAAGAAGCGAACAGCCGCGAGATCCGACGGACCTCACGGTCCTCATCTCATGGAGCCTCGGCCTCGCCCTCTTCCTGCTCCACCACAGCTGGGGACCGTGGGAGACGAGAGGTGAAAGGGGAGCCCGAGACCTTGTCAGCACAGCGGGATGCGGGAACCCAAAGGTATGATCGCAGCGGCAGCCCCCTCCTCTCTGTCAGCCCCCTCTCCTCTCTGTCAGCCCCCCCCTCCTCTCTGTCAGCCCCCCCTCCTCTCTGTCAGCCCCCCTCCTCTCTGTCAGCCCCCCCTCTCCTCTCTGTCAGCCCCCCTCTCCTCTCTGTCAGCCCCCCTCCTCCCTGTCATCCCCCTCCTCTCTGTCAGCCCCCCTCCTCTCTGTCAGCCCCCCCTCCTCTCTGTCAACCCCCCTACTCTCTGTCAGCCCCCCCTCCTCCCTGTCAGCCCCCCTCTCCTCTCTGTCAGCCCCCCTCCTCCCTGTCAGCCCCCCTCTCCTCTCTGTCAGCCCCCTTCTCCTCTCTGTCAGCCCCCCTCCTCTCTGTCATCCTCCCTCCTCTCTGTCAGCCCCCCTCCTCTCTGTCAGCCCCCCTTTCCTCTCTGTCAGCCCCTCTCCTCTCTGTCAGCCCCCCTCTCCTCTCTGTCAGCCCCCCTCTCCTCTCTGTCAGCCCCCCTTTCCTCTCTGTCAGCCCCCCTCCTCCCTGTCAGCCCCCCTCTCCTCTCTGTCAGCCCCCCTCTCCTCTCTGTTAGCCCCCTCTTCTCTCTGTTAGCCCCTCCTCTCTGTTAGCCCCCTCTTCTCTCTGTCAGCCCCTCTTCCTCTCTGTCAGCCCCCTCTTCCTCTCTGTCAGCCCCCTCTTCCTCTCTGTCAGCCCCCCTCTTCCTCTCTGTCAGCCCCCCTCTTCCTCTCTGTCAGCCCCCCTCTCCTCTCTGTCAGCCCCGCTTCCTCTCTGTCAGCCCCCCCTTCCTCTCTGTCAGCCCCCTCTTCCTCTCTGTCAGCCCCCTCTTCCTCTCTGTCAGCCCCCCTTTCCTCTCTGTCAGCCCCCCTCCTCCCTGTCAGCCCCCCTCTCCTCTCTGTCAGCCCCCCTCTCCTCTCTGTCAGCCCCCCTCCTCTCTGCCAGCCCCCCTTTCCTCTCTGTCAGCCCCCCTCCTCCCTGTCAGCCCCCCTCTCCTCTCTGTCAGCCCCCCTCTCCTCTCTGTTAGCCCCCTCTTCTCTCTGTTAGCCCCTCCTCTCTGTTAGCCCCCTCCTCTCTGTTAGCCCCCTCTTCTCTCTGTCAGCCCCTCTTCCTCTCTGTCAGCCCCCTCTTCCTATCTGTCAGCCCCCTCTTCCCCTCTGTCAGCCCCCCTCTTCCTCTCTGTCAGCCCCCCTCTCCTCTCTGTCAGCCCCCCTCTCCTCTCTGTCAGCCCCCCTTCCTCTCTGTCAGCCCCCCCTTCCTCTCTGTCAGCCCCCTCTTCCTCTCTGTCAGCCCCCTCTTCCTCTCTGTCAGCCCCCTCTTCCCCTCTGTCAGCCCCCCTCTTCCTCTCTGTCAGCCCCCCTCTCCTCTCTGTCAGCCCCCCTCTCCTCTCTGTCAGCCCCCCTTCCTCTCTGTCAGCCCCCCCTTCCTCTCTGTCAGCCCCCTCTTCCTCTCTGTCAGCCCCCTCTTCCTCTCTGTCAGCCCCCCTCCTCTGTCAGCCCCCCTTCCCCTCTGTCAGCCCCCCTCTTCCTCTCCCCTGTCCCCTATACTACACCAGGAGACCTCCCCCACCCCCCAAAATTACACTGGGAGGCTCCCCACCAAACATTACACACTACATATACACTATATTGTACATTACACACGCCTGCACTATATACACTATATTGTACATTACACACACCTGCACTATATACACACTATATTGTACATTACACACCTGCACTATATACACTATATTGTACTTTACACACACCTACACTATATTGTACATTACACACTCTGCACTATATACACTATATTGTACATTACACACTCTGCACTATATACACTATATTGCACATTACACACGCCTGCACTATATACACACTATATTGTACATTACACACCTGCACTATATACACACTATATTGTACATTACAGACGCCTGCACTATATACACACTATATTGTACATTACACACCTGCACTATATACACACTATATTGTACATTACACACCTGCACTATATACACTATATTGTACATTACACACACCTGCACTATATACACTATATTGTACATTACACACGCCTGCACTATATACACTATGTTGTACATTACACACGCCTGCACTAAATACACTATATTGTACATTACACACCTGCACTATATACACTATATTGTACATTACACACGCCTGCACTATATACACTATATTGTACATTACACACTCTGCACTATATACACTATATTGTACATTACACACTCTGCACTATATACACTATATTGCACATTACACACGCCTGCACTATATACACTATATTGTATATTACACACCTGCACTATATACACTATATTGTATATTACACACCTGCACTATATACACTATATTGTATATTACACACCTGCACTATATACACTACACCTGCACTATATACACTATATTGTATATTACACACTCTGCACTATATACACTATATTGCACATTACACACCTGCACTATATGCAATAGGCTACACCCACTGTTCACCGCTGCGCATTAATACTCCCCTAGGGCACACAGAGGTGTCCCAGGTATTTTACAATCTCATTGTGTATGCTACAAAAAAAATGCCAAGCCCCGCTGAAGTGTTCGGGTTTGGCTCGAAGAAAAGGTGGCAACCCTATCTCCCACTGTGGCTGCTCCAGTACAATCTGTGTTGCAGGCTGTCCCTGCTGCTGCTCCAGTCTCTGTGCAGGCACCCGCCTCGAAAATTACCTCTATAAGAGGTGTGTCTGGTTACTCCAGTTTCCTCCCACACTCCAAAGACAGGTTAATTGGCTTCTGTCTAAATTGGCCCTAGTACAGTGGGGACGGAAAGTATTCAGACCCTGTTACATTTTTCACTCTTTGTTATATTGCAGCCATTTGCTAAAATCATTTAAGTTCATTTTTTTTTCCTCATTAATGTACACACAGCACCCCATATTGACAGAAAAACACAGAATTGTTGACATTTTTGCAGATTTATTAAAAAAGAAAAACTGAAATATCACATGGTCCTAAGTATTCAGACCCTTTGCTGTGACACTCATATATTTAACTCAGGTGCTGTCCATTTCTTCTGTTCATGCTTGAGATGGTTCTACACCTTCATTTGAGTCCAGCTGTGTTTGATTATACTGATTGGACTTGATTAGGAAAGCCACACACCTGTCTATATAATACCTTACAGCTCACAGTGCATGTCAGAGCAAATGAGAATCATGAGGTCAAAGTAACTGCCTGAAGAGCTCAGAGACAGAATTGTGGCAAGGCACAGATCTGGCCAAGGTTACAAAAAAAATTCTGCTGTACTTAAGGTTCCTAAGAGCACAGTGGCCTCCATAATCCTTAAATGGAAGACGTTTGGGACGGCCAGAACCCTTCCTAGAGCTGGCCGTCTGGCCAAACTTAGCTATCGGGGGAGAAGAGCCTTGGTGAGAGAGGTAAAGAAGAACCCAAAGATGACTGTGGCTGAGCTCCAGAGATGCAGCCGGGAGATGGGAGAAAGTTGTAGAAAGTCAACCATCGCTGCAGCCCTCCACCAGTCTGGGCTTTATGGCAGAGTGGCCCGACGGAAGCCTCTCCTCAGTGCAAGACACATGTAGTTTGCTAAAAAACACCTGAAGGACTCCAAGATGGTGAGAAATAAGATTCTTTGGTCTGATGAGACCAAGATAGAACTTTTTGGCCTTAATTCTAAGCGGTATGTGTGGATAAAACCAGGCACAGCTCATCACCTGTCCAATACAGTCCCAACAGTGAAGCATGGTGGTGGCAGCATTATGCTGTGAGGGTGTTTTTCAGCTGCAGGGACAGGACAACTGGTTGCAATCGAGGGAAAGATGAATGTAGCCAAGTACAGGGATATCCTGGACGAAAACCTTCTCCAGAGTGCTCAGGACCTCAGACTGGGCCGAAGGTTTACCTTCCAACAAGACAAAGACCCTAAGCACACAGCTAAAATAACGAAGGAGTGGCTTCACAACAACTCCGTGACTGTTCTTGAATGGCCCAACCAGAGCCCTGACTTAAACCCAATTGAGCATCTCTGGAGAGACCTAAAAATGGCTGTCTACCAATGTTTACCATCCAACTTGACAGAACTGGAGAGGATCTGCAAGGAGGAATGGGAGAGGATTCCCAAATCCAGGTGTGAAAAACTTGTTTCATCTTTCCGAAAAAGACTCATTAGATCAAAAGGATGCTTCTACTAAATACTGAGCAAAGGGTCTGAATACTTAGGACCATGTGATATTTCAGTTTTTCTTTTTTAATAAATCTGAAAAAATGTCAACAATTCTGTGTGTTTCTGTCAATATGGGGTGCTGTGTGTACATTAATGAGGGAAAAAAATGAACTTAAATGATTTTAGCAAATGGCTGCAATATAACAAAGAGTGAAAAATTTAAGATGGTCTGAATACGTTCCCCACTGTATATGAATGTGAGTTAGGGACCTTAGATTGTAAGCTCCTTGAGGGTAGGGACCGATGTGAATGTGCAATGTATATGTAAAGCCCTGCGTAAATTGACGGCGATATATAAGTACCTTAAATAAATAAATAATAATAAGAGGTATGTCTGGTTCCGCTCCACTTGCCCATCGATTTGGGGGCGATTCAGAGGGTTTCTCAACCAGGTTAGGATATACTTTGAGATGCTGCTCCAGGCGTTTCCCACGGACAGAAGCAAAGTAGGTTTCGTGATATCTTTGCTTTCTGAGAGAGCCTTGGCCTGGGCAAACCCTCTATGGGAGACGCAAAAACCTGTTGTCTTGAGTTACCCTGAGTTTGCGGCTTCTTTTAAAAGGGTATTTGATTTTCCCGCGCGCTCCGCTTCTGCTGCCAAGTGCCTCATGTCCATCAAACAGAGTACGAGAACTGTTGCTTATTAGGCCATTGAATTCCGTACTCTGGAAGCAGAGGTTGCTTGGCATAAAGAGGCCCTTGTGGCTGCTTTTTCTCATGGTCTCTCGGATACTATCAAGGATGAGATAGCAGCCCAAGATATACCCACTGAGCTGGAGAAGTTAATCACGTTTGCCATCCTCATTGACTCCAGACTCAGAGAAAGACTCTCTTCTAAGGAGTGCTTGTAGAAGCCTCCTGTACATTTGTTATTGAACTTTGCAGTCCCACCCTTGCCTCCCTCATCTCCCATGCCTCCTGGTACCGAGTCAGTCTGTGAAGATGAACCCATGCACTTGGGCTTCATGTGTCTCTCTGCAGATGAGAGAACCCTTAGGAGGATACATGGGCGTCTGCAAATTGGGGCAAGGCAGGGCAATTGCCCCCCCCCCCCCCTGGAATCATCAGCTGTTGGCTTGCAGGCTGTGTGTTGTATTGAAATGTCCGCCGCGGCCGCCGTGGACTTTTTTTTTAAACGTCTGTTTCTCTGCTGGCTGCTCTGAGCTCTCTGCTCTGTCCTGACACTGACACTGTCCAGCAGGGCTGCCATCAGGGGGTACAGCCAATACACATTGTCTGCAGTGCCTGCAGGGGCCCGGGGCTTGGTGGCAACCAGGAAGTGTGCAGGAGAGGGGAGCCGAAGTAGATTTAGTGCAGATCTGCAGGAGAGATACCGCCGTAGGCTAAGCATAGTAAGCTGGCACGGCTGGGACTCGGGAGATGGTATGAGGGAGGGACTTAACAGTCTTTCAGTTGCTCATTGGCTGAGGAGACAGCAGGAGGTGGGCTGCTCCACCTCCTGCTGCCTCCTTAGCCAATAGGTACCACAGAGTGCACTGTCCATCACTGAAGAGCCTCGTGCTTCCTGTCTTGGTGGGAGGGACAGAATTCCTCTGTAAATAAGCTGCTGCAGAGATCGAGGTAAGTGAAAAAAAAAAAAAGTGTTTTTTACTAAAGCTTTTAGAAGACGTACAGTGCCCAGCCTGCGCTCCCCTGTTAATATCAATCACTGTATTGCCATCCCTATTGCTGTCCTTTTAGCAGAGTGAAGGTTAAAGTAACATTACACATGTGCAATATAGGTGTCAGCTTATGTCACCATGTTAAAAGGACAGCAATATGGGTAGCATTACAGTGATTGTTATTAGTCCAGGTTCACTAAACTAGCCAATGCTCTGAAAAGCAATCCATGCGGTAGTTTGCCTCCACATCAGTCGTATGATTGCGTAATTGACCTTTAGCCTGGTGCCATACCCCCTTGTGGCCGGGTTTACCCTTTGTCAGTCTTGGAGGATAAGGCCATGGAGGAGTATGTTGCAGACACACTTTCTCAAGGTTTCATCTGCAAATCCTTGTCTCCTGCTGGTGCTGGTTTCTTCTTTGTGAAGAAGAAGAGTGGTGAACTGAGACCTTATATTGATTATAGGGGTCATGAAGCTTGATTTGAGAGGGACATACAATCTCGTGAGGATTAAGGAGGGCAATGAGTGGAAAACTGTTTTTAATACCAAAACAGGTCATTATGAAAACCTCGTAATGCCTTTTGGCCTTTGTAACGCCCCGGCAGTTTTCCAGGAATTTATTAATGATGTCCTCCGAGATTTGTTGTAGTTATGTGTGGTGGTTTATCTGAATGATATGCTCATATTTTCCAAGTCCCTGTAGAGCCACCACACAGATGTCTGTCGTGTGCTTCAGAAACGAAGAGAGAAAAATCTCTATTGTAAATTGGAGAAGTGCAAATTCCATCGTGAATAGGTTAAATTTCTGGATAATGTCATTTCCACTGCTGGTTTTTCGATGGACCCAGAGAAACTTTCAGCAATCCTACAGTGGCCCCCAACCAGTGGGTTTACATCCATTGCAGTGTTTTCTTGGCTTTGCGAACTATTATCGGAAGTTTATTCATAATTTCTCATCTCTGGTCAAGCCTCTGACTGATATGACCAGAAAGAATGGTAACCCACAGAGTTGGTCTCCGGAGTCCATTAAGGCCTTTGAGAGTCTCAAGGCTAGCCTTTGTTTCTGCTCCTGTGGTGGCACATCTGGGCCTACGTTACCTTTTATCCTTGAGTTTGATGCTTCTGAGACTGGACTTGGCACCCTTCTGTCTCAACATCCTACCTCTGAGAGCGCTATGCATCCTGGTGAATACTTTTCCAAGAAATTGACACCTACGGAGTACAATTACGAGATTGGTGACAGAGAGCTGTTGGCGATCATTTTAGCCCTGAAAGAATGGAGACATCTCCTCGAAGGTACCACTGTGCCAGTTTTCATTCTTACTGATCATAAGAATCTCACATTCTTGTCTGAGGTTAAACGCCTTTCTCCCAGAAGGGCGCGATGGGCTCTTTTCTTGTCTAGTTTCAATTACTTCGTCTCATTCTTACCCGGTACTAAAAATGTAAGGGCTGACGCTTTATCACTACAATTTTCCTCCACTTCCAAGATGGAGTCGGTTCCGGTTCCTGTGATTCCTCCTGATTTTATTCTGGCTACGGTTTGCACCAGTCTCACTTCTCCTTTGGATGATAAAATTATTGCTGCTCATGTCCACGCTCCTCCTGAGAAACCTTGTGACCGCTTATCAGGGACATGGCCGTCACAGAACTGGCAATGTTGCCCAGAACCAACATGGATGCCCACAGAGAGTTCTGAGACGTGTAGGAGCGCACTCCTCACATCAGCGAGCACTGGCCCACACGCAATACGGCGCATGCGCTGAGGCGCGCAAGTGGCGTGACAGACGCTGGCGCCAACGGCCCTATTTAAGCCAAGCCAGTGGCAACAGAACATTGCTGGATTTTCTCAGTTTCCCTGTATGCATTGTGACCCTGTTTTCTGATCTGTGGATTATCCGTTGTTGACCCGGCTTGCCTTGACTTTGCTTTCTGATCTCCCAGTTGACCTTTGGCTTGCATCTGGACCCTGCTTCTGTTCCTGATAACCCGGTTTGACCTTTGGCTTGCATCTGGACTTTGCTTTTGTTCAGGTCTTCCGTGTATGACTTTGGCTCGCCCCTCTTTATGCTCTGGACTGACTTATCTGTGTATGACCTATGGCCTGGTTCCTGGTTCCTTCACTTACCAAGCACAGCAAGTTCAGCTCAGCCTGCTTGCTACAGTCATCCCTCAGTGGCCAGCTCATCTGATTGCAAGCAAGCACCTGGTAAACTGTGCTTCTTTGAGCACCGCGCTCCCTGTTCCCAACTCCAGGGGCACGCTGCACTGCCGCAGGGGGAGCCCTCTTAGCATCTCGACCTCCATACCCGCACCTGACAGTATAATCCAGACATGTCGGAGATCGACAGAGCTGCTTCCCCTGTAGAGGCTGTGTATCAACAGGTCACCGCACTTACCCAAGTGGTGCAGAAACTACAAGACGCCTATGTTCAATTAGCACATGGGCCGCACATGGGCTGCAGATACATGCTGGAATCGAGCTGCCCTAAGATACCAATATAGATTTGGCTTGTCAGAGTCCCTCAAGGATGAGCTAGCCAGAGTAGCAATCCTGGATACTTTAGAGGACCTCATACAGTTAGCCATACAGTTGGACAGACGCTTACGAGAACGTCATTCCGAAAAAGTTCCAGACTTTACAACCAACTTGAATGTTGCCTGAAGCTTCTTTTCCTCCGGCACCCGGTTCCTCCAGCTTTCCTTTGTCTTAAGTCAAGCCCAGGCAGATTGGCCTGGTCCACCCTGCCCTTTCGCCAGAAGAAAAGCTCCACTCCTGACAAGCGAAGGGAAGCAGTGGACATTCCTTGTGAAATTGCCACATCAGGCCGGTGAAGCCATCCTATAGGCCCCCAATGCACTGTCAAGTATCAGGATTTACCTCATCTCACCTTGTTCTCTCTGTTTACTGGTGGCGGTCCGGGTGGAAAAGGTCGGGGTCTCAGCTATCATTGACTCTGGAGCCTGTAGCTGCTTCCTAGACATAGCCTTGGCCAAAAGACTTGTAATTCCCCTTGTTACCAAAAAGCAGCAGTTAACAGTGCATCTGGCCGATGGCTCTCTACCTAGTTCTGGACTGATTACTCATGAAACTCTGCCAATCCCTATGACAACCAATTTCGGCCATAAAGAACTGGTATGTTTTGATGTGCTGTGCTCTCCTATGTTTCCGGTCATTCTGGGAGTCCCCTGGTTATGAGCACACAACCCCCATATCGACTGGCTTAAGAATGAGGTTCTGTTCTCATCTATTTACTCTCAGCAGCATTGCCTTGTCCCTATTCCTAAAGACTGCACCAGCTGTCTGACCATACAACCTGTTTCTAGTACTAATCCACATACACCCTCTGCTTACCAAGAATTTCTGGATGTATTTGACAAGAAAGGAGCTGACTCCCTTCCATCTCATCGTCTATACTGCCCTATTGAATTGCTTCCAGGCTCTGAAATTCCCTTTGGTTGTATTTTTCCTCTGTCAGAAACTGAACTGACTTTAGGACAATATATCAACGAAAACCTGGAAAAGGGGTTTATTCGCCTTTCTTCTTTCCCTGCAGATGCTGGAATTTTCTTTGTCGAAAAAAAGGATAAAGACCTTGTGTAGATTATAGAGAGCTTAATAAAATTACCATCAAAAATCGCTACCCACTTCCCCTCATTCCGAAGCTCGATTCCATTATGCTCAAGTCTTCTCTAAACTGGACTTACGGGGTGCTTATAATCTGGTTCGCATTTGTGAGGGAGACGAGTGGAAGACGGCATTCCGAACACGCTTCGGACACTTTGAATATTTGGTGATGCCGTTTGGACTCTGTAACGCTCCAGCCACGTTCCAGTACTTTGTGAACTATATTTTTCGGGACTATCTTGATAACCACACATTCCCTCCTGCTCTCTGCTCTCCAGCTACATCGGCCGGGGCTGGAAGCCAGGTGCAGAGAGGTCATACTGTCAGGTCCCATGGCTTCACAAGAATTGTAGGGAGAGCACCTGTGTACTGTGTATGGCTCTGCCTGTGTGCAGCTCACCAGACCACCTTTCCTACATCATCCTTGGCCGCCAATCGCAGCAGGCCTCAAAGTGTAGACACAAATTGGACTGTTGGTCATGCGCCCTGCCCACACTCACCATCATGAGTGGAAATTTTGAGAGCTGGCTTAAACCAATTTACCATAGTAATATACTAGCTTAGAACATGGTGATTGATCCATTTTTATTTTTATTTTTTACTCAGCTATAAAACAAACTCACTTACAGTGCCTTGAAAAAGTATTCACACCCCTTGAAATTTTTCATATTTTGTCATGTTACAACTAAAAACGTAAATGTATTTTATTGGGATTTTATGTGATAGACCAACGTAAAGTGGCACATAATTGTGACGTGGAAGGAAAATGAAAAATGTTTTTCAAAATTTCTTACAAATAAATACCTGAAAAGTGTGGTGTGCATTTGAACTTAGCCCCACTGAGTCAATACTTTGTAGAACCACCTTTTGCTGCAATTACAGCTGCAAGTTTTTTTGGATATGTCTCTACCAGCTTTACATAGCTTAAGAGTGACATTTTTGCCCATTCTTTGAAAAATATGATATATTGCAAACCATTCCATTGTAGTCTGGCTGTATGTTTAGGGTCATTGTCCTGCTGGAAGATGAACCTCCACCCCAGTCTCAAGTCTTTTGCAGACTCTAACAGGTTTTCTTCTAAGATTGCTCTGTATTTGGCTCCATCCTTCTTCCCATCAACTCTGACCAGCTTCCCTGTCCCTGCTGAGGAAAAGCATCCCTGCAAGATGATGCTGCCACCACCATGTTTCACGGTGGGGATGGTGTATTCAGGGTGATGTGCAGTGTTAGTTTTCCATCACACATAGCGTTTTGCTTTTAGGCCAAAAAGTTCAATTTTAGTCTCATCTGACCAGAGCACCTTCTTCCACATGTTTGCTGTGTCCTCCACATGGCTTCTTGCAAACTGCAAACAATACTTCTTGTGGCTTTCTTTAAACAATGGCTTTCTTCTTGCCACTCTTTCATAAAGGCCAGATTTGTGGAGTGCATGACTAATAGTTGTCCTGTGGACAGATTCTCCCACCTGAGCTGTGGATCTCTGCAGCTCCTCCAAAGTTACCATGGGCCTCTTGGCTGCTTCTCTGAACTAATGCTCTCCTTGCCTGGCCTGTCAGTTTAGGTAGATGGCCATGTGTTGGTAGGTTTGCAGTTGTGCCATGCTCTTTCCATTTTTGGATCATAAAGAGACCAAGTAATTCTGCTCTGCTCCAAATTCAGCAGCTAACACACCACATATGAAAATAATGGTACACCAGACAAAAATTAACAAAGTGTAGCGCTAAAGAATAACGTGCCTATTGTACACATGTGAATCACTGAACAGCACCAAAATAGGAAATACAAATATAAAAGATAAATAGTGCATAAATTGATATAGACAGTCACTCAGAGGTGTCCATAAGTGGTAATAAATGTGAATAAATACATTCCCAGTCTATATATAATTTACAAACAGTGTGGAATCACAAGAAGTGTGATACAACAAACGAACTGGAACTCAAAAATTATAACAAAAGTGTCCATGAACAGTATTGAGTGTGGATAGATTCCCCGTCCAAATAAAATTAAATCTTGCAGACAGTGGATGAATCAAATTGTGAAAAGAACCACCACCGAATAAAGGGGAGGCTTACCAGATAGTTTGAACATGCCAGAGTATAGGCTCTGTGTGTCAAACAGGCTTATATGCAGTAGAATGGACTCTGGACCGATGTCCTGCGGTAGGTGCCCACCAATAACAGCCATGTTGGAATCACCAGGGATGTAATACAACTAGCAGACCGGAACTCAGATAACCACAGGCATGAAGAGAATATCAAAGGAGAAAGCAGAAAGGGACCATAATGTAATTCCGTAAAATAGATTGAATTTAATAAAATGAATAACACTCACATAAATGGGGGTAAAAACAGCGCTGGTGTAAAATCGGTATAAGCAACAGTGGGGATCGTCCCGACGTGTTTCGTCTCAACAGGACATCATCTGGGGTGTCCCTCCACTGTTGCACATCACAAATATATAGAAAATATGACCCCCTGCATGAGAATCCAGCCCACAAACCATTGCGGTGTGTGAGGGGTATACTTCCGATATGTCAAAGATGGCGGTCTGGCGTGCGTTCCACGCCGCTCAGCAGACAACTTGAAGCTGCATTCCACATGTTTAGCATTGTGCTATAGACACTCGGAAGTAGTATGTGAATGGGGGTGGTACCAAATGTATTGAGCCCATGCCCATATGAAATAGTCAAGACATGTGATCGAACGTCACGCGTCTAAACAGTCACATGACCAAACGTCACATGTCCAAAACAAACAGGGATACAGTGATCCTACGATAACGTGCTCCGTGAGTCATGGCCGTGCGTGTCACGCACACAGCTGATGTGTTCTCCAGGTCCTGGCTAGCGTGTGACCAAATAGCCCCACGTGACCCGCCTCCTACGCCGGCAGAGTGGAAAGAACCGCCCAATGACAATCACGCTATGATCATAGACAGGCGCATGCGGCAAGTCATGCATGTGACAACAAGCCTAAAAATACTTGTGGGCTGAAGGTAAAAATTAAGAAAACAAAAAACTTCAACGCAAAACAAAGTTGTGTTGATCATAAAATCACACGCAGGTAATCATAACATTATACCAGTTAACCCAAAATAAAAAATTAAAAATTAAAAAAAGAATGACATTAAAGTAGGCTCAGTGAAATCCACTCAGCCACAAATATGTATAATGTATAAATAAACAAAATTATAATACATTACTCACAAGAAATAGCTAAAATTATAGCAAAAATAATAATAGATGATATTACTTGAGGCATAAAGTCAAAGTGTAAATAGATGGATATACCACTCATGGGATGGACTCTCATGTGGGACCATATGTACATGATGTAGTAATATTACAACAATCATAATATACAGGAGAGAGAAAGGATACATAAACAATGCACAGAAAGAAAACCAGTAAACAAGAATCAGGCTTGACTAAGGAAGGCATTAATGTCCCATTCTGTATTCATACTGAAGGGCGAGTAGGAGCAAAGTTCGTAAATCCAGAAGGTCTCGAGTTGTGAGACACCCCTGGTTTTGGCCCCTCCCCTCCAAGGGGCCACATACCTATCGATGATTGAAAAAGTGGTCCCTTGCAAGCTACGATCATGATGTGATTTGTAATGTCTTGGTACAGGATGTTTCGTATCCCCACTCTTGATCAGGGCAATATGTTCCGCAACTCTGATAGAGAATGTGCGGATAGTGCGACCCACATATTGCTTCCCACAAGGGCAGGTAATTGGATAGACAATATAGTGAGTCGCACATGTGCAGAAGTGTTTGATGGAATATTGTTTGTTGGTAACAGAAGATCTAAAGCTGACCACTCTACGGCCAACCCCTACATTGTAGTAACATACTTTGCACTTCCTACATGGAAAGAAGCCAGTTAGTTCTTGAAAAAATGACACACGTGTGGGGGGATTGATGATATTCGGAGCTACTTTGCTTTGCAATGTGGGGACCCCTCTGAAAACAATTTTGGCTTGATCTGGTAATGAAGAGCCAAGAATACAATCACTCTTAAGAATGTCCCAATACTTTGTAAAGATGGCCTTGATCTGGCGATATTGGGTGGAGAATGAAGTGAACATGGCCCATCTAAAAATATTATCAGTCTCGGGTTTGGGTTTGATGGCCAGTAGAGATTCCCTATCTATTGCTAAAGTGCGAGAAATCTCTGAGTCAAGTTCAGACTGGCCATATCCCTTGTCCAATAACCGTGTTTTTAATGTGTCGGTCTGTGCTAAAAAGGTTTCCACATCGCTACAGTTCCTACGCAGCCGTAAGAATTGGCTACGCAGAACAGACTGGAGCCACGAAGGATGGTGGCAGCTGTCAGTAGGGATGTAGCCATTTCTATCTGTCAACTTAAAAAAAGGTTTGAAACTGAAAACGTCCATTGACTAAGTGAATCTCCAAGTCTAGGAAATTGATCTTGTCAATGCTGGAAGTATAGGTCAAAGAAATGCCCCTATTATTTTGGTTAAGTAAATCGAAAAAAGCCTGTAGGGAGTCAGTCGTGCCATTCCATAGGAGGAGGATGTCGTCTATGTACCGCACCCACAAGACCAAGGATGGATTCTCAAGGGCATAGACGACATCCTCCTCCCACTTGGCCATGAATAAATTAGCAAGGCTTGGGCAAATTTTGCCCCCATGGCCACTCCCCGAAGTTGTAGGTAAAATTGTTGGTTAAACCAAAAATAATTGTGAGTGGTTGCAAATTGTAGCAACTCCATAATGAACTCACATTGGGAGGAAGTCAAGGAAGGATCCTTATCTAAAAAATATCCAACAGCTTCGAAGCCTCTCTCATGTGGTATGCATGTGTAGAGGGAGGCTACATTGGCAGTAGCCATAATGCAGCCCTCCTGTACTACCACACCCTCCAGAAGACGGATTGTGGATCCAGTGTCCTTAAGATAGGATGGCATCTGCTTGACTAAAGGCTGCAAATAGTGCTCAATGTAGTGACCTATGCAAGAGGTAATAGAGTTGATACCGCTCACAATAGGTCGACCCGGGGGATGAAGTGAATCTTTATGAATCTTGGGTAAGTAATATATAGTTGGTATCCTGGGGACTAAAGGGCCTAAAAATTCTCTCTCCTTCTTATTCAAAATCTTGTTGTCAAAGCCTCTGGTAACGATTTTCAAAAGATCTTTTTTATATAGTTGTGTAGGATTATTAGAAAATATTTTATATGTATTTGGTTCACTTAGAATCCTATGCATTTCTAATTCGTAGTCTGATTTGTCAAGTACGACGATGCAACCCCCCTTGTCAGCCGGTCGTATTACTAAATCTTTCTGTTGACATAAAGATTTCAGTCCAGTATTAGACAATGATTGGTGGCGAGTACGTCTAACTGGCAAAGCAGCCAGGTCCTTGAAAACAAGGTCCTTAAAAATATGGATAGCTGGAGCTACAGGGACGGGTGGATTGAACACTGAAGGATTTGCCAATCCTGAATGTACCATCCCTGAGGTCACAGCAATATTGACACTCCTAAAAGGGTTAGAAATAAGATAACGTTGTACATTGAGTTTACGTATATATTTGTGTATATCAATAAAAGTCCCGAATTTATCCAACTGTTTAGGAGGGGCAAACTTGAGGACCTTATCTAAAACCCCCCTCTTGTATCTCTCTTGGATTTGGACCATTTCGGCGCAAGGGTGGGTCCCTGTGAAAAAGCTGTTCCTGTGTATTGGGAATGGTTTGATTGTGTCCATACATTGATTGTTCATGGTAATCCCCTTGGCCAGATGGATAATCACGTATGTCCCCTCGGTCAGACGGACAATCACGCGTGTCCATGAGGGGGGAGAACCTATTATAATTGGTCACAGAAGGTGCTCCAAAGTATCGTGAATTGGAGTGATGTACATGGGAATTTTCTCTGTAGTAATCATCTCTATGATGATGGGGGTATTCTGGAGTAATAAGGGTTTTGATAACCCAAACACCTTTGACCTCTGCCGCCTCTTTTGCCCCTATTGTGACCTCTACCCCTGTTGGGAACATTTGGTATAAGAGGACTATAATGACGTATACTGGGTTGTGGAACTCTATTGGTCCCACGTGTATCCCGATCCCCCTTATACACAGGGTAGGTAGGCAGAACCATGTGGCGTTGAAACTTGGGGGGTTGAGGGGGCAGTGGAAGTAATATCTGTGGTTGACTCAGAAGTGAATAGCTTTTGCCACCCAAAAACAGTTCTGTTTTTGTAGTCACCAACATCTCTAGAATATTTTTTCTGCTTCTTGAGTTTTTGATCTCTATCCTCTTTCTCCAAGAGATTTTGGAGGTTGGAGGAGAGCATATTATATTCAGGAGAGGATTTTAATGACAGGAGCTTATCTCTAAGTTCTTTGATTTCCCTATCTAATACTGTCAACCTGTTTGTTTTCTTAGTAATGAGAATATTAAGAAAAGAGATCCCGGCTTCATTGAAGTATTTGAACCAGGCATCAATATCTGACTCCCCCTGTTGGGGTTGTACATCCCACCTCAGTCTTCTTGGAACCATGCGATCCGCAATGTACTGTTCCAAAAATGCTATGTCCCACTGGAGATGTAACCCTGAGGTCATGACATTTTTAAGCCTTAAAAAGAGGCCTCCTATCTCGGTATTGCTACCCGTAGAGACAAAGACACTCTCTGTGTTGACAGAGCGGGATGCTCTATAGTCAAAAACATCCATGGTAATTGGAAGTAAGAAAGAAAAATTAGAGCTGCAGCAAAATATGTTCAAGAAGACAAACCAAAAAGAGACCAAGTAATTCTGCGCTACTCCAAATTCAGCAGCTAAAGCACCACATATAACTCTAAAAAGTGCAGCGCTGGACTAACTGATATAAATATATAGTAATACATTTTTGTTAAACTAACTGATATAAATAAATAGTGATAAATTCTATTAAATCAATATAACAAAACATAATAGCAAAATCACAATCATTCGTGATTAAACAATGTATAAGGTGCTCCAAAGTGTTAACTTTAAAGACATAAACACACAAACTATACAAAAGTGAGTGAAATCATAAAAGTCCAAAAGGTGTGTTCATTGTATGGATATTCTATGCAGATTCAGGGATATATCTCCACCCTTCAGTGTTTGCCCACCACCGGATAGATGAATTAAAGGCTTATCACAAAGCCTGTGACCTCCCCTATTTAGGGGGGTCAAAACAAGCTTGGATGTAAATGGACCACCGCAGGGATACTTCGGAGGACACCGCTGAGCCAAAGCATCGGATTCCTTCCTGAGCAGCCAGCCGACAGCAGCTATGGATGTCTCCCACGATCCTATCCCGGGATATCCTCTCATAGGGCAGATAGTGATAACTCCCACGGATCCAGCACAAAAATGATATTTAGGTGCCAAAAAAGAAAACAAAGGGAGAAGCTCCACTGGTGCAGGTAACTTTTGGCTTGATTTATTCAAAGTATTGGCAAAACAAGGAACAAAACATAAAACTTGGTAAACAGATAAAAAATGACACTGCCGCCGTTTAAAATGAAAGCGCCACATATGAAAATAATGGTACACCAGACAAAAATTAACAAAGTGTAGCGCTAAAGAATAACGTGCCTATTGTACATATGTGAATCACTGAACAGCACCAAAATAGGAAATACAAATATAAAAGATAAATAGTGCATAAATTGATATAGACAGTCACTCAGAGGTGTCCATAAGTGGTAGTAAATGTGAATAAATACATTCCCAGTCTATATATAATTTACAAACAGTGTGTAATCACAAGAAGTGTGATACAACAAACGAACTGGAACTCAAAAATTATAACAAATGTGTCCATGAACAGTATTGAGTGTGGATAGATTCCCCATTCAAATAAAATTAAATCTTGCAGACAGTGGATGAATCAAATTGTGAAAAGAACCACCACCGAATAAAGGGGAGGCTTACCAGATGGTTTGAACACGCCAGAGTATACGCTTTATTTGGACGGGGAATCTATCCACACTCAATACTTTTCATGGACACTTTTGTTATAATTTTTGAGTTCCAGTTCGTTTGTTGTATAAAAAAAAATTTCAAAAACATTTATCATTTTCCTTCCACTTCACAATTATGTGCCACTTTGTGTTGGTCAATCACATAAAATCTCAATAAAATACATTTACAGTACCTTGCAAAAGTATTCACCCCCTTGGCTTTTTACCTATTTTGTTACATTACAGCCTTTAGTTCAATGTTGTTGTTTTTTTAATCTGAATTATATGTGATGGATCAGAACACAATAGTCTAAGTTGGTGAAGTAAAATGAAAAAAATATATACATAAAACTATTTTTCAGAAATAAAAAACTGATAATTGGCATGTGCGTATGTATTCACCCCCTTTGTTATGAAGCCCATAAAAAGCTCTGGTGCAACCAATTACCTTCAGAAGTCACATAATTAGTGAAATGATGTCCACCTGTGTGCAATCTAAGTGTCACATGATCTGTCATTACATATACACACCTTTTTGAAAGGCCCTAGAGGCTGCAACACCTAAGCAAGAGGCACCACTAACCAAACACTGCCATGAAGACCAAGGAACTCTCCAAACAAGTAAGGGACAATGTTGTTGAGAAGTACAAGTCAGAGTTAGGTTATAAAAAAAATACCCAAATCTTTGATGATCCCTAGGAGCACCATCAAATCTATCATAACCAAATGGAAAGAACATGGCACAACAGCAAACCTGCCAAGAGACCGCCGCACACCAAAACTCACGGACCGGACAAGGAGGGCAATAGTCAGAGAGGCAGCACAGAGAGTAAGGTAACCCTGAAGGAGCTGCAGAGTTCCACAGCAGAGACTGGAGTATCTGTACATAGGACGACAATAAGCCGTATGCTCCATAGAGTTGGGCTTTATGGCAGAGTGGCCAGAAGAAAGCCATTACTTTCAGCAAAAAACAAAATGGCACGTTTTGAGTTTGCAAAAAGGCATGTGGGAGTCTCCCAAAATGTATGGAGGAAGACGCTCTGGTCTGATGAGTCTAAAATGTAACTTTTTGGCCATCAAAGAAATTGCTATGTCTGGCACAAACCCAACACATCTCATCACCCAAAGAACATCATCCCCGCAGTGAAACATGGTGGTGGCAGCATCATGCTGTGGGGATGTTTTTCAGCAGTTGGGACTGGGAAACTGGTCAGAGTTGAGGGAAAGATGGAAGGTGCTAAATACAGGGATATTCTTTAGGAAAATGTGTACCACCCTGTCTGTGATTTGAGGCTATGACAAAAGTTCACCTTCCAGCAGGACAATGACCCCAAACACACTGCTAAAGCAACACTTGAGTGGTTTAAGGGGAAACATGTAAATGTTTTGGAATGGCCTAGTCAAAGCCCAGACCTCAATCCAATAGAAAATCTGTGGTCAAACTTAAAGATTGCTGTTCACAAGCGCAAACCATCCAACTTGAAGGAGCTGGAGCAGTTTTGCAAGGAAGAATGGGCAAAAATCCCAGTGGTAAGATGAGGCAAGCTCATAAAGACTTATCCAAAGCAACTTGGAGCTGTGATAGCTGCAGAAGGTGGGTCTACAAAGTATTGAATTTAGGGGGTAAATAGTTATGCACATTTACTTTTTCTGTTATTTTGTCCTATTTGTTGTTTGCTTCACAATAAAAAAAAAACATCTTCAAAGTTGTGGGCATGTTCTGTAAATTAAATGATCCAAATCCTCAAACAATCCATGTTAATTCCAGGTTGTGAGGCAACAAAACACAAAAAATGCCAAGGGGTATAAATACTTTTTCAAGGCACTGTATACATCCTGCCGTGGTCCATCTGCATCATAATTATTTGGGTTGCTGTTTGGCATTTTCTCTTGAAGTCGGACCTTGTTATATACCTCCATAATAAGAAGGCGAATGAGCTCATAGTTCATTATCCATGTCTCCTTGCATTTGCTATGTCTACAGCTTCCTTGGCCTTCCACCAGCATGCCTTGTCCTGCCAACAATATTTGATCAAGAAGGAAATAGTAGGAAACTGAAACAAAATACCTAATGTGCAGCTTCTGTTAAGGGAACTAAGGTAAAGTTTAAATATATACAAAGCACTCACTTGCATCCACTGTGTATACAAAAAAGCACTCAATGCTAGTCACTATGTGTATACCTAAAGTATATCAAAATTCATAAATTTTCCCAATAAATACAAAAATTCATGTAAATACACCTACAGTTCATATTGCCATCACATGCTTAATATAAAGTGCTTTGTGCCCAAACAAAAATTCATATGTTATAAAAGTGCCTGGTGTCCAAATTATTACAGTCTGCTTGTCAGTTTTAAACACAATCCTGGTGTCTGCAGCCACCAGATTGTGTGTGAAACCCCCCACTGTCAGGTCTGTATGATGTACAGACCTGGCAGCAAACGGGTTAAAGCCTAGCTTCAGGTTTTGTGCTACTTTAAATAGTTTGTTTGGCCAATCTGGCCAAGAACCATTGCTACATACAGTAATGCCGCGTTCAGACGATCGGAATTTCCGACAACCAAACCGTGAATTTATTTCCGACGGATGTTGGCTGAAACATGTCTTGCATACACACAGTCGCACAAATGTTTTCGGAAATACCGATCAGCAAGAACGCGCTGACATACAACATGTATGGCGGGACTAGAAAAAGAAAGTTCAATAGTCAGTGTGCCACCCTTTGGGATCCTTCTGCTAATCCCATGTTAGTAGAAGTTTGGTGAGAGACGATTTTCAGCCTCATGCATTTCAGATCGTACTGCTCTTCAGTTTGTGTTTGTGGGTTCGTATCTGTTTTTTAGTGCGTGTAGTCAGTTCATATCTGTTTTTCAGTGCGTTCTTTTATAGTTCGTATCTGTTTTTCAGTGCGTTCTTGTCCGCTCGTTTCTGATTTTCAGGTCGCTCTTCTCAGGCCTTTCTGATTTTCAGTGCGTTCTGTTAGTTCGTTCTGACCAGACGACCATTTTCTAGCCATGTTGCGGGTACGTACTCATTGTAGAGTTCATGCTATGCGGGGGCTTGGTGTTGGGGTTCTTACTTTGACCCAAGCCCAGTCCATGAACAGGGCGGGGAGGAGTTCATGGACGAAGACTTGGTTAGTCCAGCGTGAAAAATTCTCGCAAATGCCTTTGTTGTGGGAGATCCGTGAGAATAATCCTGATGATTTCAGGAATTATCTCCTGATGATGGACCCCTGTTTTCACCATTTGTTGGCTTTACTGTCCTCTTATTTTACGAAGCAGGACACCTGCATGCGGCAAGCCATCACTCCGGAACAAAGGCTAGTTGCCACCATGCGGTACTTGGCGACGGGGAGAAGTCTGAAGGACATCAAGTTCTCAACAGGCATCTCCCCCCATGCTCTGGGGATCATTATTCCAGAGACCTGTTCTGCCATCATTCAGGTCCTGCAGAAGGACTATATTAAGGTACGTTTTCTCCTTTAACATCACATTCTATGTATTTAATGTTTGCTAATGTATTGTATTTATTTCATCATTCCATAATTACCATGATTGTAATATGCTGTGAATGTCCCCTTTGTTCTCATGCATGCTGGAAGTTTTTAAAGTTCCTTTTTTGTCCTTCATTCATATTTGCCTTCATGATTGTAATATGCTGTGAATGTCCCCTTCGTTCTCATGCATGCTGGAAGTTTTTAAAGTTCCTTTTTTGTCCTTCATGCATATTTGCCTTCACTAACCTCCCCAGCATGCTATCTTGCGCCCATACACACCTAGCCTAGTCGCTTAACAATGTATTTTGTCAGCTCCATTGTAGTGCTTTACCCTAAAGATCCCCTAAAATGTGTCCAAATGTTATTTTTGTCCTTAAAGTGCCAGATCCTTTTTTTTGGGGTCCCAAACATATTTGGAACCCTCCCTCCCCACAACCACTAAGTCAACCGATACCAATCCTCTATCTGCTGACTTTACCAAACCCATACATACTATACCTACCTTTTTTGTGGTCAGATTTATGGATGAATTCACCAAAGCATGTAGTGCAAGGGCCTGCCTGAATACTTTCAAATGGTACTGTTTCAAGTTTTGTTCACCTATTACAGTGATGGCGAACATTGGCACCCCAGATGTTTTGGAACTACATTTCTCATGATGCTCAACTACATTGCAGAGTGCATGAGCATCATGGGAAATGTAGTTCCAAAACATCTGGGGTGCCAAGGTTTGCCATCACTGTCCTATTATCTTGATAGGTATTTGCAGAATGTAAAATTGTGCTTCAATTTGTACAGTGTGTATTTATATTTTTGTATTATGACATTTCTTACCTGTCCAGTGGGCTGCCAATAGTGTAAGTAAGGAGGGCCTGGCCAAAGTACCACACATTATGCATGCATTCAGCTCTCAATGAAGTGGAGAGGGTTACCTGTCCAAAACATCCCCACCCCCAAATTTTTAAATGGGCCATCAGAGGGGGTGGGGAATCTGATAAGTGGACCTTATATTTTTGTCTCTAAATACTCCTTAAAATAAATGTTATACTGATGTTGGCCTAGAATGTTTGTGTCTAATCTGCTTGCAATGTTATGTGAAAAAGTACTATTTTTTTTCTTGTTTAACTCCACAATTTCCTTCAGCGCCACAGGAATGGCAGACTGTGGGATCCCACTTTGCCCAGCGGTGGGACTTTCCCAACTGCGGAGGGGCAATTGATGGGAAACACATCCACATCGTGCCACCCTCCAACTCAGGGTCATAATATTACAACTATAAGGGTTTTAATAGTATAGTGATGTTGGCGGTGGTGTCGGCGATATATGAGTTTCTCTATGTGGACGTGGGGAAAAATGGCCAGATGTCAGATGGTGGAGTCATCGCCCAGGCCGAGTTCTACCAATGGCTCCAGAGTGGTGGCTTGGGATTGCCACCTGCAGAAGACAACGTGGCTGGTCTACCGTTCGTCTTTGTCGCTGATGAAGCGTTTGGGCTTGGTGAACACCTGATGCAGCCATACACCATGAGGACCCTCAGCCCAGACCAGAGGGGTTTTAACTACCGGCTGGACAGAGCCAGAAGAGTGGTGGAGAATGCTTTTCGGCATAATGGCCAGCCGGTTCTGCCTATTCCTGACGCCAATTCACATGGCGGAATATAAAATAAACCATATCGTACTTGCATGCTGCATTATGCACAACTTTCTAAGGAGAAATGCTTCAAACTATGTGGCCTCAGTTGGTCCTGAGGCCGGATTGCCAGATCAGTCAACCCTGACGACGCTTGAAGCTGGCCGTCCTGGCTTGCCCCCCCAAAGCGCCCACAAAGTCCCTCAAAAATATCTGGAATACTTTGCGGGTAGGGGGGCCATTGATATGTCAACAAATGTTTGAGAAATATTTTTAACCACTTAAGGACCGCCTAACGCCGATTTACGTCGGCAAGGCGGCACGGGCAGGCAAAATCACGTACATGTACGTGATTTGCCTCTCGCGGGTGGGGGGTCCGATCGGACCCCCCCCCGGTGCCCGAAGCGGTCCCGTTCTGTTCCCCGGCGATCCGAGATGAGGGGGAGGCCATCCGTTCGTGGCCCCCCCCTCGCGATCGCCGCCGGCCAATGGGAACATTCCTTTGCTGCTGTATGCTAAACAGCAGCAAAGGAAATGATGTCATCTCCCCTCGGCTCGGTAGTTTCCGTTCCAGCGCCGAGGGGAGAAGACATCAATGTGAGTGCACAACACACACACACACAGTAGAACATGCCAGGCATACAAAACACCCCGATCCCCCCCCGATTGCCCCCCGATCCCCCCCCAATCACCCCCCCCCCCCCGTCACAAACTGACACCAGCAGGTTTTTTTTTTTTTTTCTGATTACTGCATAGTGTCAGTTTGTGACAGTTACAGTGTTGGGACAGTGAGTATTACCCCCCTTTAGGTCTAGGGTACCCCCCTAACCCCCCCTAATAAAGTTTTAACCCCTTGATCACCCCCCATCGCCAGTGTCGCTAAGCGATCATTTTTCTGATCGCTGTATTAGTGTCGCTGGTGACGCTAGTTAGTGAGGTAAATATTTAGGTTCGCCGTCAGCGTTTTATAGTGACAGGGACCCCCATATACTACCTAATAAATGTTTTAACCCCTTGATTGCCCCCTAGTTAACCCTTTCACCACTGATCACCGTATAACCGTTACGGGTGACGCAGGTTAGTTCGTTTATTTTTTATAGTGTCAGGGCACCCGCCGTTTATTACCGAATAAAGGTTTAGCCCCCTGATCGCCCGGCGGTGATATGCGTCGCCCCAGGCAGCGTCAGATTAGCGCCAGTACCGCTAACACCCACGCACGCAGCATGCGCCTCCCTTAGTGGTATAGTATCTGATCGGATCAATATCTGATCCGATCAGATCTATACTAGCGTCCCCAGCAGTTTAGGGTTCCCAAAAACACAGTGTTAGCGGGATCAGCCCAGATACCCGCTAGCACCTGCGTTTTGCCCATCCGGCCAGCCCACCCAAGTGCAGTATCGATCGATCACTGTCACTTACAAAACACTAAACGCATAACTGCAGCGTTCGCAGAGTCAGGCCTGATCCCTACGATCGCTAACAGTTTTTTTGGTAGCATTTTGGTGAACTGGCAAGCAAGCACCAGGCAGCGTCAGGTTAGCGCCAGTAGCGCTAACACCCACGCACGCACCGTACACCTCCCTTAGTGGTATAGTATCTGATCGGATCAATATCTGATCCGATCAGATCTATACTAGCGTCCCCAGCAGTTTAGGGTTCCCAAAAACGCAGTGTTAGCGGGATCAGCCCAGATACCTGCTAGCACCTGCGTTGTGCCCCTCCGCCCGGCCCAGCCCAGCCCACCCAAGTGCAGTATCGATCGATCACTGTCACTTACAAGGCACTAAACGCATAACTGCAGCGTTCGCAGAGTCAGGCCTGATCCCTGCGATCGCTAACAGTTTTTTTGGTAGCATTTTGGTGAACTAGCAAGCACCGGCCCCAGGCAGCGTCAGGTTAGCGCCAGTACCACTAACACCCACGCACGCAGCATACGCCTCCTTTAGTGGTATAGTATCTGAACGGATCAATATCTGATCCGATCAGATCTATACTAGCGTCCCCAGCAGTTTAGGGTTCCCAAAAACGCAGTGTTAGCTGGATCAGCCCAGATACCTGCTAGCACCTGCGTTTTGCCCCTCCGCCCGGCCCAGTCCAGCCCACCCAAGTGCAGTATCGATCGATCACTGACACTTACAAAACACTAAACGCATAACTGCAGCGTTCGCAGAGTCAGGCCTGATCCCTGCGATCGCTAACAGTTTTTTTGGAAGCTTTTTATTGAACTGGCAAGCACCAGCGGCCTAGTACACCCCGGTCGTAGTCAAACCAGCGCTGCAGTAACACTTGGTGACGTGGCGAGTCCCATAAGTGCAGTTCAAGCTGGTGAGGTGGCAAGCACAAGTAGTGTCCCGCTGCCACCAAAAAGACAAACACAGGCCCGTCGTGCCCATAGTGCCCTTCCTGCTGCATTCGCCAATCCTAATTGGGAACCCACCACTTCTGCAGCGCCCGTACTTCCCCCATTCACATCCCCAACCAAATGCAGTCGGCTGCATGAGAGGCATTTTTATGTGCTCCCGAGTACCCCTACCCAACGAACCCCCCCAAAAAGATGTTGTGTCTGCAGCAAACGCGGATATAGGCGTGACACCCGCTATTATTGTCCCTCCTGTCCTGACAATCCTGGTCTTTGCATTGGTGAATGTTTTGAACGCTACCATACACTAGTTGAGTATTAGCGTAGGGTACAGCATTGCACAGACTAGGCACACTTTCACAGGGTCTCCCAAGATGCCATCGCATTTTGAGAGACCCGAACCTGGAACCGGTTACAGTTATAAAAGTTACAGTTACAAAAAAAGTGTAAAAAAAAAATATATATATATATAAAATAAAAAAAAATAGTTGTCGTTTTATTGTTCTCTCTCTCTATTCTCTCTCTCTATTGTTCTGCTCTTTTTTTACTGTATTCTATTCTGCAGTGTTTTATTGTTATTGTTATTGTTATTGTTATTATGTTTTATCATGTTTGTTTTTCAGGTATGTAATTATTTATACTTTACTGTTTACTGTGCTTTATTGTTAACCATTTTTTGTCTTCAGGTACGCCATTCACAACTTTGAGTGGTTATACCAGAATGATGCCTGCAGGTTTAGGTATCATCTTGGTATCATTCTTTTCAGCCAGCGGTCGGCTTTCATGTAAAAGCAATCCTAGCGGCTAATTAGCCTCTAGACTGCCTTTACAAGCCGTGGGAGGGAATGCCCCCCCCCACCGTCTTCCGTGTTTTTCTCTGGCTCTCCTGTCTCAACAGGGAACCTGAGAATGCAGCCGGTGATTCAGCCAGCTGACCATAGAGCTGATCAGAGACAAGAGTGGCTCCAAACATCTCTATGGCCTAAGAAACCGGAAGCTACGAGCATTTTATGACTTAGATTTCGCCGGATGTAAATAGCGCCATTGGGAAATTGGGGAAGCATTTTATCACACCGATCTTGGTGTGGTCAGATGCTTTGAAGGCAGAGGAGAGATCTAGGGTCTAATAGACCCCAATTTTTTCAAAAAAGAGTACCTGTCACTACCTATTGCTATCATAGGGGATATTTACATTCCCCGAGATAACAATAAAAATGATTTAAAAAAAAAAAAAATGAAAGGAACAGTTTAAAAATAAGATAAAAAAGCAAAAAAATAATAAAGAAAAAAAAAAAAAAAAAAAAAAGCACCCCTGTCGCCCCCTGCTCTTGCGCTAAGGCGAACGCAAGCGGCGGTCTGTCGTCAAACGTAAACAGCAATTGCACCATGCATGTGAGGTATCGCCGCGAAGGTCAGATCGAGGGCAGTAATTTTTGCTGTAGACCTCCTCTGCAAATCTAAAGTGGTAACCTGTAAAGGCTTTTAAAGGCTTTTAAAAATGTATTTATTTTGTTGCCACTGCACGTTTGTGCGCAATTGTAAAGCATGTCATGTTTGGTATCCATGTACTCGGTCTAAGATCATCTTTTTTATTTCATCAAACATTTGGGCAATATAGTGTGTTTTAGTGCATTAAAATTTAAAAAAGTGTGTTTTTTCCCCAAAAAATGCGTTTGAAAAATCGCTGCGCAAATACTGTGTGAAAAAAAAAAATGAAACACCCACCATTTTAATCTGTAGGGCATTTGCTTTAAAAAAATATATAATGTTTGGGGGTTCAAAGTAATTTTCTTGCAAAAAAAAAAAACTTTTTCATGTAAAAAATAAGTGTCAGAAAGGGCTTTGTCTTCAAGTGGTTAGAAGAGTGGGTGATGTGTGACATAAGCTTCTAAATGTTGTGCATAAAATGCCAGGACAGTTCAAACCCCCCCCCAAATGACCCCATTTTGGAAAGTAGACACCCCAAGCTATTTGCTGAGAGGCATGTCGAGTCCATGGAATATTTTATATTGCGACACAAGTTGCGGGAAAGAGACAAATTTTTTTTTTTTTTTTTTTTTTTTTTGCACAAAGTTGTCACTAAATGATATATTGCTCAAACATGCCATGGGAATATGTGAAATTACACCCCAAAATACATTCTGCTGCTTCTCCTGAGTACGGGGATACCACATGTGTGAGACTTTTTGGGAGCCTAGCCGTGTACGGGACCCCGAAAACCAAGCACCGCCTTCAGGCTTTCTAAGGGCGTGAATTTTTGATTTCACTCTTCACTGCCTATCACAGTTTCGGAGGCCATGGAATGCCCAGGTGGCACAAAACCCCCCCAAATGACCCCATTTTGGAAAGTAGACACCCCAAGCTATTTGCTGAGAGGCATGTCGAGTCCATGGAATATTTTATATTGCGACACAAGTTGCGGGAAAGAGACAAATTTTTTTTTTTTTTTTTGCACAAAGTTGTCACTAAATGATATATTGCTCAAACATGCCATGGGAATATGTGAAATTACACCCCAAAATACATTCTGCTGCTTCTCCTGAGTACGGGGATACCACATGTGTGAGACTTTTTGGGAGCCTAGCCGTGTACGGGACCCCGAAAACCAAGCACCGCCTTCAGGCTTTCTAAGGGCGTGAATTTTTGATTTCACTCTTCACTGCCTATCACAGTTTCGGAGGCCATGGAATGCCCAGGTGGCACAAAACCCCCCCAAATGACCCCATTTTGGAAAGTAGACACCCCAAGCTATTTGCTGAGAGGTATAGTGAGTATTTTGCAGACCTCACTTTTTGTCACAAAGTTTTGAAATTTGAAAAAAGAAAAAAAAAAAAAGTTTTTTCTTGTCTTTCTTCATTTTCAAAAACAAATGAGAGCTGCAAAATACTCACCATGCCTCTCAGCAAATAGCTTGGGGTGTCTACTTTCCAAAATGGGGTCATTTGGGGGGGGTTTTGTGCCACCTGGGCATTCCATGGCCTCCGAAACGGTGTTAGGCAGTGAAGAGTAAAATCAAAAATTCACGCCCTTAAAAACGCTGAAGGCGGTGATTGGTTTTCGGGGCCCCGTACGCGGCTAGGCTCCCAAAAAGTCCCACACATGTGGTATCCCTATACTCAGGAGAAGCAGCTAAATGTATTTTGGGGTGCAATTCCACATAGGCCCATGGCCTGTGTGAGCAATATATCATTTAGTGACAACTTTGTGCAAAAAAAAAAAAAAAAAAAAAAAAAAGTGTCACTTTCCCGCAACTTGTGTCAAAATATAAAATATTCCATGGACTCAATATGCCTCTCAGCAAATAGCTTGGGGTGTCTACTTTCCAAAATGGGGTCATTTGGGGGGGGGTTGTGCCACCTGGGCATTCCATGGCCTCCGAAACTGTGATAGGCAGTGAAGAGTGAAATCAAAAAGTTACACCCTTAGAAATCCTGAAGGCGGTGATTGGTTTTCGGGGTCCCATACGCGGCTAGGCTCCCAAAAAGTCCCACACATGTGGTATCCCCGTACTCAGGAGAAGTAGCTGAATATATTTTGGGGTGCAATTCCACATAGGCCCATGGTCTGTGTGAGCAATATATCATTTAGTGACAACTTTTTGTAAATATTTTTTTTTTTTTTTTGTCATTATTCAATCACTTGGGACAAAAAAAATAAATATTCAATGGGTTCAACATGCCTATCAGCAATTTCCTTGGGGTGTCTACTTTCCAAAATGGGGTCATTTGGGGGGGGTTTGTACTGCCCTGCCATTTTAGCACCTCAAGAAATGACATAGGCAGTCATAAACTAAAAGCTGTGTAAATTCCAGAAAATGTACCCTAGTTTGTAGACGCTATAACTTTTGCGCAAACCAATAAATATACGCTTATTGACATTTTTTTTACCAAAGACATGTGGCCGAATACATTTTGGCCTAAATGTATGACTAAAATTGAGTTTATTGGATTTTTTTTATAACAAAAAGTAGAAAATATCATTTTTTTTCAAAATTTTCGGTCTTTTTCCGTTTATAGCGCAAAAAATAAAAACTGCAGAGGTGATCAAATACCATCAAAAGAAAGCTCTATTTGTGGGAAGAAAAGGACGCAAATTTCGTTTGGGTACAGCATTGCATAACCGCGCAATTAGCAGTTAAAGCGACGCAGTGCCAAATTGGAAAAAGACCTCTGGTCCTTAGGCAGCATAATGGTCCGGGGCTCAAGTGGTTAAAATAAATTTTTATTTTAAACTGAAATAATATTTCATTTGATTTACTGCTTGTGTTTCTTTTAGCTGTCTCCTAGGCTCTCCAATGGGCTTTTTTTTTTTGGCCATTTTCTTCAATAGTGCAAACATAATTTATTTGATACATGAGGTGACAATCTCTTCTTCAGCTAACTATTATGTTGTGGGTCTTCTACACATACACACCTTGTTTTTGTTTTATTGTATGTAATGCATTAATGCTAAAAAAAAAAACACATCCTTTTCAGCACCATGAATTATTAATTGTTTTGAGTCCCGAAAATGGCCTGATTGTGGCCAATTTTAGAGCACTGTCGGGTTATTTACTAAAGGCAAATACACTTTGCACTACAAGTGCGCTGTAAGTGCACTTGAAACTGCACTGAAAGTGCACTTGTAGTGCAAAGTGGAGTTGCCTTTAGTAAATAACCCCTATTGTCACTGTAAACACCAACTTACTCCAAAAACTGGTATTGAGCATTGAAAGAAGAAGCCACACATTGTTGAGTATAAAACATTTTACTCTGTGCATATTCACATGTGTGTTAGAAAAGGGTTTTTGAACAAACCAACATATTTGTTGTGTAACATTTTTAGGCTTGACAGTACAAATAGCCTTTTTTGGGTTAAACAGGCATGTTTAAAACCATAAAACATACACAACTCAGGGACTTACATAGTTCTACTTTGACAAAGTGAAGGCAATATCAGACATTAGTATGTCCAAACTGTGTTGATATTGCCTTCATCGGATGGAGTGATGTCACTCCTGTAAAAGCCAAATTTTGAAGATGCACACAAATTGCGAGTCAAAATGTGGATTTCCTTCCTGATCCCATGCCTAATGTCAACATGTGCTAGCTCCCATCATGGGGGATCAATGGACGTGTTTCGGGGGTGCAACCCTTTCCTCTCATCTACTTTAGTTGCCAGGAAGGGGTTGCACCCACAAAACGCGTACACTGATATCCAGTGATGGCAGATAGCACATGTTGACACACTGTGTGCATCTTCAAAATTTGTCTTTTAATATACTTTAAAACTTGATTTAAAATAAAAAATTACACAACAAAACGGTACAATTTTTGTGTGTTTTAGATTCTGCCTAAAACATCAATGATGTTCTTCATTTTTTTTGAACATCATTGATGTTTTCCTTTATCAGCTCTAAATCACGATTGCACACCATGATCTCACCGATGAGGACGTGTGCACTTGCACTGGTGAAATGAGATTCTTCTTTCACAACATCCACATCACCTAAAAATACAAAAAAACACACCATGTATTATAAATATGCAGGCATACATCTATTACCTGAAGCTGTGGTCTCAGACACTCACATGTTGTGGTCACTATTTCACCCACTTCATAAACTTCTCCTTCCTCCACATCCTGAGGTTGTGGTGTGGTGACTTCCCCATCTTTAGGAGGTTGGGGGTCCATGGTGTCCTCTGATGTCCCGAGTCTTTTCTCCCTATGTGAATTAAAAAATAGGTATACTTAGCACACAGATATTACAGAATTAGGAATATGAAACATTGTTTGGAAGTGTCGTACAATTGTTTTGGCAGAGTTCCAAACTGAAGACATTATTTTTTTTCCTTTCTAAAGCTAGAATACTTACCTGTTTTGTGCAAGTTTCACACATGGAGACACGCCTAGTATCCACTGGAGCACAAGGGTGTTCTGGTGTCCCACACTAGTACTCCTGCGTCCAGATGTGTAAACAGCTGCTGAGTGTCCTCTCTTTACACTGAATCAAGTTTGCATTTCATTCTAGTTACAAACCCATCTAGACAACAAACTTCTTTTAATACAAATAGGCTTGAACAAATGTAGTTAATCTGCATCTGCCAAAAACATTGTATTAGTAGGCGAACGAATGATGTTTACTGTGAATGATTACTGTGCCCACGAACCTGAAACTTGCCATTTTAAATGCCATTTTAAACTGTACAACAGTAAAAAAGCACATGGAGCAGCAAGAAAGTAATAATAATAATAGGAACACACAACAAAATACGTATTTTTTTGCAGCACTCTCTTGATTCTTCTGTACTGATCCTGTTCCCTCAATTTGAGGTCTGACCATCGTTTCCTCAGTTGATCCTTGGATCGCCGTACCCCAAAATTCTTCTGCAGACTTTTCACAACTTTAGCCATGATCTTGGCCTTTCTCACATTTGGGTTTGGGTAAGGTCCATGCTTCCCATCATAGTCGGCCCTCTTCAAGATGTCCACCATCTCCACAATCTCTACAAAGGACATATTCGAGGCCTTAAATCTCCTCCGGGAACGGGACGTTTGTGGCTCCGGGCTTTTGTCGTCCTCCTCGTTGCTGCTCTCCTCAGCATGCACTTGCTCTTTCTTCGCCATGTGCTCTCCCACTGCCCTGAAAGAGAAGGGGTGGGGAATATACTAGAAAGAAGGTCAGGGGCGGGTGGAGTTTCATGCATGCGCAGTGTATATAAAGCGTAACATGCGTGCGTTGAATGTACAATTTGTGAGCGGAGAACGGAGTAGCGGAAGTACCGATCGTGCTAACGAAGCTACAATTTTAACTTGGGGCATCAGTGACCTATGCTGCTTATAGATTGAGGCCTATATTGGGACAAAATTAGGAGTTTAGCCTAACATT
Source organism: Aquarana catesbeiana (assembly GCF_042186555.1). Taxonomy (NCBI): domain Eukaryota; kingdom Metazoa; phylum Chordata; class Amphibia; order Anura; family Ranidae; genus Aquarana; species Aquarana catesbeiana. The sequence continues at coordinate 103,841,602 of NC_133329.1, read as the reverse complement.
AGGCATGTGCAATTCGTTTCGTTACGAATTCGTTTTTTAACGAATTTCAACAAATTCGTTAATTCGGGAATATCCGAATTAAAGAAAACTTGTTTAACGAATTTTTTCCGAATATTTGTAAATTCAATAAAATTGGACATTCGTAAATTTGGGCATTTGTACATTCGCAATTTACGAATGTACATTCGTACATTCGTACATTCATACATTAGTAAATTAGTGAATTCGTAAATTTGTAAATTCGAAAATTCGGAAATCTGAAATAATAGTTAACTAATAATAACTTAACTATTAGTAATTACTAGTAACTTTTAAATTATAGGTATTGTAATTTCCTTTAAAATTTGGCTGTTAGTGAACGTAACACATACAAATTTATCCGAAGTTATGAATGATCCAAAAAAATGGAAAGGAACGTAATGAATTAATAATAATAAATAACAATAATAATAATAACAATGTTTTATTATTATTATTATTATTTATTATTAATTTGTTCCGTTCCATTTGTTTAGATGCAGCATTCGTTTTGGATAATTCGTAACTTCGGATAAATTCGTATTTGTTACGTTCACTGACAGTCAAATTTGAAAGGAAATTACAATACCTATAATTTAATAGTTAGTTACTATTTCAGATTTTTGAATTTTTGGGTTTTTGGATTTTCAAACTTCGAATTTACAAATTTCCGAATTTTCTAATTTACAAATGTACGATTTTACGAATGTACGAATTTACAAATGAACAAATGTAAAAATGTACGAATGTACGAATGAGCGAATGTACGAATGAACGAATGTTCGAATCTACGAATGTACGAATGTGCGAACTAACGCATTTACGAATGAACGAATTTACAAATCGAGATCATAACGAATGACCCGAAAAACGAAAAAAAAAATAAACTAATGAAACGAAAACGAAAATGAACGAATTTTTTGGCTGTGCACATGTCTACCTGACATTAGGGTTTGTCTTGTGTTGTGCCTTGCAGATAAAATGGATAGATTCAATGATCATGACTTCCTCCCCAACTTCATTGATAAATACAGGGAGCTGCCCTGTCTGTGGCAGGTGAAACACCCTTTTTATAATAATAATAAAATAAAGAGGAAGGCAGCGCTGGATCAATTGCTGGAATTGGTGAAGTCGGTGATTCCCACGGCAACCATCCCCTATTTGAAGTGCAAAATTGGTGGCCTGAGGAGCACATATAATAGGGAACGCAAAAAGGTCCAGGATTCCATGAGATCAGGAGCAGAGGCAGATGACATTTATGTCCCCAGGCTGTGGTACTACGACAGACTGCGATTTTTGTCAGACCAGACTGAAATCAGGCCATCACTCTCAACCCTTCCTTCCACTCTCCCTTCCACTCTTCCTTCCGCATCAGATGAGGCTTCCGACGTACAACCTGGGCCTTCCACCCAGGAAGATGTGGAGGAGCCCAGCTTGAGCCAGGTATAGCATTGTTCAACATATTTCTTGTCTAAAAATTGAATGATGCTAACTAGATGTTAGTATTGATCACTAATTTCGGAATTAACAAAGTGGTTTACATATCAATAGACAATAGTAGCCAAAAATGATTGGGACAACAATGAAAAATGCTGGTGTCAGAACGATAGTCTTTTCTATTTGTTAACATTAAATTTGCAACAGTCATGAGCTCAAAATTGTGTGTGATTGATGACCAAAAAACTAAAACCATGTCCCATTTTCATACACAGGAAAGTCTCAGCCAGGAGGAGGCCATGGAAAGTCGCAGCCAGGAGAAGGCTGTGGAAAGTCTCAGCCAGGAGAAGGCCATGGAATATCTCAGCCAGGAGGAGGCGCAGGTAAGTGGCAGCCAGGAGGTGGCCGGGCCCAGTAGCCTGACCGAATCGCAGGTTCCTCCCCTCCGCCCTTCTGGAGGAATCAGCGCTTTCTTCGATTCGGGAGGCTACTGCGGCCCTCAGAACCACCCCCAATATTCAAGAGGCCTATGATTGCATGGCTGCCAGCAAAATGCAGGAAATGGAGGTGGGCCAATGCCTCATTTGTGAGGAAGTGATCTATCTGGCCCTAAATAAGGGGTTGAGGGGCGAACTCACAAGCAAAACCCACCTGTGTGAGTTGGACCATCCTCCTTCACCTCCTTCACCTCCTGCCACAACTCCAAAACCAATGCCACAGCATGGAAGCAAGCATGGAAGCAAGTGTGGAAGGAAGACAAGAGAGTGATGGCCTGGGTTCAGTCTGGTCTGGTAAAAGACACAGGCTGTTGTAAGACCACAGCCTCAGGACATATATGTCATCTGCTGCTACTCCTGATCTCTCGGAGTCCTGGATCGGATTGTGCTCCCTATTAAATGGACTCCTCAGGCTACCAATTTTTCCTGTCAAATAGTTGATGTGTGCCCTGGGGTACAAAGGCTACGCCAATTTCACCAGTTTATCCAGCTTTGCCTTCCTCTTTATTTTGTTATGACCCCTAATAAATGTCTATTTTTTTACCACAAGTACTTGGCTATGTGTTTTAGTTCAAAAAGGACAGTTTGTTTGTGAGTAGGCAGGTACATTTCAAAATTACAATGTCAAATTAACAAGGGACACCAACACCAACCAATCTCCTTGAGGTTAAAAAATACAAGATAATAATGGTGTTGTGGTAACTTGACACACAAAACGACACAAAAAATATTATTTTTTTCACTAAAAAAAAAAAAAAAAATCAGGAGATCTTGACCAAAAAAAAGTAGATCACTATAAAAAAAAATATAAACATTATTCTGGAGATTTGGCGACAAAAAAAAAAAAATTATTATTCATGAGATCACAAGAAACAATAAAAAAATCAGTTTGTCAGAATAAAATATGTGAATATCAGCAGCAAAACAACTTCATTATTCTAGCATTATAAAGAAGAAGAGAATGCGCTGCATTAAAAGATTAAAAACTTTGCAGCATTACGAATGTGCTATCTCCATTACGAACGCTAGTTTTACCAGACCGAGCGCTTCCGTCTCGTAATTGATTCAGCTCATGCATGGAATTTTGTGCGTCGGAATTGTCTACACGCGCTCGGAATTTACGACAACGGATTTTGTTGTCAGAAAATTTGAGCTCCAGCTCTCAAATTTTTGTTGTCGGAAATTCCGATAGAAAATGTCCGATGGAGCCTACACGCCATCGGAATTTCCGACAACGAGCTCACATCGAACATTTGTTGTTGGAAATTCCGATCGTGTGTACGCGGCATTACAATTCTGACACTGCTGTTATAGTTATAGTATGTATTTCAGCCCTCAAAATTTCCACTCGCCTGCTTGCATTTGGCAAGTGGAAACAAGCTGAGGGTGTGGGCAGGGCGCATGACCAACCAACCAATTTGTGTCTACACTTCAAGTCCTGCTGCGATTGGCAGCTGAGGATGATGGAGGAAAGGTGCATACCAAGAAAAGTAGTCTAATGAGCTGCATACAAGCAGAGAAGTACACAGTACACAGGTACTCTTCCTACAATTCCGTGAAGCCATGGGACCTGACCAGTGTTGCCAACTGCCTGTGTTTTTATGGGCAGCCTGTAAAAACCGGGCACTTTTTTCTGTGTCCGCAAATGCCCATAACAGGAAAGGGTGTCCTGTGCCCTAAACCCTCTCCCCAACATTTTTGTTAAGAGAAATAAAATAAAACTCTCTTTGTTCAATTTTACAAAAAGTGACTGGTGCCCAATCTTTCCACCTTGCACTAAACCCACTATGCCTAGTAACCTGCACCCTGAGAAGGCTCTCTGGCTCTGGGGGTCACAATCAGGCCCTTAGATGTCGGGGAGACCTCTATATTTTGGTGCCCAACTTGGGGCTCAACGTCATTTTTGCTGTGGTCGCCCCTGGCAACAGACTGAAACTACACATGTATTTAGCCTGGTTGAGTGGGAAAGTGGCACGTAACATCTTTATTCCTCGAAGACTCTGTTATTATCCCTGTGAACTATGTGGGGAAGAACCTAAGTGTCTTTTTGCTCTTGGGAGAGTGTCAGCCTGGTCTTTTGTCACTTTACCCCAGTGCTGCAGGGGTTAAGGCAGACTCCATGACAGTTTTGGCGTGATGCTGGAGAAAAGAGGCGGGCGCTGAATTTACTGAAGATCGTGTGAATCAATCCTTTGACAGGGGGAGGAGCCATTGCTCTGCAGAGGAGGAGAAGGAGCCGCGCATCATGCCATTGCTGATAAAGAGACCTGTTGCTAGTGAAGGAAGGAGGAAGAAGTAGAGCAGCATTTGCAGAAGTGAAAAAAGCCCCTGTCCCTCTGGTCTTCCCCTAGTGCCCTGTCCCTCTGGTCTGCCCCAGTGCCCTGTCCCTCCCATCTGTCATCCGTGCCCTGTCCCTCCCATCTGTCATCTGTGCCCTGTTTCTCTCATCTGTGATCCATGCCTTGTCCCTCTGATCTGTCATCCGTGCCCTGTCCCTCTGATCTGCCCCTAGTGCCCTGTCTCTCTGATCTGCCCCTAGTGCCCTGTCCTCCTGGTCTGACCCCAGTGCCCTGTCCCTTTGGTCTGCCCCCAATCCCCTGCCCCTTTGTCTGCCCCCAGTGCCCTGTCTCTCTGGTCTGTTCCTAGTGCCCTGTCCCTCTGGTCTGTCCCTAGTGACCCTAGAAAGGGGATGTTACACAGGGATTACTCCTTCTGTACAATGCACACCATAGCAAATCTCTGTGAAATTGGCTTCTTATTGTTATGCCATATTGTTTGGCATGAAGGGAAGCACTGGGTTGTTTTCACTTAATGCCACACTTTTACTTAGAGAAAGCCTCTTATGTGTGATTGAATGAATAAAATTCTCTAAGTTTATAAAAGTTTTGAGCAGTTACACTTTATATTTTGTTCCCCTATTGATGTAAAGCACTTATTTTCCTTTTATGTTTACATTGCTTTATGTTAATACTGTTAAAGTTGCTGTTAACCACTTCAGCCCCGATCATTATGCTGCCTAAGGACCAGAGGACTTTTTCCAATTTGGCACTGCATCGCTTTAACTGCTAATTGCGCGGTCATGCAATGCTGTACCCAAACAAAATTTGCGTCCTTTTCTTCCCACAAATAGAGCTTTCTTTTGATGGTATTTGATCACCTCTGCCGTTTTTATTTTTTGCGCTATAAATGGAAAAAGACCGAAAATTTTGAAAAAAAAATGATATTTTCTACTTTTTGTTATAAAAAAAATCCAATAAACTCAATTTTAGTCATACATTTAGGCCAAAATGTATTCGGCCACATGTCTTTGGTAAAAAAAATGTCAATAAGCGTATTTTTATTGGTTTGCGCAAAAGTTATAGCGTCTACAAACTAGGGTACATTTTCTGGAATTTACACAGCTTTTAGTTTATGACTGCCTATGTCATTTCTTGAGGTGCTAAAATGGCAGGGCAGTACAAACCCCCCCCCAAATTACCCCATTTTGGAAAGTAGACACCCCAAGGAAATTGCTAAGAGGCATGTTGAGCCCATAGAATATTTATTTTTTTGTCCCAAGTGATTGAATAATGACAAAAAAAAAAAAAAAAATTTACAAAAAGTTGTCACTAAATTATATATTGCTCACACAGGCCATGGGCATATGTGGAATTGCACCCCAAAATACATTCAGCTGCTTCTCCTGAGTACGGGGGATACCACATGTGTGGGACTTTTTGGGAGCCTAGCGGCGTACGGGGCCCCGAAAACCAATCACCGCCTTCAGGATTTCTAAGGGCGTAAATTTTTTATTTCACTCCTCACTACCTATCACAGTTTTGAAGGCCATAAAATGCCCAGATGGCACAAACCCCCCCAAATGACCCCATTTTGGAAAGTAGACACCCCAAGCTATTTGCTGAGAGGCATGTTGAGTCCATGCAATATTTTATATTTTGACACAAGTTGCGGGAAAGTGACCAATTTTTTAATTTTTTGGGGAAAAGTTGTCACTAAATGATATATTGCTCACATAGGCCATGGGCTATGTGGAATTGCACCCCAAAATACATTTAGCTGCTTCTCCTGAGTATGGGGATACCACATGTGTGGGACTTTTTGGGAGCCTAGCTGCGTATGGGGCCCCGAAAACCAATCACCGCCTTCAGGATTTCTAAGGGTGTAAATTTTTTATTTCACTCTTCACTGCCTATCACAGTTTTGAAGGCCATGGAATGCCCAGGTGGCACAAAACCCCCCCAAATGATCCCATTTTGGAAAGTAGACACCCCAAGCTATTTGCTGAGAGGCATGGTGAGTATTTTGCAGCTCTCATTTGTTTTTGAAAATGAAGAAAGACAAGAAAAAACTTTTTTTTTTCTTTTTTCAATTTTCAAAACTTTGTGACTAAAAGTGAGGTCTGCAAAATACTCACTATACCTCTCAGCAAATAGCTTGGGGTGTCTACTTTCCAAAGTGGGGTCATTTGGGGGGTTTTGTGCCACCTGGGCATTCCATGGCCTCCGAAACTGTGACAGGCAGTGAAGAGTGAAATCAAAAATGTACGTCCTTAGAAAGCCTGAAGGCAGTGCTTGGTTTTTGGGGTCCCGTACGCGGCTAGGCTCCCAAAAAAAAAATTTGTCTCTTTCCCGCAACTTGTGTCACAATATAAAATATTCCATGGACTCGACATGACTCTCAGCAAATAGCTTGGGGTGTCTACTTTCCAAAATGGGGTCATTTGGGGGGGTTTTGAACTGTCCTGGCATTTTATGCACAACATTTAGAAGTTTATGTCACACATCACCTACTCTTCTAACCACTTGAAGACAAAGCCCTTTCTGACACTTTTTGTTTACATGAAAAAATTATTTTTTTTTGCAAGAAAATTACTTTGAACCCCCAAACATTATATATTTTTTTAAAGCAAATGCCCTACAGATTAAAATGGTGGGTGTTTCATTTTTTTTTTTCACACGGTACTTGCGCAGCGATTTTTCAAACGCATTTTTTGGGGAAAAAACACAGTTTTTAAAATGTTTATGCACTAAAACACACTATATTGCCCAAATGTTTGATGAAATAAAAAAGATTATCTTAGGCTGAGTACATGGATACCAAACATGACATGCTTTAAAATTGCGCACAAATGTGCAGTGGCGACAAACTAAATACATTTTTAAAAGCCTTTACAGGTTACCACTTTAGATTTACAGAGGAGGTCTACTGCTAAAATTACTGCCCTCGATCTGACATTCGCGGTGACATCTCACATGCATGGTGCAATTGCTGTTTACATTTGACGCCAGACCGACACTTGTGTTCGCCTTTGCGCGAGAGCAGGGGGGGACAGGGGTGCTTTTTTTTTTTTCTTTATTATTTTTTTGCTTTTTTATCTTATTTTTAAACTGTTCCTTTCATTTTTTTTTAATCATTGTTATTGTTATCTCAGGGAATGCAAATATCCCCTATGATAGCAATAGGTAGTGACAGGTACTCTTTTTTGAAAAAATTGGGGTCTATTAGACCCTAGATCTCTCCTCTGCCCTCAAAGCATCTGACCACACCAAGATCGGTGTGATAAAATGCTTTCCCAATTTCCCAATGGCGCTGTTTACATCCGGCAAAATCTAAGTCATGAAATGCTCGTAGCTTCCGGTTTCTTAGGCCATAGAGATGTTTGGAGCCACTCTGGTCTTTGATCAGCTCTATGGTCAGCTGGCTGAATCACCAGCTGCATTCTCAGGTTCCCTGTTGAGACAGGAGAGCCAGAGAAAAACACGGAAGACGGTGGGGGGGGGGGGGCATTCCGTCCCACTGCTTGTAAAAGCAGTCTAGAGGCTAATTAGCCGCTAGGATTGCTTTTACATGAAAGCCGACCGCTGGCTGAAAAGAATGATACCAAGATGATACCTAAACCTGCAGGCATCATTCTGGTATAACCACTCAAAGTCGTGAATGGCGTACCTGAAGACAAAAAAATGGTTAACAATAAAACACAGTAAACGGTAAAGTATAAAAAATTGCATACCTGAAAAGCAAACATGATAAAACATAATAACAATAAAACATTGCAGAATAGAATACAGTAAAAAAGAGCAGAACAATAGAGAGAGAATAGAGAGAGAACAATAAAACGACAACTATATTTTTATTTTATATATATTTTTTTTTTTACACTTTTTTGTAACTAACTTTTATAACTGTAACCGGTTCCAGGTTCGGGTCTCTCAAAATGTGATGGCATCTTGGGAGACCCTGTGAAAGTGTGTCCTAGTCTGTGCAATGCTGTACCCTGCTGTACTCAACTAGTGAATGGTAGCGTTCAAAACATTCACCAATGCAAAGACCAGGATTGTCAGGACAGGAGGGACAATAATAGCGGGTGTCACGCCTATATCCACGCTTGCTGCAGACACAACATCTTTTTTGGGGGGGTTCGTTGGGTAGGGGTACTCGGGAGGACATAAAAATGCCTCTCATGCAGCCGACTGCATTTGGTTGGGGATGTGAATGGGGGAAGTACGGGCGCTGCAGAAGTGGTGGGTTCCCAATTAGGATTGGCGAATGCAGCAGGAAGGGCACTATGGGCACGACAGGCCTGTTTGTCTTCTTCTTGGTGGCAGCGGGAGACTACTTGTGCTTGCCACCTCACCAGCTTGAACTGCACTTATGGGACTTGCCACGTCACCAAGTGCTACTGCAGTGCTGGTTTGTCTACGACCGGGGTGTACTAGGCCGCTGGCGCTTGCCAGTTCACCAAAACGCTACCAAAAAAACTGTTAGCGATCGCAGGGATCAGGCCTGACTCTGCGAACGCTGCAGTTATGCGTTTAGTGTTTTGTAAGTGACAGTGATCGATCGATACTGCACTTGGGTGGGCTGGTGGGCTGGGCCGGGCGGAGGGGCAAAACGCAGGTGCTAGCAGGTATCTGGGCTGATCCCGCTAACACTGCGTTTTTGGGAACCCTAAACTGCTGGGGACGCTAGTATAGATCTGATCGGATCAGATATTGATCCGTTCAGATACTATAACACTAAGGGAGGCGTATGCTGCGTGCATGGGTGTTAGCGGTACTGGCGCTAACCTGACGCTGCCTGGGGCTGGTGCTTGCCAGTTCACCAAAATGCTACCAAAAAAACTGTTAGCGATCGCAGGGATCAGGCCTGACTCTGTGAACGCTGCAGTTATGCGTTTAGTGTTTTGTAAGTGACAGTGATCGATCAATACTGCACTTGGGTGGGCTGGGCCGGGTGGAGGGGCAAAACGCAGGTGCTAGCAGGTATCTGGGCTGCGTTTTTGGGAACCCTAAACTGCTGGGGACGCTAGTATAGATCTGATCGGATCAGATATTGATCCGTTCAGATACTATACCACTAAAAGAGGCGTATGCTGCGTGCGTGGGTGTTAGCGGTACTGGCGCTAATCTGACGCTGCCTGGGGCGACGCATATCACCGCCGGGCGATCAGGGGGCTAAACCTTTATTCTGTAATAAACGGCGGGTGCCCTGACACTATAAAAAATAAACAAACTAACCAGCGTCACCCGTAACAGTTATACGGTGATCAGTGGTGAAAGGGTTAACCAGGGGCAATCAAGGGGTTAAAACATTTATTAGATAGTATATGGGGGTCCCTGTCGCTATAAAACGCTGACGGCGAACCTAAATATTTACGTCCCTAACTAGCGTCACCAGTGACACTAATACAGCGATCAGAAAAAATATCGCTTAGTGACACTGGTGACAGGGGGTGATCAAGGGGTTAAAACTTTATTAGGGGGGGTTAGGGGGGTACCCTAGACCTAAAGGGGGCTAACACTCACTGCCCTACCACACTAACTGTCACAAACTGACACCATGCAGTAATCAAAAAAAAAAAAAACTACTTGGTGGGAGAAAAGAGTTCACTGGTCCGAAGCTTTATTTGAACTGCCAAAGGATACACGGGGGAGAAGGGGGGGGAATCTTCAGACCTCCTCTTCCTCCTTGAAGTCCATCAAGTGGTAGTCTCTGAGCAGACTGTGAACCAGTCTGCGACAGTCCTCGATGGACATCCTCTCCCGCTGGTGGATGAGGCACTTTCTGGCGCACCACAAAGCGTCCTTAAAGCAACACAGCACCCGCCAGGCACCGTCAATGTCCTCCTGTGAATTAGTTCCACAGAAGAGTCCGTTCAACACACCAAAGTGTGTGTGATAGCAGTCTGTGGTACAAAGTCTTTGAGTTCAGGTTCCAAGGCCCTCAACAGGTCCTGTGCAAAGGGGCACTCCCAGAAAACATGCAGAGCAGTTTCCTCCTGGATGATGCAAAAGGGCAGTGCCTGTATCTGCACAGGTTTCTGGCATGCATGAATGTCCTGAGTGGCAACCCCCCTTGGATTGTCATCTGTGCCTGTTGGTGAGTCTCTTTGAAGAAACATTCCTCCAGACCACTTTACAAGTGGCTGAAGGGAGACCTGGAACAGTCTCAACAATGTCCGATGCTCTAATCAACTTGTGGATAGTTTTTGGCTTCCACAAGTCGGGCTTCACCCCATGTAGCCCCAGCTCCTAATAAACTTGAAGGTGTCCAAGTAGTACCAAGGGGTGTCCCAGTTGTAGGGGATGGAGCTGTCCCATTTTTCCCATCCAAGGGTCCTCCAAAGAGGCAGGAGGAATCCACAGTTCTGTCAACCAATGTCCTGCGGATGCAGTTACAAGCAAAGCACATCCTCAGTAGGGTAGCAATGTCGGGCACGCCCTTACCACCCTTGAGGGGTTCCTTGAACATAACCGCCCGCTTCACTCTGTCCATTTTGGAGCTCCAGATGAAGTGAAACACCGCCCTGGTGATGGCCTTGCAGGTGTTAACCGGGGGGGGCCAGGCCTGGGCGAGGTACTGCAACACAGGGAGGATCTCGCTGCGGAGTACCAGTGTTTTACCTTCGATGGAGAGTTCTCTGAGGCTCCAAAGTCCAATCTTCTGTCGCATCTTTGACAGTCTTTCCTCCCAGGACTTCAGGGCTGTGCCCTCAGCTCCAAACCAGACCCCAAGGATTTTGATGAAGTCCGTCTTGATGCTGAAAGGAATGGGTGCAGAAGAAGGCAGGAACCACTTTCTGAAGAGCATGACTTCTGACTTCCTGCAGTTGACCTTTGCCCCTGAAGCTTGGCCGAAGTCCTCACAGGTCTGGGCGAGTGTGTCGATGGAGCGCCGATCAGCACAGAACACCATCACGTCGTCCATGTAGAGTGAGCACTTGACCTCCAGTCTGTCCGGTCCTGGTGCGGTGATCCCTCTGATCTCTGGATACCGTCTGATGCTTCGGGCGAAGAGCTCTATACAACAAACAAAAAGCAGAGGTAAGAGAGGGCAGCCTTGTCTGACCCCAGACAAAATTGGAAAGGGGTCAGTTTTCCAGCCATTTACCAGCACCAAACTAGAAATGTCAGTGTACATTATATCCACATACGAACAAAACATTTCCCCAAGACCAAACCTGCGCAGAGCTCTGCACATAAACTCGTGGGAGACATGGTCAAAGGCCTTCTCCTGGTCAAGACTGACCAGGGCCACGTGCACACAGCGCCATGAATGTACTGGACCGTGTCCCGGACAAGCGCAAGGCTGTCCGCAATCCTGCGACCAGGAATGCTGCAAGTCTGATCCGGGTGGATGATCTGTCCGATGACAGACTTCAGCCTGTTGGCCAAGACCTTGGCGAGGATTTTGTAGTCCACATTCATAAGAGAGATCGGACGCCAATTTTTAAGATCCGATCTCTCCCCCTTCCGCTTATACAAAATCGTGATCATCCCCTCCCTCAGTGATGGAGGCATTCTGCCCTCCACCACCATCTCCTCGTACAGCTTGAGCAGGTCCGGGCACACGAGATCCCACAGTGCTACATACAGCTCAACTGGGAGACCATCGCAGCCCGGGGTCCTGCCTCACCTAAAGGATTTTTGCAACTTAATTCTGCATAAAACATTTAACAGTGTAATTTCATGAGATAATTTATGGGGGCGTGTTTAGGAGCAGGGTAGGGTAGGGGTTGGGTGGGGCAACTGATGGCGAGTAACTCTTATGCCCTGTAAACACGGTCGGATCTTCCGACGGAAAATGTGCGATCGGAGCTTGTTGTCGGAAATTCCGACCGTGTGTGGGATCCATCGGATTTTTTCCAACGGAATTTCCGACACACAAAGTTTGAGAGCAGGCTATAAAATTTTCCGATAACAAAATCCGTTCGCATAAATTCTGACCGTGTGTGGACAATTCCGACGCACAAAGTGCCACGCATGCTCAGAATAAATTCCGAGACGGAACTGCTCGGTCTGGTAAAATTAGCGTTCGTAATGGATCTAGCACTTTTGTCACGCTGCAATATTTTAAATTGTTTAATGCAGCGCACTCTCTTCTTCTTTATAATGCTAGAATAATTAAGTTGTTTTGCTGCTCATATTCACACAGAGTTCTCACAAACTTCTTTCGTTATTATTTATCGTGATTTCATGTATATAATATTTTGATTTGTCACATCTCCCGAATTTTTTTTTTTTTAAGTTTTTAGATTTTGTATTATTTTTTTTTAGTTTTTTAAATCCTGATCTCCTGTTATTTTTTTTTTATTTTTTTTTAACTCCAGAATATATTTGGGTGTGTTTTGTGTGTCAAGTTACCACGACACCATTATTATCTTGTATTATTTAATCTCAAGGAGATTGTTTGGTGTCTTTTGTTAATTTCACATTGTATTTTTGAAATGTACCTGCCTCCTCACAAACAAACTGTCCTTTTTGAAGGAAAACACATAGGCGAGTATAATAGAAAAAAAAATACCTTTATTAAGGGGTCATAACCAAAGAAAGAGGGAGGCAAAGCTGGAGAAACTGCAGAAATTGGTGAAGCCTTTGGCCCCCAGGGCACACATCAACTAACCCAGTCCATCCCTCTCTGGTCTTCCTTAGACACTTCCTTCCAGGCTGTGGCTCTGGTGTTGGAGGTGTGGCAGGAGGAGGACCTGGAGGAGGAGGGGGAGGACCATGGTTGAACGCACAAACATGGCTCTGAACTTGTGAGATGGCCCCTCAACCCCTTATCTAGGGCTTGTAAGATGATATACTCACATATTAGGTGTTGGCCCTCCTCCATTTCCAGCATTTTGCAGGCTGTAATGTACGCAAAGTCTTCTTGAACACTGTGGGGGGTTCTGAGGGCCGCAGTAGCCTTCCAAAATAGGCCAATTGCTGCGTCCTTAATGTTACTCCTCTTCCTGCCACTTTTTGGTTGAAGGCGGAGGGGAGGGACCTGAGTATTGGGCAGGCTACTGGGCCCGGCCACCTCCTGGCTGAGACTTTAGTGTGTATGAAAAAGGGACATCGTTTTAGTTTTTGGTTCATCAATCATACACAATTTTCAGCTCATGACTGTTGCAAATTGAATGTTAATAAATAAAAAAGAATATCATTCTGAGCCCAGCATTTTTCATTCTTGTCACAATCATTTGTGGCCACTACTGTCTATTGATATGTAAAACACTTTGTGAAATCAGAAATTAGGAATCCAAACTAACATAGATTTAACATCATTAATTTGACCAACAGAAATATTTAGAAGAATGCTATACCTGGCTCAAGCTGGGCTCCTCCACATGTTGCTGAATGGAAGACCCAGGTTGGGCGCCATGAGCCTCAGCTGAGGAGAAGGAAGAGTGGAGAGTGCTGGCCTGGGTTCAGTCTGGCCTGCCAGAAAATGCAGTCTGTCATAATACCACAGCCTGGGGACATAAATGTCATCTGCTGCAGCTGCTGATCTCTGGAAATCCTGGACCTTCTAGCGCTCCCTTAGATAAGTACTCCTCATGCCACCAATTAGGGCCTTCAAATAGGGGATGTCTGCCGTGGGGATCACCGGCTTCACGAATTCCAGCAATTGATCCAGCGCTGCCTTCCTCTTTGGTTTATTGTTATAATGTGGGTGGTTTACCTGCCACAGACAGGGCAGCTCACTGAACATATAAATGAATATTGGCATAAAGTCATGATCATTGACTAGATCCATTTTCTCTGCAAGACACAACACAAGACAAACCCTAATGTCAGGCTAAACTCTCCTAATCTTGTCCCAATATAGGTCTCAATCTATAAGCAGTATAGGCCCAAGTTAAAACGTACTTTCATTATCACAATCGGATACTCCTTCCTCCGCTCACTGATCGTACATAGGACGCACGCGTGTTATGCTTTATATACACTGCGCATGTGTGAAACTCCGCCCGGCCCTGAATTCTTTCTAGTCTATTCCCCGCCCCTTCTTGTTCGGCGCAGTGGGGAAGAGCACATGGCTGAGACACAACAGGTGCATGATAATAGCAGCAACGAGGAGGAGGAGGAAAACCCGGAGCCAGAAACGTCACGATCCCAGGGGGGAAGATTTAAGTCCTCAAATATGGCCTTTGTAGAGATGGTGGAGATGGTGGACATATTGAAGAGGTCCGACTATGACGGGAAGCATGGGCCTTACCCAAATTCAAGTGTCAGAAAGGCCAAGATCATGGCGAAAGTTGTAAAGAGTCTGCACAGGAATTTTGGGGTACGGCGATCCAAGGATCAACTGAGGAAGCGGTGGTCGGACCTCAAAATCAGAGAGCACGATCAGTATAGAAGGATCAGGAGAGTGCTGCAAAAAAGTAAGTAGTTGTCCTGTGCTCCTATTCTTTATTTCCATTACGTTCATGCTGCTCCATGTGCTTTTTTTTACTGTTATACAGTTTAAAATGGCAACTTTCATGTTCATGGACACATTATTCGTTCGTAGGAAACATTGTTCGTTCGGCCACTAAAACACCATGTTTTGTCCAGATGCAGTCCAATAGCAGTTTAATGCAGTTCATGCCTACTTCTCTTAAAATAAGTTTGTTGTCTAGATGGGTTTGTAACTAGAATGAAATGCAAACTACATTCTATGTAAGGAGAGGACACTTAGCATCTGTTTACACATCTGGACACTGGAGCACTAGTGTGGGACACAAGAACACCCTTTTTATTAGGGGGCCCACACAGGTGCTCCAGTGTATACTATAGGGGTGTCTCCATCTGTGAAACTTGCACAAAACAGGTAAGTATTCAAGCTTGACAAAGGACAAAAATATTTCTTCATCTTGGAACTCTGTCAAAACAGACAATTGTACCCCACTTCCAATGTTTCATATTCCTATTTCTGCCATCAAATATCTGCGCTAAGTATACCTATTTTTTTTTACATAGGAGAGAAAAGACTCGGAGGACACCACTCATCAGAGGAGACCACGGACCCCCCACCTCAGGAAGAAGGGGAAATCCCCCAAACCCAACCAGAGAAGGAGGAGGGAGACGTTATAGAAATTGTCACCACAACAGGTGAGTGTCTGCGACCACAGCTTCAGGTAAGAGATGGATGCCTGCATATTTATAATACACGGTGTGGTTTTTTTTTTTCGTTTTAGGTGATCGTGATGTTGTGGAAGAGGAATGTAATTTCACAAGTGAAAGTGCCCAGATCCTCATCGGGGAGATAATGGGGTGTAATCCAGATTTAGGAAACATAAAGCAAAACATCAATGACGTTCAAAACAAAATGAAGAACATCATTGATGTTTTAGGGAGAATATAAAACACCCAGAAATCCCTAACTTATTGCAGGTTTATTGTTATTTTTATGATTAATTTTTGACATATTATAGAAAAGCCAAATTTTGAAGATGCACACAGTGTGTCAACATGTGCTATCTGCCACCACGGGAGATCAATGTACAAGTTTTGTGGGTGCAACCCCTTCCTCAATAATAAAGTAGCTGAGAGGAAGGGGGTTACACCCACAAAACACGTCCATTGATCCCTGTACAGGGGGTCCCCTAGTTACAAACATCCGACTTACAAACGACTCCTACTTACAAACGGAAGGAGACAACAGGAAGTGAGATGAAATCTACCCCTAGGAAGGGAAATTCTCTCCTGTAAGAGCTATTATGGGGAAAAGGTGTCTCCACTGAAGCTTTATCACCAATCCTTGTTTCCACAACAACCCAAAATGTTCAAAATCCAATTGTCATTGGGACAGAAAGTGAGGTGAAATCTTCTGAACAGGGGCACACACAGCAAAACAAATGTTACAGGGGTGATAACCCTTCCCTATGCTATCCAAAAAGCTTAAAAATAGTTTTTTTGACTGGAGCTACAATTAAAAAATGTACCTGTTCCGACTTACAAACAGATTCAACTTAAGAACAAACCTACAGTCCCTAACTTGTTTGTAACCCGGGGACCCCCTGTAATGGAAATTTGTAAGTTCTGTATATAATTGTATTCTATTTTGTATGTATTGCACACTGCCCTCACTGTGCACACGGCACTAATAATGTTTTCAGTAAATGTTTACATTCTTTTGAGTCCTGATTAGAATAAGCCTGCCTATGTAACGCCCCTTGTTACCATAAACGTACAATTGTAATATTAATGTGATACCTACGTAATCATGTGCATAAAAACCTTCAATTGCGTCATAATAAAGCAGAACAGTAATTTGGAAAGATGCTGAGCATATCTTTTGTGTCTGTTCCCTACTGCAGTAGTTATTATTAATTTGGAACCACTAATCAATATGAGGATAGGAGTTGCCTATCATCAATTCAACCGAGTCAGCATGGCGAGCTTTGCCTTAGGAGGGGATTCCAGGTGACCCTGAGTATCCGAAACGAGGAGCTTGAGACGATCCGGGAATTTCTGATAATCAGCCGGCTGAGGTAAGCCTTTTGCTTACATTTGAGTTATCAGACTTCCTTGATCGGTAAGGCATTTTCGGGACAAAGGGCACCTATTTTACTCCCCTTAATCGAACTGTATTGATTGGTGGTTATATGTTATGTTGTCCCTGTCTATTGTCCATTGGAGTGTTATAGATAAGAAAGGGAAGAATAGTGCTGTTCACAGGTATATGTAGTACATCTGCTAGATAAAGTAGTTTAGAGGCAAGAGGGTATAGGCACACGTAGAGAAGAGAGAAGACTGGCCAGTCATTATGGGCATTAAATTAAGTAAGGGAATGAAGGGTAAGAGACCCTCAAAAATGCCCAGCGCAAGAGGAGCGCTATATATGAACCAAAGGTGCGGTTATAGTCCGCCTATACTGAGCCCCTAGATTAATGGTTAGAGTAGACAGGGATCCACAATGGGTAACTGGGTTACCAAGGTCCACAGGGACTAAGAATCATGCAGAGTAAACAGCTAGAGAAACAGCTATCTATGTGAGCAGGATGGATCAAGGGTGACATTAACACTAGACAGAAAGGGACATTTTCATGTTAAGTTGTGGGATGAATTTGGGGTCAGGCACTACAACTATTAGAGTCAGAAACAGAGAAATGAGAGGTAAAACAGAATACTTTATATGTTGTCAGAGAGAGAAGATGGGATGAGTACTCTGGCTGACCGTCTGATCATAGAAGCTAGATATAAAAGATATCTGAACAAAATAAAGAAAGTAGAATTTAGACAGGAAAATATTAATGAGAGTTAAAAGAAAGTGAGAGAATGATATGCATGTGTTGTGCACAAATGGGAAAAATGTAAGCGATTTTAGAGAGATATTGGTGTATGTGTGTGCGAATGCTGGCACCTTTAGTTCTATTGCTTGTGTGTGTCATGTACGCAGATGTGACCCCCTCCTTTGTGCTCTCCTGAAAGAAATGTGGCTGGGATGAGAGGTTAGTGATAAGCTGGAAGGACATCATGCCAATTCCAGTTTTTTAGACAAAACATTTATAACAAAATGTGCCGGGTTAACGAATCTAATGGTAAACAATGTGATCACAATTATTTTGAATCTGTTTTCCAAACATGGTAAAATGAAGGTTACATTTAACCGTGTATTACACAAATTGAATATCCTTTGATAGTGGAAACAGTGCATTTAAAAAAGGGAAATTAAGTAAAATTAAGTAATAATGAGTATTAATTTCTAATATGAGTTTAACAATTTTATTAATAATATAGATATATTGAAACTGGTTTAGACAACCTTTGGTTGGAAATGAAGTCGAGGTTAATGGGGAAATTTGTAATGAATGAGATTAGTTTAGATTAAGATAACAATTTTGTAATTTTACATTTATTCAATAAGCCCTTATTGAGAGAAAAAAAGATTAAGATGAGGTTGTTATTTGGAATACAGCTGCCATAATATTTAACAAAGCCAAGATGGATGGAATACATAAGAAGTTTTTCTACAAAAATGAAATTTCAAGGTTCTTGATAATAACTTGATGTCAGTCCATGATGTGAGAGTTGTTATAAATAAAATTTAAATATAACAGACCCATCACATCAAGTCCACACACCCTGTTAGGATAGATGTCACCTGCAGCCAGTTGTTTTATAGTTTTTGATGCTTTCTGGTCCATCATACAGATTCTTGGTCCTTTTGTTTTTATTTATTTTTATTTTTGAAATCCAAAGCAGAATGTGTGGATTGTGAAATGATGTGCCCCTTTTTCTTGTAAGTACAGTGGTATAAGCAGAAGAATAGTTTGGATTTATGGGCATCTCTCCATGACCGCAGGGTATTGTTATCATTTATTATAATATTGCCAGGAAAAAGTTGTCTTTTGAAACATGAGACTGGAATTCTTACACAAATAGCGTGATAGAAAACAAGCCATTGTAATATATTTATGCAAGCTGGACCCAGTAATGAAGGGTTCATCCCGATATATCAGAGCTGTAGCTTTTATGCAAAGGTGCTATTAGACAAAGTTAGATATTGTTTTGGTCAATGGTCCGACATTCTGTGCAGCAAATTTACAGCTAACTAAATGTTTGTCTAATGAAAGGTTTAAAATATGAGTTTGTTTATGTACAAATCTAACAATGAAAAATGCGTACATTTATTCAAAAGAAAGGAAAAGACGCATGTGTTAAATTGATGGTGTAGGAATCAGCTGCTGTGAGCCCAGTGCGGGACACACTCCCTGAAGACCCAGATATTTCATTTTTTGTAGATTTGAGTATGCAGTTTATCACCCAGAAGGATACTCTGTATTCAAAGTCATTGGATCCTTTTTGCCCAGCTCAAGAAGCAGAGCTCCATGTTTTAGCAAAGCCTGTGAGCTATAAAAAGAGTGTATATTTATATAGATAGTCGAGATATAGAGAGCTTTTGGTTCCATTTGAAGGGCCAGAAGTTTGTTTTTACTTCGGCAGGTAAACCAACCAAGCATGCCAAGTTAATTTGATCGGCTGTTTTCAGCCTTCCAGGTTCTTGCTGAGGTAGCCATATTAACTTTCACACATGGAAGCAGACCAGGTGACTAAGGATGCTGCATTTACAGCCCCGGACACTTGATGGGTCTGTGCAACTCACAGATTCCACCCTAGTTCTGGCCCAGTATAGCTGGGATTAATAATTCAACTTTAAGGACCCCAGAACGAGAAGAACAAGTGGTCCACAGGGGGCAACTTCTTATGAAACAGGACTTTGGAAAAGGTGATCATTTATGTCTGCCAGCCACTCTTTTCCCTTCAGCTTGACACATGGACCGTGTCATGAGTCACAAGCAGTTATGGCTGCCTTAGTAAATGAGCATGGGATAGAGCCAGGGTTCTCCACAGTTGTTTTTATAACATACCACTTCTTGTTTTACCTGTTACCAAAGGTGTTACCAAAAGCTGAACATCCCTCCCAGAGATTACAAAAAGAAATATCCAGATGCCCAAGTTAGGATCTTACGAGTATGCATTTTGTCTGTATGGACATGTTTTTTGGATGTCCAGTGGCAAATGCTACTGCAAAGGCCACAGTAAAAAGTGTTATCAGAAGTAGTTTGTAAGTACAGAGTGCCAGGGAGTACAGAGAGTAACAGAGGAAATCATTTTTTATAGGAGAGTCCTTACTAGAAGTTTTGAGGTTTTATTTTTACACCCCCTACTGTCTACAATGTATCAGACAAAGTAGAGTAAGAAACTAGAAAACTTTTGCCTGAATGTTTTCTTATATTTTATGAAGCCCCTAAGGGGGATGTTGGACTCTCTCCCTATGGGATTTGGTTTGGGAGTGTGTTACTCACTTGCTTATATTTTGTCTCAGCAGCTGAAGTCCTTCATTCGGATCTCATAGAGAATGTTGCTGATCTTTTAAGGTTTTTGACAAACTCATTTATGTGTTTTCTCCCCAATTCCAGATCCTAAAAGTTTGGAAGGATCTAAAACTAAAGCCAGGTGACTTGTGGATTTTTAAGAGACATTTATATATAAGGAAATGTTTGGAGACTCAATACAGCATCTATTTCATGTACAGTTTTTGCAAAACTTGAAGGAAAAGTCACCTGGATCCACACCAGACACTGCAAAAATGACTAAATTAAAGAAATCTCTGTTTGATTTGTTTCCCTCTTGTGATCACAGTCTAGGGTACTTTTTGATTCAGTTACTTTAATTGTAAGGGATATATATATATATTTGAAAAATACTTTAGCCATGTTGAAGTCATATTTGTCTTTTGTACGTCTTCCATTTTATGTAGAATTGTCTGTGTTTACATATGCTGATAAGTCAGCATGCCAACAATTAAGCTAGAAGGCCATTCTGGCCACAGGAGTGTACAGCCAGTACTCTGTAAATATGTCTTATCAATCATTTGTTTTTCACAATGAAAAGTCATTTGGTAATGAAAAAGTTGCTCAGCTATTATTTTCTCCACAATGGAGTTTTTTGCCTCTTTGGCCAGGACTACCTCCACCTAAGCGTGTGGAGGTTCCAGGTTAAAGGTGATAGCAGGTATGGTTAGTGATCAAAATATTGATCAAAAGAGGGGAGACTGTAATGGAAATTTGTAAGTTCTGTATATAATTGTATTCTATTTTGTATGTATTGCACACTGCCCTCACTGTGCACACGGCACTAATAATGTTTTAAGTAAATGTTTACATTCTTTTGAGTCCTGATTAGAATAAGCCTGCCTATGTAACGCCCCTTGTTACCATAAACGTACAATTGTAATATTAATGTGATACCTACGTAATCATGTGCATAAAAACCTTCAATTGCGTCATAATAAAGCAGAACAGTAATTTGGAAAGATGCTGAGCGTATCTTTTGTGTCTGTTCCCTACTGCAGTAGTTATTATTAATTTGGAACCACTAATCAATATGAGGATAGGAGTTGCCTATCATCAATTCAACCGAGTCAATCCCCCATGATGGCAGCTAGCACATGTTGACATTAGGCAATTTGTGTGCATCTTCAAAATTTGGCTTTTCCAGGGGTGACATCACCCCATCTGCTGAACGCAATATCAAACACAGTTTATAAATACTCATGTCTGATATTGCCTTCACTTTCTATAAAAGTTGAACTTTGTAAGTTCTAGAGTTGTGTATTTTTTATGGTTTAAAACATGCCTGTTTTACCTTAAAAGGCAATTACTACTTATTAATAATGTGACCTAAAAAAATGTTATACAACAAACATGTTGGTTTGTTCAAAAACCCTTTTAGAAACGCACATGTGATTGTGCTTTGATTAAAAAGATTGATAATCAACAATGTGTGGCTGAATGCGTTTTCCCGGGGCGTGGCCTGACGAGGCATGTGAGCAGACCTGCTGCACGAAGCTCCCGCTGAAGATCCTGTCTTTTATCCTGTCCTCGCATCTGATTTAGCCCGTTTTTCGTCTGATACCCTCTGGAGTCGTCCGGTGTCACTGACCATCCGACCCGAGCTGATGATGACCCAGGGGAACTGTGCGGAGACCGAGGCCTTGGAGCCCCAAGCTGGCCAAGATGGCGCCGGCCAGTCTCAGCCTCACAAAACACAGCGCGGCCTGGAGAAGAGAAATGAGCAGGGGGGTAAGTTAAACAAACCCTCTAAGTCCAAAGAGCCACCCAGGGACATGTTATATTACACCCAAAAACTGGCTGGGCGCTCTGACTCCCCCCTGCCTATCTCCTATCAGCCCTTATGCACCTCTGAGCTGGATAGCAGGGAGGACACAAGCATGCTAGATGACACAGTGCCATTAGACATGCAGCATGACCTCATGTCAGATCCATCTGACTCCCCATCAGAGGACAGTGCTCAACCCTCTCTGAGTGAGATCCTGCATGCTGTGCATAAATGTACTGCCTCTGTGGATGACCTGAAGGAGAAATTTGGAGGGCTAAAGGAAACGGTGTCTCTCATGCGTCAGGATCTCCAAAAGATCAGGGAGAGAACCATAGCAGTGGAGGGCCGGGTGAGTGACGTGGAGGACCAGTTGCCCCCCCTTCACAGGGATGTCAGGATGGCCACTTAAAATGCCTTTCAGGCCCTTAGCAAAACTGAAGAAATTGAGAACCACCTGAGACGCAATAACGTGCGTATAGTGGGGCTCCCTGAAAAAGTGGAAGGCCGGGATCCCACAACATTTATTGAAGGATGGCTACAGGAAGTTTTTGGCAAAGAAGCTTTCTCTCCCATTTATACTGTAGAAAGAGCCCACAGGGTGCCCCCGCGACCCCTTCCGCCAGGGAACCTCCACGATTGATGTTAGCCAGGCTCCTGAATTACAAGGACAGAGAGGTAGTACTGCGCCTGGCTAGAGAAAAGGGCACTGTCACGCATAATGGCACCAAAATCCCATTTTATCCAGACTTCTCAGCCGAAGTGCAGCGCAGACGATCGAAATTTGCTGAGGTCAAGAAAAGGCTACAAAAGCTGCAGTTACCATATGCAATGATGTTCCCAGCCAAGCTAAGGGTGACAGCCAATGGACAAAACCAATTCTTTGAAAATGCACAAGAGGCAGCGGCCTGGCTGGATTGCAACGAGCAAGTTCTTCGCCGCCAAGGCCGAGATGATGGAGCCGGATAAATCCTACCTGGCAGTTGAAATGCTGGTAATTGCAGGACGTCAAATCTCTTTCTATGTTTGTCACTCTGAAGAGGAACTATATTTGTCATTCACACAGCGAGTGTGATGAGTGTATTGATACACAAAGCATTAGTATACCAGAAACTTGACTCATTGGTGGATGCTACTGGCAGATTTGTCTTTATTTACTGTAAACTGTATACCTTAACATTGTTGATAGCTTTTATATATATCCCACCCCTGTTTTCACGGGATGTGTTACAGTTGTTGCTGACGGACCTGGCAGGCAAGCCTGATGTCCCAGTGCTGATTATGGGGGATTTCAACTGTTATCTAGACTCTAAACTGGATAGACACCCCCTGGTCCCTTCCCCCAGGGGTGGCAGGGGTACAGCATTGAGCCATCTGTTGGCGGAGGTGGGCTGGACGGACATATGGCATATACGTAATCCTGAATCAGTTTTCATGCTTCTCCAAGACTCATGGCTCCCTATCCCATATTGACCTTAGTATAGGCACGCCCAATATGCTCGATCACACATCCAGGGTGGAGTACTTTCCTCGTGGAGTGTTCCGACCACTCACCTATGGTCCTGTGGCTGATTACTCAACCCCCCACCTCGCTACCTAAGGCGCCACGGAAGCTTAATGCATTCTGGCTTAAACTGTTCACCTCCCCAGAGCGAATAACAACCCAGATTGAACATTTTTTCCAATCTCATAGTCACTTTACCGTTAAGATTCAAAAATGGGAAGCCTTTAAGGCTTACCACAGGGGGGGGTGTTTATTGCTCCTCCGCCCTACTGGAACAGGTGGAGGACCAGGTGCGTCAGCTGGAACTATCCTTTGTCACGGACCCTACGGACTCTGCAAGGGAGGCATGGATTTCGGCTCAGGACTCCCTGGACCGCTTGAGATCCTCTACTGCAGAACGTAAGAGATTCTTTACCAAGCTGGCATTCTATGAGGAAGGGGAAAAATGGGACGCCTACTAGCAAAGATAGCTAGGTCACAGCAACAGTCCCCGGCAGTCGGAGCGATCTGCTGACGGCAGAGTGGTCAATGACCCTGACCACATTATATCTGAGCTGGCATCCTTCTACGGGAACTTGTAAGGTGCGAGGGATGGCTACTCAGATACTGAGCTTGAGGCCTATCTGTCGGGGATTGAGCTGCCCTCTCTGTCGGCGGAGGCCAGGCAACTGCTGGAGGCTCCCCTGACATTGGAAGAGCTACAGGGTGCGGCGTGCTCCTTTCCTACGTGCAAGGCCCCGGGGGAGGATGGCATCCCCATGGAGGTCTTTGCTCAGTATGGTGAGTGGATAATGCCGCACTTACTAAAAGTGTTTAATGCCTCTCTCGAGGAGGGAAGTCTGCCGCCTTCAATGACTAGAGCAAACATAATTCTACTGCTTAAACCTGGGAAAGATCCGGTTGACCCAGGTTCCTATAGGACTATATCTCTACTTCAAAGCGATGTTAAAATCCTGGCTAAGGTCCTGGCGCTACCGGTCAACCGGATCATAACTTCCATAATACACCCTGATCAGGCAGGCTTTATGCCACAAAAATCCACGGCCACCAACCTCAGACGCCTGTTTTTAAATATGCAGATGCAGACAGACAATGGGGGAAACAGGGCTCTGTTATCCCTAGACGCCAATAAGGCGTTTGATAGCGTAGGCTGGCGAAATTTATGGGCGGTGCTGTCCCGGTTTGGGTTTGGATTCATAGCCTGGGTTAAATTGTTGTATGCCTCCCCACAGGCAACCATCAGGATGTCCAGAAGGATGTCTCATGCGTTTGCTTTGGGCAGGGGCACAAGGCAGGGTTGCCCCCTGTCCCCCCTGCTCTTTGCCATCGCTTTTGAGACACTGGTGGCTGTGGTGAGGGCAAGTCAAGGAATCACAGGATTCAGGTATGGTGACCTCCACGAGAAGATTATGTTATATGCTGATGATATGATGCTTTTCCTGGGGGACACCACCACATCTTTGGCTGAGGTGATAACAATCATTTCAGGTTTCGGGCACTTCTCTGGCCTGATGATTAACTGGTAAATAGTGTAACCAGCGCGCATCATATCTTAGTGTGTATTAAATATAAGTGATCCCGATAGTTATGACTACTATTGGTATACCACACTTAAAGCCATTTCAATACGGCCAAAACTCATGAAAAACGTTATTACTATAGACATATATTTAAAAAATCGTGAAATTAACTTATTTTCCTATATTAGGAACATTTAAATCCTATACTCACACCACGTGTTCAACAGTGAAACAAAACATGTGTTATTAATTACAATGTTACTTATGAAAATCAATCCGCAACAATGTAGTGAGTACCCTGAAACATATGTTGTTGGAGGGCTGGCAGTGCCCAACCCTTGGCTGTACTATATAGCTGCCCAAATGCAGCATCTGATTGGTTCCATGGCCCGGGATCCGACCGGCTCATCTGCGCGGTTGATGCTGACTGGATCTGGAGCGGAGACTATCCCGATGGGCTTGGAGGCTCAGATGTTCCACAAATCCAACAGACACCCACTTTCACTTTGATCCAAAAATTGTGGAATAAGGGTAGGCAACTACAAGAGGTTACGGGCTTCACGGAATATAGTCCGATATGGGGGAACCTCTCCTATGTCGAACTAGCAAAATTACAACAGGGACCCAGGTGGCGCTCCTTTGGCGTTACTTTACTGTCACATGTATTTCGAAATGGCGAGCTGATGCCGTCCTCTGAACTACAAGCCAGGTTTAATTTACCAACTACCATGTACTACCCTTATCTCCAACTCAGACATGCGGTGGGCGCGCAGGGAGACGCTTCCCAATGGACTTTGTCAAACACCCCCATTTTCCATTTGTTGCAGACCAGCACAGAAACTAAAGGATTTATCTCACATTGCTAACAGATACTACTGATGCACCTTTTAAAAGCTTACCCAACTAAGGCACCGTCCCTATGGGAGAAAGATGTAGGTCCACTTACGGGAGATCAATGGGAGGAAGTTCTGCAATCTGTCAATATATGCTCTCTCAATGTGGCTCAAAAGATCTCCCAACTATATATAGTACTTAGAGTACACTACACCCCACTTAGACTATATAAAATGGGTAGACGGCTGGACTCTTTGTGTAGTAGATGTGGGCGACATCAAGGTGATCTCATCCACTTACTCTGGAGATGCCCAAAACTCCATAGGTATTGGAGTGAGGTACTTGGGATGCTTAATTAAGTGTTCCAGACTACCATCCCCCTAGATCCAATTCACTGTATACTAGGAGTCCTGGAGGAAATTGTCCCGGAGGAGGTGACTAGAATAGCACTCACTAGGGCTCTGTTCCAGGCAGGGGCGTTGCTAGGTCTACAAAAGATCTGGGGCTAGAGCCCATAGCAGCGTAGTAAAGAAAGTCATACGCTTGGGCGGGCATACACATGTATATACAGTAATATACGTGTGTGTGTATATATATCCCCAGAGAGCCCCCCACTTACATCAGGGTCCCCAGAGAGCCCCCTTACATCAGGGTCCCCAGAGAGCCTCCCTTACATCAGGGTCCCCAGAGAGCCCCCTTACATCAGGGTCCCCAGAGAGCCTCCTCCTTACATTAGAGCCCTCAGAGAGCCTCCCCCTTTCATCAGGGTACCCAGAGGGCCCCCCCCACTTACATCAGGGTTCTCAGAGAGCCCCCCTTACATTAGGGTCCCCAGAGAGCCTCCCCCTTTCATCTAGGTCCCTAGAGAGCCTCTGCCTTAAAATCAGGGTCCCCAGAGAGCCTCTCCCTTGCACCAGGGTCCCCCCACTTACATAAGGGTCCCAAGAGAGCCTCCCCTCCCCTTGGGGACCCCTGCAGAGACTCGGGGCTATTGGCCCCAGATACGGGGCTATAGCCCCAAAAGCCACCCCCTAGCGACGCCCCTGGTTCCAGGCATGCAAACTTATATTGATTGGCTGGAAATCTGTCTCCTCACCCTCAGTGGCCTCCTGGATAGCACATATGGGTAATACCCTGATTATGGAAAAATATATTTATCAACATAGAGGTAACCCTAGCAGAATCGAAAGAATCTGGGCACCGTGGTTGGATACCCCTGGACTAAGTCCCAGGGAATTGGTATTGCCTAGATTGTTTCAGTGCCCTTCAGCTGGACCATGAAGGCTTATTGATGATTAAAGGTCAGAGGCCTGATGAGTATTGATACGTTGTTTACATCTTAGACTTACAGACAAGATAAATGTATTAGAGGCTGAGTAAAGTGTACCTTTGGCATGAAATTGTATTAATGTATAATGTTTGTACATTGGAAACTATGTGAACCTGTTCAATAAACAACTTTTTTATTAAAAAAAACACAAAACAATGTGTGGCTTCTTCTTTCAATGCTCAAAAGCATTTTTTGGAGTAAAGTTGTTTTCAGTGACAAGGGGGTTATTTACTAAAGGCAAATCCACTTTGCACTACAAGTGCAGTTTCAGTGCAGTCTCAAGTGCACTTGTAGTGCAAAGTGTATTTTCCTTTAGTAAATAACACCCAAAAGTGCTTTCTATTTTTACACAATCACGCCATTTTCATAACTCCCCACATTTCGGTCATGGTCAGCTAAAAGAAAGCCAAGCACTAAATCAAAGCAAATATTTGTTCAGTTTAAAATATATTCTTATTTAAAAAATGTCTCGGACATTGTCTGGCATATCGGTGGCCACCCTACCCGCTAAGTATTCCATGTATCTTATACGGACCTCGCAGGCACTCTGGGGGGGGCAAGCCAGGACGGCCAGCTTCAAGCGCCGTCAGAGTTGGTTCATTAATATTAATTCTGGCCTCCGGCCCAATTGAGCCAGCATACTTCCAAGAATTTCTCCTTAAAAAGTTGTGGAGAATACAGCAAGACAGGATGATGTGATTGAGTTTATATTCCGCCATGTGTATCGGTGTAAGAAATAGGCGGAACCGGCTGGCCATTATTTCAAACGTGTTCTCCACCACTCATTTGGCTCTGGCCAGCCAGTAATTAAAAACCCTCTGGTCTGGGGTGAGGGTCCTCATAGGGAATGGCCGCATAAGATGGTCCCCCAGCGCAAACGCTTCATCTGCAACGAAGACGAATGGGAGTCTTTCTGCATTGTCTTCTGGAGGTGGCAAGCCCAAGCTGCCATTCTGGAGACGCCTGTAGAACTCGGTCTGGGCGATGACTCCACCATCCGACATCCGGCCATTCTTCTCCACGTCCACATACAGGAACTCGTAAGTAGCCGACACCACCGCCAACATCACAATAATATTGAACCCCTTGTAGTTGTAATAGTATGACCCCGAGTTGGGGGGTGGGACGATGTGGACGTGTTTCCCATCAATTGCCCCGACGCAGTTGGGAAAGTCCCACCACTGGGCAAAGTGGGAGGCCACAGTCTGCCATTCATTCCTGTGGGTTGGAAGAAAACTGTGGAGTCAAACAATAAAAAAAAATAATAATTTTGCACATAAGCATTGAAAGCAGATTAGACACAAACATTCTTGGCCAACATCAGTATAACATTTATTTTAGGGAGTATTTAAATACAAAGGTATAAGGTCCACCTATCAGATTGCCCCCCCTCCATGGGCCATTTTAAAAATTTAAGGGGGGGATGTTTTGGACAGGTAACCCTCTCCACTTCATTGAGAGATGAATGCATAAATAATGTGTATTACTTTGGCCAGCCCCTCCTTACTTACACTATTGGCAGCCCATTGGACAGGTAAGAAGTGTCATAATACAGAAATATAAATACACACTGTACACATTTTAGCACATTTTTACATTCTGCTAGTACCTATCAAGATAATAATAGGATACAAAAACTTTAAACAATACCATTTGAAAGTATTCAGGCAGGCCCTTGCACTACATGCTTTGGGGAATCCATCCATAAATCTGACCACAAAAGAGGTGGGTATATAGTGTGTATGGGTTTGGCAAAGTCAGCAGATAGA
This sequence comes from Aquarana catesbeiana, assembly GCF_042186555.1. NCBI lineage: Eukaryota > Metazoa > Chordata > Amphibia > Anura > Ranidae > Aquarana > Aquarana catesbeiana. Next base: position 103,812,819 of record NC_133329.1, on the reverse strand, counting down.
GGATTGGTATCGGTTGACTTAGCGGTTGGGGGGGGTGTTCCAAATGATTTTGGGACCCAAAAAAAAAAAACCTCTGGCACTCTGCCTGAATTTAAAGCACAAATAACATTTTTACACATTTTAGGGGTTGTTTTGGGTAAAGCACTACTATGGAGCTGACACAATACATTGTTAAGTGACTAGACGAGGTGGATAGGCCCAGGAGAGCATGCTGGGGAGGTTAGTGAAGGCAAATATGTATGAAAGACAAAAAAAATTTTTAAAAAACCCAGCATGCATGAGAACAAAGGGGACATTCACAGCATATTACAATCATGGTAATTAGGGAATGAGGAAAGAAATGCAATATATTATCAAACTTTAAATACAATAAAATTGATGTTAAAGGATAAAAATCTTACCTTAATATAGTCCTTCTGCAGGACCTGGATGATGGCAGAACAGGTCTCTGGGATAATGATCCCCAGAGCCTGGGGTGAGATGCCTGTCGAGAACTTGAGGTCCTGCAGTTCTCTCCCTGTCGCCAAGTACCGCAGGGTGGCAACTAACCTCTGCTCCGGAGTGATGGCTTGCCGCAAGCAGGTATCCTGCCTGCTGATATAAGGGGTCAGCAAAGCCAACAAACTGTGAAAAACGGGGTCCCTCATCCTTAGAAAGTTCCTGAAATCGTCAGAATTACTCTCATGGATCTTACGGAGCAAAGGCATGTGACAGAACTGGTCACACTGGAGTAACCAATTCTTGGTCCATGAATTCCTCCTCACTCTGTTCATGGACTGGACTTGTGTCAAAGTAAGAACCCCAACACCAAGCCCTCGCACAGCACGAACTCTATGATAAGTACGTACACGCAACATGGCTAGAAAACGGTCGGCTGGTTAGAACAAAGTAACAGAACGCACTGAAGAACAGCAAGGCCTGTGAAAAGCAACCTGAAAATCAGTAACGAACGGACAAGAACGCACTGATAAATCAATGGGAATTCACTGCATGCAGTGAAGAACAGATACAAACCCACAAGCACAAACTGAACACCAGAAATACGATCTGAAAACCACCGAGTCAGTTTAGGAAATATCACCTGTATCAGCATGTGCCGACGTCATTGGCACATGTGCACTGAATTAAGGGCTTGTTCGTGCCATTGCTTCAGTTAGTGTGCCGTTACCGGCGGCTGAGTGACATCATCGCGGCTCCAGACAATCACAGAAAGTAACTCTAGGAGGGATGTCGCCGGCCGGAGCTGTGTACTGGGACCACTGCGGGGGCTTTGATCTAAGCTATGCATACTAACTCATTATGCCTTTGTCTTGCAGGTTTTTTTTGTTTTTTTTTTGTTTTTTTTTGTGGGTTTACAACCACTTTAAGGCCTAGCTAGTAGCTCTGGGCTTGAAATTTTGAGCCCTGTATTTATTATGGTATATATGTTGTTTTTGGTTAAGTGTTTTTTTATGCTGGGCATGGAATTTCATTTTTTTAATGTGAGGGAGCTACAATTCTGTTTCATTTTATGATTGTTATTGTAAAATAACAATACATTTTCTGATGTAGCATCAGCTATATACAGTATGCAGTGCTGTGTTCCAACAGGGATACAGGGACTACAGTCTCATTCCCAGAACAAAATTCAGTTGGGCTGAGTGCTGGTGAGCCACACAAGAAGCCTTGTATTTTTATGAATGAATATAAGGCATCCTCTGATTGGCTAAGGGTAGAGAGGTGGATGGAATTACGTCACAATCCTCATCACAGCCAATCAGAGGAAGCATTGTATTCATTCATAAAAATGCAAGGCTTCCTGAGCAAAGCCATTTTGTAACACAAAACCTGGAGTTATGCTTTATGACTCTTTTGCCAAAGCCCAGTTTGTCTGCCATTTCACAGCATTGCGACTACAGCCACCATATTAGAGGAGGTGGAAACTACTACTGGGTAGCTCTTTTTATTTATTTAAGGAGAAAAAAGAGAAGGTTGGGACTTTGAATGAGATGTGAACAAAACAGTGAATGGATGGTATTGTGTAAAAAAAAACACTAGTAGAAAATATATATATATAAGAAGAATCATGATAGTACATACAATAAGTAGAAACATAATAGTACATATAAGTAATACTGTAATAATAGGAGTTAATTTTATTAACCCCTTCACGCCGACCATATGCAAATATGCGTTCTTGGCATGAAGGGGTTATACCGGGGTGATGCATGCAGCTGCACGCATCACCCTGGTACTGTTTTTTAGAGCCAGCAGATGGCTAGCCACTCAGCTGTTATCCTAAGTAGCGGAAGGGGACGACCCGTCCCCCCGCCACCTTCCACGGCTCTCCTGGGCTCTCCCGTCCCACCAGGAGGCCCGAGCGACCAGCCAACACTGGCCGAAGACCCAAATGAAGCCGGAATCGGCTTCGATCCGGTCTCAGATCTAGTAACCCCGACATCACTTCCGGTTTACTCGGGTGCCAATTTGAAAAAATCCCTAGTATTCCAAAACGCAGATTTTGGCATTTTGAATACTTTTAAGTGCAAGGGAGGGATTTGGGGTCTTATAAACCCCAGATCCCTCCATAAAGAGTACCTGTCACTGACTATTACTTACCCTTAAGCTGACGTGTGAGTAAACCAGGGAAGGGTATTTAGTTGTGTAAACCCTTGTTCCTCTTCCCCCCCTTCCGCGGTTTATATTATCTCATCTATATAATCTTTTATACCTTTTGTATATATTTTTTCTATTTAGTGATGCTTATTGCTCCTGCACCTGAGGAAGTGGAAATTACACCATGAAACGCGTCGAACTTTAAAAGATGCAAATAACACAATCATGCGTTTACATACATGTTACATGTTACAACATTGCAATATATGAATTTTTTTGCTTACCATGAATTTATTGTGCTGTATCCAATCCATCCACACCATCAGCTCTTAACCCCACATCCACATGTTTAATGTGTTACGATCTTTTTGTAACAATCATGTAATATTTGATTATATGTCAAATTATTGCAATCATGAATTTTTTATATTTCATTGATAAGACGGCTTAAAAAAATGAGCTCCTATCATTACCACTCATATGTACTATCATGATTCTACATATATATATATATATATATATATATATATATATATATATATATATATATATATATATATATATATATATATATATATATATATATTGTACTAGTGTGTTTTTACACAATACCATCCATTCACTGTTTTGTGATGGATGGTCCCAACCTCCTCTTTTTTCTCCTTAAAGTGGATGTAAACCCAATGTCATCCTTTCTAAACTACTGCCATAGGGGTTATCTATAAGGATATACATGCCTCCTGCATGTATCTTCACCTGTCAAATGTCTCCCCTCTGTCTGTTATTAGACCCGAAAAACTGCATATTCTGTGGGTGGGTCTGTTGTCTGGAGCTCGGTGGGTGGAGTCATGATGTCAGTAGACTCCCCGCCCACCTCGACACTCCCCTTGTCAATATGCATTTTCTCCTGTGTATTTCTAACACTGAACTTCTGCTATGATCTCTAACATCCAGTGAAAAGACAGGAAAGTAACCACATGACTTCAGCATGCCAAATCATGCTGGGGTGTGGAACAGCCAATCTTTGCAGAGCTGCGGAAGAAAGGAGTGGGGGAGGGAATTAAAAAATACTGCATGTCTCTTAGGCTAGTGCACAAGATATGTAAATCACCTGTCACTCACAGCAAGGGGGAGGATTTGACAAAGTCTTTCTCAGTTTATCAAGATTTATCTCACTGAACAATAAAAGAGGATTGCCCAGAGATGGATTAATGCCCCGTACACACGATCAGAAAATCGTACGGAAAATACCGCTTTCGAAGCGATCGTACGATAATCGGATCGTTAGTACAGAGCTTTCGAGAGCCGATCAGGACAGTTCCTCCGATAGTATTCTATCGGACGTGCAGGAAATTTTTTTTCGTACGATGCCAGATCGTACGATTTTCGTTTAATCAGTACAGCTATTGTTTCGAAAATGCAATACAGATGCATTACAACACATGACATCACTTCCAAATTTTATTTCTGTCGTGCGGGAATTTTCGTGACTTTAGTAAACTCATCAGATTCGATCTGAGATCAGCATGCAATAAAAAACGGACGATCATTCGTCCGATAATCTCATCGTGTGTATGGGGCATAACTCTGTGTGGCAAGACAGAGCTCAAATGATAGGAAATCTTATACTCTACAGTACGATATAAAAAAAATAAAAATAAATAAAAGTTGGGTTTACATCCACTTTAATTAAATTAGAGATGGAAGCACTGAGCCATACGGGCCATGTGCTATATTTAAAGTCCCACAAACCCTCCTTTTTTAAGCTCTTTTTATAATTAGACCTATCCCCTGATGACACCATTAAAGTAATACTGAAATCAGAGACGGGAGTAGGGGGGAATATATCTCTGATGATTCAAAATCCAGACAGGCTCCAGTGAAACTAGAAATGCTCTGCTCCTCAGGAATTATATGCTAAAGGATTTTTTTTGACTAATTGCTTCTCTCATTAAACTGTACTAATGAATCCCTGTTAGACAACCAAGCTTTAGGCTTTAAGTATAGAGGTAGATTTTTCTCATAGCCAGGAATAAAAGGCTGACAGGGGATTTAGCCTTTCCCTATTCAATTATTATTATTTCATATAATAATAATAATAATAATAATAATAATAATAATAATAATAATAATAATATAAGTCGCTGAAGATTTCCCCTTATTTCTTGTTTAGTGAAACTGTTATCACTGGGACAGTACATGTGGGAGATCTCTCTTTTAAAGCCCCAGATAGGAAAAAAAAACAGGCAGGGGTTCTAATCCCTCCAAACTTTCTAAAACAAAAAAATACACTTTAATTATTATTCATTATACTGGTTTTCGTCCAGGATATCCCTGTACATTCATGATGTATTCATCTTTCCCTCGATTGCAACCAGTCGTCCTGTCCCTGCAGCTGAAAAACACCCCCACAGCATGATGCTGCCACCACCATGCTTCACTGTTGGGACTGTATTGGACAGGTGATGAGCAGTGCCTGGTTTCTCCACACATACCGCTTAGAATTAAGGCCAAAAAGTTCTATCTTGGTCTCATCAGACCAGAGAATCTTATTTCTCGCCATCTTGGAGTCCTTCAGGTGTTTTTTAGCAAACTCCATGCGGGCTTTCATGTGTCTTGCACTGAGGAGAGGCTTCCGTCGGGCCACTCTGCCATAAAGCCCCAAATGGTGGAGGGCTGCAGTGATGGTTGACTTTCTACAACTTTCTTTCATCTCCCGACTGCATCTCTGGAGCTCAGCCACAGTGATTTTTGGGTTCTTCTTTACCAAGGCTCTTCTCCCCGATAGCTCAGTTTGACCAGACGGCCAACTCTAGGAAGGGTTCTGGTCGTCCCAAACATCTCCCATTTAATGATTATGGAGGCCACTGTGCTCTTAGGAACCTTAAGTGCAGCAGAAATTTTTTTGTAACCTTGGCCAGATCTGTGCCTTGCCACAATTCTGTCTCTGAGCTCTTCAGGCAGTTCCTTTGACCTCATGATTCTCATTTGCTCTGACATGCACTGTGAGCTGTAAGGTCTTATATAGACAGGTGTGTGGCTTTCCTAATCAAGTCCAATCAGTATAATCAAACACAGCTGGACTCAAATGAAGGCGTAGTGCCATCTCAAGGATGATCAGAAGAAATGGACAGCACCTGAGTTAAATATATGAGTGTCACAGCAAAGGGTCTGAATGCTTAGGACCATGTGATATTTCAGTTTTTCTTTTTTAATAAATCTGCAAAAATGTCAACAATTCTGTGTTTTTCTGTCAATATGGGGTGCTGTGTGTACATTAATGAGGAAAAAATGAACTTAAATGATTTTAGCAAATGGCTGCAATATAACAAAGAGTGAAAAATTTAAGGGGGTCTGAATACTTTGAAAACACACAGTAAGTGTAGCGCTAGTGGAGATGAAAAAACGTCCAATATGGAAAACGTCAAAAACACAGTTCCAAGTATGAATGATGCAGAGGGAACATTGATATGTGTATGGAGGGAAAAGTCTTTAGGAAAACATTCCAACCAAAGCTGTATAAAATCTTGAGATGAAAAACAGACACACCACCACCAATTGTGAAAAGGCTTACCGGATGGAGTTGACCCAATGGGGCATACGCCGGACTGGGTCGGATGCGCTTAGGTGATGGGTGGCTGGAGATGGCCCGGGAGGGCGATGTTGATGGGTGGACCCACGCGTTACTCTGTCACTCTAGGTGATACAGGAATCCAGGAGGATGCGTGGACCGGAACGCACATTGTAGTTTCACTCAAATTGATGTTGAGGAAGGCGGGTAAAGGATGGCAAGAAAGAAAAAGGCCATATAGTGTAAATCCGTTTAAGAAAAAAATTATTAAACAAAAGGATATACACTCACTTGTAAAATGATGTAAAAACAGCGCTGAAGATAAAATGTGGCGACAGTGGGGTCCTGTCCGACGCGTTTCGTCTACATAGACGTCGTCTGGGGGGTTCCCCCCACTGTAGCCACCAAGACATATATAGGGGATGCATCCCTGTTAATGGGAATCAGCTCCATGACCGGGAACAGCACTTCCGGTATTCGGCCAAGATGGCTGCCCGGCGTGCGTTCCAAGCCTCACTATGGTTAACATGTGGGCCCAGGTAGTAAAAAAGAAAAAGAAAGGAGAAGAATCATAACAGCCAAAGGAGTCTGGAAAATGCTAAGGCGTATAATATGTGGAGAATATTTAGTAATAATGATGAGAAGTGCTCATGAATGAACGAAAAAGCGGCGCAGTGATGTGCGCGCGCATCTAGACATAAAGGCCCTACCGCGCATGCGCGTGACGTGCGTGACGCGGGTGAAGCACTGAGGCGGCGTGCCTCCAATTTCTTGGATCTAGAAATTGAGATTGGCGATGGTGGCTTCCAGTTCCGGACACACTTTAAAGCCACAGACAGAAACAGCTTCATACCACCAGATAGCTGCCACCACAGGTCTTGGCTTGACTCAGTGCCACGCAGCCAATTTTTAAGACTGCGGAGAAATTGTTCAAACACTGATACTTTTAAGGCACAATCTGCACTCCTGAGGGCCAAGTTTATTGATAAGAATTATGACCCTCGCCTTGTGGATCGCGAGCTCCAGTTTGCACTCAAAACCAATAGGGAATCATTACTTGTAGAAAGGCCTAAGAAGGAACAAAGTGAGACTTTTAAGTGGTCTTTATTGACTTCTTTTTCCAACCAACATAGGCACATCAAAGCTATTCTCTCTAAGCATTGGGATATTCTCAAGAATGACCGTGTCTTGGGTACAGCTTTGCCCGACAAGGCAAAGGTTATCTTCAAGGGAGCCCCCACTTTGCAGAGCAAAATCGCTCCCAACATTATCAACCCCCCCATACGCCAGTCACTCCATGAGATGGAAGGATTCTACTCATGTAGAAAATGTATTGTATGTGGACATAATTCTGGCATTGGTAGGAAAACTGTGTCCTTCACCTCATCGGTCACCCAGAAGAGATATTCCATTAAACAGTTCTGTACTTGTACCACCAGTTACATTGTCTATCTAATTACATGCCATTGTGGGAAACAATATGTGGGCCGCACGATTCGCTCTTTCGCCATAAGAGTAGCGGAACACATTGCCCTCATTAAAAATGGGGACACTAAACACACCGTCCCCCGACACTATAAGTTACATCATAATCGTGTCCTTGATGGGACACAGTTTGTCGTAATTGACAGGTATGTCCCTCCGTGGAGGGGCGGGGCCATGACCAGGGGTGTCTCCCGGCTGGAGACTTTCTGGATCCATGAGCTCCGCACACTTTTCCCATTGGGTATTAACGTCGAATTAGACGTCAATGCTTTTATCAATAAAGCTTGATGTCCTCTTGTCTCCGTGCTCTCTCCTTTGGTTTACATGTTTTATTGTTATTTTTACATTTTTAATTCTTTCTATCTCATTGTTTGATACATTGATATTTAATTTTAAGGCCATGTATAAAGGAATTTTTTATTGGTACATATATACCTCAATTGTATTATATTCACTGTATATGTACATCCAGTGAATATCACTAATTTTATTATCCTTTTACTATTGTCTATGTAACATTATGTGAATTCCCTCCATAATAATGTATATGCATATGGTCTCACAAGGGTTCATTTCTCCCTGATTTTTCGTTTTTTAATTTTTTTCCTTTTTTAGCATTTTTTTGTACACTGTTTTATGGCATACTTGCCATTATTTAGATACAATTTATACCTGCATGCACTTGGTCTGTGTTTTATTTCATATAAATCACGGTCCTGCACTTTTCACTTATTATTACTTATACTCAAGTATACATAATGTTGCTGGATATTGTTGCCCGTAGCATCTTTATCTTTTCATCGCTCCATGCAAACTCACTGTTTGTTTTGTTTTTGTTTTTTAAGGAGGTCCGCCCCTATATGGACATCACAACACCTCACATGCACTATGTGCGTCACGCGCATGCGCGGGGCTGTTGTTGACATGCCTCGACCGCGCGCACGCCACCTCGCTTGGAGGCACGCCGCCTCAGTGCTTCACCCGCGTCACGCGCATGCGCGGTAGGGCCTTTATGTCTAGATGCGCGTGCACATCACTGCGCCGCTTTTTCGTTCATTCATGAGCACTTCTCATCATTATTACTAAATATTCTCCACATATTATACGCCTTAGCATTTTCCAGACTCCTTTGGCTGTTATGATTCTTCTCCTTTCTTTTTCTTTTTTACTACCTGGGCCCACATGTTGACCATAGTGAGGCTTGGAACGCACGCCGGGTGGCCATCTTGGCCGAATACCGGAAGTGCTGTTCCCGGTCATGGAGCTGATTCCCATTAACAGGGATGCATCCCCTATATATGTCTTGGTGGCTACAGTGGGGGGAACCCCCAGAGGACGTCTATGAAGACGAAGCGCGTCGGGCAGGACCCCACTGTCGCCACATTTTATCTTCAGCGCTGTTTTTACATCATTTTACAAGTGAGTGTATATCCTTTTGTTTAATAATTTTTTTCTTAAACGGATTTACACTATATGGCCTTTTTCTTTCTTGCCATCCTTTACCCGCCTTCCTCAACATCAATTTGAGTGAAACTACAATGTGCGGTCCGGTCCACGCATCCTCCTGGATTCCTGTATCACCTAGAGTGACAGAGTAACGCGTGGGTCCACCCATCAACATCGCCCTCCCGGGCCATCTCCAGCCACCCATCACCTAAGCGCATCCGACCCAGTCCGGCGTATGCCCCATTGGGTCCACTCCATCCAGTAAGCCTTTTCACAATTGGTGGTGGTGTGTCTGTTTTTCATCTCAAGATTTTATACAGCTTTGGTTGGAATGTTTTCCTAAAGACTTTTCCCTCCATACACATATCAATGTTCCCTCTGCATCATTCATACTTGGAACTGTGTTTTTGACGTTTTCCATATTGGACGTTTTTTCATCTCCACTAGCGCTACACTTATGCCCCGTACACACGGTCGGACTTTGTTCGGACATTCCGACAACAAAATCCTCGGATTTTTTCCGACGGATGTTGGCTCAAACTTGTTTTGCCTACACACGGTCGCACAAAGTTGTCGGAATTTCCGATCGACAACCACGCGGTCACGTACACCACGTACGACGAGACTAGAAAAGGCCGGTTCAGAACCAAGCGCAGCACCCTTTGGGCTCCTTTTGCTAATCTCGTGTTAGTAAAAGTTTGGTGAGAGACGATTCGCGCTTTTTCAGACTCATGGCTTTCAGATCGTTTTCTGCCGTTCAGTTTGTGCTTGTGGGTTTGTATCTGCTCTTCAGTGCGTGCAAGCAAGTTCCGCGTGACTTTAGTCACTGTATTCTTGTTCGTTCGTTACTGGTTTTCAGGTCGCTCTTCACAGGCCTTGCTGTTCTTCAGTGCGTTCTGTTACTTCGTTCTGAGCAGCCGACCGTTTTCTAGCCATGTTTCGTATGCGTACTCCTCGTAGAGTTCGTGCTGTGCGGGGGCTTGGTGTTGGGGTCCTGACCTTGACACAAGTCCAGTCCATGAACAGGGTGGGGAGGAGTTCATGGACCAAGAATTGGTTGCTTCAGCGTGACCAGTTCTGTCATATGCCTTTGCTCCGTGAGATCCGTGAGAATAATCCTGATGATTTCAGGAACTTTCTCCGGATGACGGACCCCGTATTTCACCGTCTGCTGGCTTCGCTGACCCCCTATATCAGCAGGCAGGATACCTGCATGAGGCAAGCCATCACTCGGAGCAGAGGTTGGTCGCTACCTTGCGGTATTTGGCCACAGGGAGAAGCCTGCAGGACCTCAAGTTCTCGACAGGCATCTCCCCCCAGGCTCTGGGTATCATTATCCCAGAGACCTGTTCTGCCATCATCCAGGTCCTGCAGAAGGAGTATATGAAGGTAAGATTTTTATCCTTTTATATCACATTTTATGGTATTGAATGTTTGCTAATATATTGTATTTCTTTCCTCATTCCCTAATTACCATGATTGTAATATGCTGTGAATGTCCCCTTTGTTCTCATGCATGCTGGATTTTTATATAATTATTATTTTAGGTCCTTCATACATATTTGCCCTTCAATAACCTCCCCAGCCTGGTGTCTCCTGGCCCTATATTCACCTCATGTAGTCACTTAACAATGTATTTTTTCAGCTCCATAGTAGTGCTTTACCCCAAACACCCCCTAAAATGTTTGGAAATGTTATTTTTGATTTAAATTCAGGCAGAGGGCCAGAGGCTTTTTTTTGTGGTGTCCCCAAATTTTTTGTAACCCTCCCTCCCCCAACTGCTAAGTCAGCTGATCCCAATTCTCTATCTATCCTCAATCATCTATCTGCTGACTTTGCCAAACCCATACACACTATACCCATCTCTTTAGTGCTCAGATTTATGGATGAATTGCCCAAAGCATGTAGTGCAAGGGCCTGCCTGTATACTTTCCAATGGTACTGTTTAAAGTTCTTGTATCCTATTATGATCTTGATAGGTAATAGCAGAATGTCCAAATGTGCTCAAATGTGTACAGTGTGTATTTATATCTTTGTATTATGACACTTCTTACCTGTCCAGTGGGCTACCAATAGTGTAACTAAGGAGGGGCTGTTCCAAGTAATACCCATTATTTAGGCATTCATCTCTAAATGAAGTGAAGAGGGTTACCTGTCCAAGAGTTCCCCCCCTATAATGTTAGAAATGGCCCATGAGAGGGGGGGGGAGGGGGAATATGATAGGTGTACCTTATACTTTGTTGTTGTTAAATTCCCCTTAATAAATGCTATCTGGAGGTTGCCCCATAATGTTTGTGTCTAATCTGCTTGCCATGTTTCTGTGAAAAAATAGTAATGTTTATTGTTTTTTCCTCAACAGTTTCCTTCCACGCCACAGGAATGGCAGACTGTGGCCTCCCACTTTGCCCAGCGGTGGGACTTTCCTAACTGCGGAGGGGCAATTGATGGGAAACACGTCCACATCGTCCCACCACCCAACTCGGGGTCGTACTATTATAATTACAAGGGGTTTAATAGTATAGTGATGTTGGCGGTGGTGTCGGCTAATTACGAGTTCTTGTATGTGGACGTGGGGAAGAATGGCCGGATGTCCGCTGGTGGAGTGATCGCCCAGACGGAGTTCTACAGGCGTCTCCAGAATGGCAGCTTGGACTTGCCACCTCCAGAGGACAATGTTGAAGGTCTCCCATTTGTGTTCGTTGCTGATGAAGCGTTTGCGCTGGGGGACCACCTGATGCGGCCATTCCCGATGAGGACCCTCACCCCGGAACAGAGGGTTTTTAATTACCGGCTGGCCAGAGCCCGAAGAGTGGTGGAGAACACATTTGGAATCCTGGCCAGCCGGTTCCGATTATTTCTGACACCCATCCATATGGCGGAGTATAAACTGAACCATATAATACTTGCCTGCTGTGTTCTCCATAATTTTCTACGAAAACATTCAGCCAACTATGCTGGCTCAGTTGGGCCTGAGGCCGGAATCCCAAATCCATCAACATTGACGGCGCTTGAAAGCGGCCGTCCTGGCTTGCCCTCCCTGAATGCCCGTGATGTCCGGTTACGATACCTGGAGTTCTTTGCGGGTAGGGGGGGCTATCAATATGCCAGACAATCTGTGACACCTTTTTCAAATAAAAAACAACCAAAAGAAATTCTTTGTGGCCATTTACTGCTTGTGTTTGTTTTAGCTGACCCTGACAGAAATGTGTGGAGTGCAGAAAATGGCGTGATTGGGTAACCTTATAAAAAACACTGTTGGCTGGTACTTCCTAAATGCAAAAACACATTTCACTACAAGTGCACTTGCAACTGCACTGAACCTGCACTTGTAGTGCAAAGTGTATTTTCCCTTAGGAAATAACCCCCATTTTTGCATAAAACAGCAATTACATCACCCCAAAAGTGTTGTAGTGTTGAGACAATAATCCACACATTCTTGAGTAAGGCACTTTTTTATACCTGCACAATCACATGTGCATTTACGAAAGGTTTTTAAAACAAACCAACATGTTTGTTGTATAACAATTTTTGCAGTAGCATTATCAAAACTCGAAATAACCATTTCAGATAAAACAGGCCTGTGTAAAACCAACAAGAAAGCCAAAAAACTTGAACTTACAAAGTTCACATTAGGTAAAACCTGAAGGCTATATCAGACATCAGTATTTAGGAACTGGGTTTGATATAGTGTTCAGATGGGGGGAAATCACCCCTGGAAAAGCCAAATTTGGAAGATGCACACCAATTTACGAATGTCAACATGTGCTATCTGCCATCACGGGGGATCAAGGGACGTGTTTTGGGGGAGAAAGCCCTTCCTCACCGCTACTTTATAATTGAGGAAGGTGTTGCACCCCCAAAACGCATCCATTGATCTCCCGTGATGGCAGATAGCACATGTTGGCACACTGTGTGCATCCTCCAAATTTGGCTTTTCTAAACATTTTAAAAATTTTTGGAAGATTGGACCACAATAAAACAGGTGATTTTGTGGGGTTTAAATTCGCCCCAAAACATCAATGATGTTATTATTTTTTTTAATAACATCACTGATTTGTTTCTGGATGTTTTGCAATTGGAGATTACACCCCATGATCTCCCCGATCAGGATCTGGGCACTTTCTGAAGTAAAGCGTTCAGGATCCCTCACATCACGATCACCTAAAAAGAGATAAAGAACAAAAAAAAGGTCTCAAAAATCTGCCACCATCCATTTCGTTTACCTGAGTCTGTGGTCGCAGACACTCACCTGTTGTGGTGCCAATCTCCACCACGTCTTCTTCTTCCTCCTGCTCTTCTTCTTCATTTGGGGGTATTTCACCTTCTTCCATAGGTGGGGGGTCTGTGGTCTCCTCAGATGAGGGCTGTCCTCCGAGTCTTTTCTCCCCTATGTAAAACAAAAATGGTATAATTAGCACACAGATATTTGATGGCAGAACTAGAAATAGGAAACATTGCTTGGAAGTGGGGTACAATTGTCTATTTTAGCCGAGTTCCAAGATGTATATTTTTTTTATTGCCCTTTGTCAAGCTGCAATACTTTACCTGTTTGGTACAAGCTTCACAGATGGAGACCCCCCTATAGTATACACTGGAGCACCTGTGTGCCCCCCCTAATAAAAATGATGTTCTGGGGTCCCACACTAGTGCTCCAGTGTCCAGATGTGAAAACAGCTGCTCTGTGTCCTCTCCTTACACAGAATCTAGTTGTCATTTCATTCTAGTAACAAACCCATCTACACAAACAAATATTTGGCATCCAAGTAGGCCCCAAAAAATGTGTGAAAATGCATATGGCCTAAACAATGGTGTTCTAGAGGCCGAAATAAAAATGTTTGATACGAACGAATAATGGGCCCATGAACATTAAAGTTGCCCTTTTTAACGTTACAATTAATAAAAGCATATGGAGCAGAACGAACGTAATAAAGACAGAAAGAATAGGAACACAGCACAACTACTTACTTTTTTGCAGCACTCTCCGGATCTTTCGGTACTGCTCTGGCTCTCTCAACTTCAGGTCCGACCACCGCTTCCTGAGCTGATCTTTAGATCTTCGTACCCCGAAATTCCTCTCCAGACTCCGGACCACTTTACCAATGATTTTGGCCTTTCGGATGTTGGGGTGGGGGTAAGGCCCATATTTTCCGTCATAGTCGGACTTCCTCATGATGTCTACCATCTCCAACATCTCCCCAAACGACATATTTGTGGCCTTAAAACGTCTCCTTCTGGATCGGGACGTGCCTGGATCCGGGCTTTCCTCCTCCTCGTTGCTAGAATTAGCATGCACCTGCTGTAACTCTGCCATCATGCTCTTCACCCACTGCGCCGAACGAAAAGGGGCGGGGAATACACTAGAAAGAACGTCAGGGGTGGGCGGAGTTACACGCATGCGCAGTGTATTACGTACGATCTGTGAGCGGAGGAAGGAGCATTGGACGTGCCGATCGTAAGAACGAAGGTAAGAGACAAACTTGTGCCTATACTGCTTCCAGATTGAGGCCTATATTGTAACAAGATTAGGAGAGTTTTGTCTGACATCAGGCTTTGTCTTGTGTTGTGTCTTGCAGTGAACATGGATATCTTAATGAGAGATACTGACTTCATGTCACTATTCATTGATATGCTAAGTGAGCTGCCCTGTCTGTGGGAGATTACCCACCCCCATTTCAAGAACCAAGCAAAGAGGAAGGCAGCACTGGAGCAATTGTGAGAAATTGTGAAGCAGGTGATCCCCACGGCAGACATCACTTATTTAAAGATATTAATTGGTTGCCTGAGGAGCACATATCTGAGGGAGCGCAAGAAAGTCCTGGATTCACAGAGATCCGGAGCAGCAGATGACATCTATGTCCCCAGGATGTTGTACTATGACAGGCTGCACTTTCTGGCAGGCCAGACTGAACCCAGGCCATCCCTCTCCAGTCTTCCTTCCACGCTTCCTTCCCCCCCGGCTGAGGCTTCTGACGCCCAACCTGGGCCTTCCAGGCCACATGTGGAGGAGCCCAGATTGAGCCAGGTATAGCATTCCTCTAAATATTTCTGCTTGTCCAATCAATGATGTTAACTAGATGTTAGTTGGGAGTACTAATTTAGGATTGTGATTGATGATGCAAAACATTACAACTATGTCCCTTTTTCATACACAGGGAAGTCTCAGCCAGGAGGTGGCCGGGCCGAGCCGGCTGGCTGATCTGCAGGTCCCTGCACCCCCCCCGAAAAGAGAAAGTGACAGTAGGACGAGTACCCTAGAGGAGGCAGCTATCAGATTCTTTTGAAGGGCTACAGAGGTCCTGGGAGCACCACACACCCTGCAGGAGAACATTGCTGCATTCATAGCATATAAAATGCAGAGGATGGAGGAGGGCCAAAAAGCCATGTGTCAGGCCCTCATATCAGAGGCTCTGGAGAAAGGTATGAGGGGCCAAATTACACCTCACACACAGCTTTGGGATGGTCCTCCTCCTCCTCCTCCCTCTTCTCCAGGTCCTCCCAGTCCTCCTCCAGGTCCTCCCAGTCCTCCTCCAGGTCCCCCCAGTCCTCCTCCTCCTCCAGGTCCTACTCCTCCTCCTGCCACATCTCCAACTGCACAGCCACAGCCCGGAAGGAAGCGTGGAAGGAAGACTAGACAGTGATTGCCCTGGGTCCAGTCTGGTCGGCCAAAAAATGCAGCCTCTTGTGGTACCACAGCCTGGGGACACAGATGTCATCTGCTGCTATCCGAGTCTCTGTGAATCCCGGACCAGACTGCCCTCCCTTAGATATGGACTCCTCAGGCCACCAATTTTGATGTTGAAGAATTGATGTCTGCCGTGGGGGTCCCAGGCTTCACTAATTTCTGCTGTTGATCCAGTGTTGCCTTCCTCTTTGTTTGGTTCTGATCCCTTAATAAAGGATTTTTGTTTTGAATTATACTCTCCTATGTGTTTTCCTTCAAAAATGACAGTTTGTTTGTGAGGATTCAGGTACATTTCAAATATACAATGTGAAATGAACAAGGGACACCAACAACAAAAAATCTCCTGGAGATTAAATAATAAAAGATATCAATGGTGTTGGGGTAACTTGACGCACAAAACACACACAAAAATATTCTGGAGTAAAAATAAAAATAACATTGAACAAAGATCAGCCTTGGAAAAAATCCAAACATTAAAGAAAAAAAAAGGCTTAAAATCCAAAAAAAAACCCCATAAAAAATATAAAACTGTCAGATGTGACAACTAATAACAATATATTGAGGGAATCCCACTAAAAAAACACAAAGAAAAGTTTGTGAGAAGTGTGTGTGAATATGAGCATCAAAACTACTTAATTCTTGTCACATTATAAAGAAGAAGAGAGTGCGCTGTATTAAACCATTTTGAACATTGCAGCGTGACGAAAGTGCTGTATCCATTGCGAACGCTAAGTTTACCAGAACGAGCTGTCCCGTGTCGGAATTTCTTCTGAGCATGCGTGGCACTTTGTGCGTCGGAACAGGCCACACACGGTCGGAATTGACGCGATCGGATTTTGTTGTCGGAAAATTTTATCTCCTGCTGTCCAACTTTGTGTGTCGGAAAATCCGATGGAAAATGTCTGATCGCGCCCACACACGGTCGGAATTTCCGACAACACGCTCCGATCGGACATTGTCCATCGGAAAATCCGACCGTGTGTACGGGGCATTACTGTGTGTTTTTTATCTGTCTTGCTTTGTTGGTTGTGTTAGCTGCTTTTTGTCATTACGGCACCGCAGAATTTCTTTGTATTTATCCTGGGTCTGAATACTTTCCATCCCCAGTGTGTATATATATGTATATTGTATATATAGTATATATATATATATATATATATATATATATATATATATATATATATACTGTATATATAGTGCATTAATAAAGTAACCAGACCCACCTTCACTTTTTTCTATTTTGCTGTGTTGCTGCCTGATACTACAGTTGTTTAAAGTAAAGGGCCACCCTGAAAAAAAAAATTGCACCAAAAATCTTTAAAAACTTAAAAAAAAAATTTGAAAAAAACATTTTTTTTTAAACTTACCTGAACCCTTGTTGCTAGTCAGTCTTCCTAATCTGCCTCTTCCTATTCCACGGTGTGTCCTGTTCCTCGGTGAGCAGCCCCGTTGCCTTCTGAGAACTGTGTGTGTTCCCAGAAAACCACGGGGCCATTCACAGAGCGCCCCGCCGCTCTCGCGTGCGCAGTAGGAAATAGACATGTGCATTCGTTTTCATCCAAATGCATTTTCGTCTGAATTTCAGGTATTTTCGTTATCATTTTAACAAACGATAACGAAAGTGCAGAGTCCGAAAAACGAAAGATCCGACATAAACAAATGCTTTATTTTCGTTTTTGTTGCTACAACAGTTCGATATAGATAGGAGATTCGACATGATGATGACAATAACAATCTGTGTCCATCAAACCTGTGGTCGAATGTGCCTAACCTTAACTCTATTAGTCCAAGATTATTCTACATAGAGATAAAAGATTCGAAGTAGGGGAGAAAGATTCGACGTAGGGGAGAAAGATTCGACGTAGGGGAGAAAGATTCGACGTAGGGGAGAAAGATTCGACGTAGGGGAGAAAAGATAGATAAAAATAATGATGATGATGAATGTTATTGGCTGATTGTAACCAAAGAGGAGGAGCAGTAAAATAGCTACACACGTACTTTGGCTTATGGTGTCTGTTGAAAGTTCTAAGAAGATTCGACGGAGCAGGTAAACTATACGGCGTCGTACAGTTTAGCTGCTCCGTCGAATCTTCTTTGAACATTCGACAGACACCATAAGCCTTTAATGACAGATTCGACCTTAATTTGGATTTTCGGATGAATGCAATTTTTAACAAAAAACGAAATGAATAAAAACGAATTTCGGGAGTAACTAAATAAATTTATTTTTCGGACGAAAACGAAATTTCGAAATGAAATATTTCAGTGTGCACATGTCTAGTAGGAAACTGGCAGTGAAACCGCAAGGCTCTACTGCCTGTTTCCCTTACTTAGAATGGCGGTGCCAGGACCCGAGAGTCGAGGGATGGGTTGGCCTCGAGCAGCCGACATCACGGGCACCCAGGACAGGTAAGTGTACTTATTTAAAGTCAGCAGCTACAGTGTTTGTAGCTGCTGACTTTAAAAAATAATTTTCGCTGGCCGGAATCCCGCTTTAAATGCATTTTTTCTCATCACTCTACATTCAGTACCCCATAATGACAAAGTAAAAAAAAGAATTTTAGAAATATCTGAATTTATTAAAAAAGAAAAACTGAAATATTACACATACTTAAAACGGAGCTCCAGTCACTTAGGTGAACATTTTAAGTCAGCAGCTACAAAAACTGTAGCTGCTGACTTTTAATAAACAGCCACTCACCTGTCCCACGATCCAGAGGTGTGCTGGGCCCAGACATTTTCTCCCTGTGTAGGAGCGGAAGTGGGAGCGGGTACCTGTCAAAATCGGGTAGCCACTCCCCCCCTTCCACCCCAAAAGCTCCAGCGGGGGAGGAGGCCTTAAAGTGGAACTTCTCCTTTTGGGTGGAGCTCCGCTTTAGGTATTCACACCAATTACAGCCCCAAGTATTTTTGGGCATGACTCAACAAGCTTTGCACACCTGGATTGGGGGATTTTTTGCCATTCTTCTTTGCAAATCCTCTCAAGCTCAGTCAGGTTGGATGGGGACCGTCGGTGGACAGTCATTTTCAGGTCTCTCCAGAGATGTTCAATAGGTTTCAAGTCAGGGCTCTGCATGGGCCACTCTAGGACATTCACAGAGATGTTCCTAAGCCACTCCTGTGTTGTCGTGGCTGTGTGCTTAGGATCGTTGTCATGTTGGAAGGTGAACCTTCAACCCAGTCGTGCTCTGGAACAGGTTTTTATTGAGGATATCTTTAAGTACTCCATTCAGCTTTCCCTCAACCCTGACCAGTCTCCCAGTCCCTGCTGCTGCAAAACACCCCCCACAGCATGATGCTGCCCCACCATGCCTAACTGTTGGGATGGTATTGGGCAGGTGATGAGCAGTGCCTTGTTTCATCCAGTAACATTTAGAATTTTTGTAAACTCCAAGCGGGCTTTCGTGTGTTTTGCACTGAGGAGAGGCTTTTGTCTAGCCACTCTGCCATAAAACCCAGATCGATGGAGGGCTGCAATGATGGTTGTCCATCTGAAATGACCATCGAGTTCTTGGTCACCTCTCTTACTAAGGCCCTTCCCCCCGGATTGCTCAGTTTGGCCGGGCGACTAGCTCTTGAAAGAGTCCTGATTCTGCCAAACTTCTCCCATTTGAGAATTATGGAGGCCGCTGTGCTCTTTGAAACCTTCAGTGCAGCAGACTTTTTTTTGTAGCCTTCCTCAGATCTGTTCCTTGCAATAATCCTGTCTCTGAGCTCTGCAGGCAGTTGCTTTGACCTCGTGGGTTTTGCTCTGGTACAGTTTGCATTGTCAGTTGTGGGGCCTTTTATAGAGAGGTGTTTGCCCTTCCAAATCATGTCCAATCAATTTAATTTACCACAGATGAACTCCAATCAAGGTGTAGAAACATCTCAGCAATGATCAAGAGAAATGGGAGGCACCTGAGCTAAATTTCAAGTGTTGTTGCAAGGGGTCTGAATACTTATGCCAACGTGATATTTCATTTTTTCTTTTTTCATACATTTGAAAACACTTCTAAAATTCTGTTTTCACATTGTCATTATGGGATACTGAGTGTAGATTATTAAGAAAAAAAATTAATTTAAACAACTGTAGTATTAGGCTGCAACATAACAAAATAACAAAATTGAAAAAAGTGAAGAGGGTCTGAATACTTTATGAATGCACTATATACAGTTACATAGTTACATATCCTGAAATAACATTCAGAAGGTCCCAGTCCCTGCGGGACCAACTGGTCCACAGTCATCATTCTGTCAAGAAAAAACAGTGTAGCCAAACGGCTTTTGGCACGGCAAGATGTGGGAGATGCAATTTTTGTCAATATATTCTAGTTGCGGAACAAATTAATTTGCCTAATGGCCAAGTATAAGCACCCTGATTTTCGTCAAATTGCCAATCTATAGGAATTGTATACTACATGAGATGTGATTGCGGTATGTTTTACGTTGGTAAGACCAAACACCCATTTTTTCACAGTATCCGGGATCACATTTCATTGATAAGTAAGAAAAAAATGGAGTCCCCCATTAGTTGCCATTCAGGTGTATACCAAAATTTTGATGCATCTAAGATAAATGACAAATCATTATTGCAACGCGAGACGAAATGGATTTATAATTTATCAGCTACTAGGGATTCTGGGCTGAAGGAAGCCATCACATTTCTAGTTATTGGCCATGGTGTTGGATATACATAATATACATCAGGGGTGGTTATTATCGCTCAGGTTGTTCTTATATATCTATCAACTTGGGACCTTGGGACCACCGGGTATGGCTGGAATTGCCATTTAGGATGGGTGGTCATACGGACGCCTAGGCGTAGCGGTGGGAGTAGTCATTCTTGGTTCTTCGCAGCCGAACCCAGTGTGCTGATTTATATACCATCTAGCCTTTTGACAAACAGTCTGCAACAGTGAATGTGGAGGCTAAAACTGACTTTGATTGGCTCTTTAATAAGAATTTTTTCATATTTGTTTGAAATTCATTTAAAAAATGGTCTGCACTGGACCTTGGTTTGTTGCCTTTTTCTGTTTTACCCTTTCTGAATCATATGTGGGATACAAGTGGTTTTTAGCCTTTTTTTGTATTGCTTCAATGTTATTGTTAAGTGTGGGCAATGCTGTATTCATTGATATGATTTCAGACTTTCCAAAATGGCCGACGAGGCATTAATCGTCACCTCTAGACGTCCGCACTTGATTGGCAGATTCATATGCTAACAAGTGGGAGCACTATAAATAGCCCAGCATGGAGGTGGCTTAATTTGCAAACACCACCCTAAATGTGTCTATCCAGGAGCTCTGTACTAATCTCTGCAGTCTCTAAGGTAATGAATTGAAGTTTTATTTGTTTTAATATATTATATTTGCTTGACTATTTTTATGCTAACTGCTTTGGCAAACTCTGTTATGCCTTGCAGACTTATTGAATTTGGAGCCATTAAAATCTGATGCCTTTGATGATGAACACTGCATGATTTCTCTCTGTGGGCTGTCTGGTTTCTTTTGGCTTTAATTAGCTAGAAGGTGAGGCTGGGTTCACACTTGTATGACACGACAGTAGTACCAATTTGGATCCGACTTTTCCCTGTAACTTAAAGTCCGATGTGCGTCCGACGTGCGTCTGACTATAATGAACAGGAATCCAACCTTGATCCCTGACAATACCAGGCACTGTGTCTGGTATGGATTCTAAGGGGAACCCCCACGCCGAAGAAACGGCGTGGGGTCCCCCCAAAATCCATACCAGACCCTTATCAGGAAAGGGAGTGGGGACGAGTGAGCGGTCCCCTCCCTCCTGAACCATACCAGGCTGCATGCCTTCAACATGGGGGGTGGGTGCTTTGGGGCAGGGGGGCCCTGCACCCACCGCCCCAAAGCAACTTGTCCCCATGTTGATGAGGACAAGGGCCTCTTCCTGAAAACCCTGGCTGTTAGTTGTTGGGGTCTGTCTTCGGGGGGCTTATCAGAATCTGGAAGCCCCCTTTAACAAGGGGGGCCCCCGGATCCTGGCCCCCCACCCTATATGAATGAGTATGAGGTTGAACCCCCACCCAATTAACCTAAAAAAAATGTTGAAAATAAAACAAATTACACATGTGTTTAAAGTAATTTATTAAGGCAGCTCCATCGTCTCTTCCAATCTCTTCTGCCTCCTCCGCTGACGTCTTCTCCACTCTCTGGTTCTTCTCCCTCTGTCCGCTATCTTCTGCGCTATCTTTTCGCTCTTTTGCTGGGTCTTCTCCGCTGTGTTCTCCCTCTGTTCTTCTGATGTTGACTCGACGCTCTCTCCCACTCTAATGCTGGGTGTGTGGTGTGCCATTACTTATATTGGCATGGGGCGGGGCTAGAAGACATCAGCGGAGAGTGGAAAAGACCCGGAGAGGGGAGAAGACATCAGCGGAGGAGGCAGAAGAGCCAGAGAGGGGAGAAGAGATCGGAAGAGACGACAGAGCTGCCTTAATAAATGACTTTAAAAACATGTGTAATGTGTTTTATTTTCAACTTTTTTTAGGTGAATGGGTAGGAGTATAATGTACCCCATACTCATTTACATAGGGTGGGGGGCCGGCATCTGGGGGCCCCCTTGTTAAATAGATAAGCAGATAAGCAGACCCTGACAACCAACGGCCAGGGTTGTTGGGAAGAGGCCCTTGTCCTCATCAACATGGGGACAAGGTGCTTTGGGGTGGGGGGGCGCAGGGCCCCCCTGCCCCAAAGCTCCCACCCCCCATGTTGAGGGCACCTGGCCTGGTACGGTTTGGGGGGGTGCTCGCTTGTCCCCACCCCCTTTCCTGACCTGCCGGCTGCGTGCTCGGATAAGGGTCTGGTATGGAATTTGGGGGGACCCCCACGCCGTTTTTTCAGTGTGGGTGTTTCCCTTAAAATCCATACCAGACCAAAGGGGTATGCTCTTGGAGGGGGAACCCATGTCGTTTTGTTTTTTTTTCATTGGTGTGGAGTTCCCCTTCAGGATCATCAGAGCACAAGTCGCATGCCAAAGTTGGATCACTTAAGGCGGCGATCCGACTTTGATCCGACTTCAGTGATATTCAATGGACTGAAGTAGGATCAAAGTCGGATCAAAGTAGTGCAGGGAGAACTTTCAAAGACTTGTGTCGGACCAGTTAAGACGACTCCCATAGGGCATAGCTCCCAACTGTCCCTGATTTCGAGGGACTGTCCCTGATTTCGAGCAATGTCCCTCTGTCCCTCTTTCCTCCTCATTTGTCCCTCATTTTGGTCTGATCTATATAGTTGTATATAAAATGCACCTTTTATCTTTCAAAAAGTGTTTTCCAGTGCTAAACCATTCATCTGATTTCTAAATTGCTGCATTTGTAAATTCCAAAAGCCAATATAAAGGAATAGTAGTGGTAAAAAAGGCACTTGTGGGTTTAACCAATCTTGTTTTTTTGTACAATTCTCCTTTAAGGGGGCGTGGCAAGGGGTGTGTCCTATTCCTGCATACTTTTGCTGATAGGTGTCCCTCATTCCCATCTCAAAAAGTTGGGAGGTATGCATAGGGAAACATTGATTTTCACATGTCATGCGACATGAGCTCCCAATGTCGGAGCGTTTGTCTTACCAGTGTGAACACACCCTAAGAGCCAGTATGTAGTGTTGCATATTTTCACTGATAGACTGGATGCAGGTGTGAGCCAGGAGACTTAAAAGGGGTTGTAAAAGTTTTTTTTTTTTTTTAAATAACAAACATGTTATACTTACCTCCACTGTGCAGCTCGTTTTGCACAGAGTGGCCCCCGAACCTGGTCTTCTGGGGTCCCTCGGCGGCTGTCTCAGCTCCTCCCCGCAAGAATTAAACACCTTCATGCGAGCTCTCTCGCATGGTGTTTAGTTCTTGCGGGCGTGCTCCCGTGATACAGCCTTCGGCTATAGCCACTGACTGTGTCACTCGGCCCCGCCCCCGGTGCACCGCATCATTGGATGTGACTGACAGCAGCGCGAGTCAATGGCTGCGCTGCTTTCAATCCATCCACTCTAGCCAATCAACGGCCAGGCTGAGCGGCGAAGAGGATGTCGGGAGCGAGTGTGGGACTTTCGAGGGGTCAGGTAAGTAAAACGGGGGGGGCTGGGGGGGCCGGCATTGTCTGATGTTTTGTGACCTTAATGCATAGGATGCATTAAGGTCAAAAAGCGTGAACCTTTACAACCCCTTAATAAAGGGTATTCTTTTATTTTGTTATACGCTCAGCTTTGTTGTCTTCACAATGTCTTGGCTCTCTCTAGTGGTTGAAAAAGGAAATTAACAGCTTCCAAGTCTTTCAAATCAGTTTTGTATGCAATTTAGGTAATCACTTTTTAACTAATTTATTATATAGGTAGATGTCAGTGGGCGTCTATTTGGGGTTATTTTCAATGAGTATATGTTACAGTTTATTTTTTGACATTTTTAGATTCTTAAATGGGCTTAATGGTTCTCCTATGACACACTGATATCCTAGTATCTGGCAGTATGGTTGTCCTGGTGGGTTTGCATATTGACCTGAAATTATTTTTGGGGTAAGAAGTAGCTATGGCTGATCTGAAACAGTTTTTTTTTCATATATTTTATTTGTGGTATTAGGTTCTTTGTAGGACCTGTTATTTTGCTTGTCTTATGTATATTTTTTATGTATTGCAGTGTTTACTCTGTACACAGACAATTACGAATCTCCTGAAGAAGCTATATACTTTAGCGAAACATGTTGAGAATAAAGTTTTTGTAAAGTAATACAATATATCCTTGAATAATTTTGTCAGATCTTAATGTTTTCTCACTAAGATTGTTATATCTTTTTTAACCTATGTACAATAAAACTTTTTTTACTATACATGTTATAGTTTTATTCATTTTGGCACCTTAAAAGTCCCCTCCCTCCCAATTCAAATTTTTCCTACTTTTTGGGATGTGTTGCCTTGCTCCACCTATCTCTGGTTGATCTATCTATTGTACTACATGGTTACATAGTTAGTCAGGTTGAAAAAAGACACAAGTCCATCTAGTTCAACCCAAAAGAAAAAATGCAATCCCATATACGCAATCCTATACCCACAGTTGATCCAGAAGAAGGCAAAACCCCCCAGCAAAACATGATCCAATTTGCTATAGCAGGGGAGAAAATTCCTTCCTGATCCCCCGAGAGGCAATCGGATTTATCCTGGTTCAACTTTACCTATAAATGTCAGTACCCATTTATATTATGTACATTTAGGAAAGAATCCAGGCCTTTTGTAAAGCAATCTACTGAGTTCGCTAGAACCACCTCTGGAGGGAGTCTATTCCACATTTTTACAGCTCTTACTGTGAAGAAACCTTTCCTTATTTAGACGTAAAGAGTGCCCCCTTGTCCTCTGTGATGACCTTAAAGTGAATAACTCAACACCAAGTTCACTATATGGACCACCTATGTATTTGTTCATGTTGATCATATCCCCCCTTAATCTCCTCCTATCAAGAGTGAATAAATTCAGTTCCTCTAATCTTTCCTCATAGCTGAGCTCCTCCATACCTCTTATCAGTTTGGTTGCCCTTCTCTGCACTTTCTCCAGTTCCCCGATATCCTTTTTTGAGAACTGGTGTCCAAAACTGAACTGCATATTCCAGATGAGGTCCTACTAATAATTTGTACAGGGGAAAAATTATATCTCTCTCTCTCTCTGGAGTCCATACCTCTCTTAATACAAGAGAGGACTTTGCTCGCTTTGCATTGCCATAGCTTGGCATTGAATGCTATTATTGAGCTTATGATCTACCAAAACCCCCAGATCCTTCTCCACCATTGATTCCCCCAATTGTACTCACTCTATGTATGATGCATGCATATTCTCAGCCCCCAAGTGCATAACTTTACATTTATCAACATTAAACCTAATTTTCCACTTAGTTGCCCAATTAGACAGTGCATTGAGGTTGGCTTGTAAATTGGAGACATCCTGTAAGGACGTTATTCCACTGCATAGCTTAGTGCCATCTGCAAAGACAGAAATTGTACTTTTAATCCCAGACCCTATATCATTTATAAAAGTATTAAAAAGTAAGGGTCCCAACACTGAACCTTGGGGTACACCACTGAGTAACCCTTAGAGCATTCAGAGTAATGCCCTGTACACACGATAGGATTTTCCGATGGAAAATGTGTGATAGGACTTTGTTGTCGGAAATTCCAACCGTGTGTAGGCTCCATCACACATTTCCGACACACAAAGTTTGAGAGCTTGCTATAAAATTTTCCGACAACAAAATCCGTTGTCGGAAATTCAGATCGTGTGTACACAAATCCGACGTACAAAGTGCCACGCATGCTCAGAATAAATTAAGAAACAAAAGATATTGGCTACTGCCCGTTTATAGTCCCGACGTACGTGTTTTACGTCACCGCGTTCAGAACGATCAGATTTTTCGACAACTTTGTGTGACCGTGTGTATGCAGGACAAGTTTGAGCCAACATCCGTTGGAAAAAATCCATGGATTTTGTTGTGGGAATGTCCGACCGTGTGTGCAGGGCATTAGAGTTTAACCACTACTCTCTGAATTCTGTCTTTTAGCCAGTTATCTATCCATTTACAAATTGATCTTTCCAAGCCTGTAGACTTTACCTTACAGATGAGCCGTGTGTGGGGAACTGTGTCAAACGCTTTTGCAAAATCCAAGTATACCACGTCCACAGCCACCCCTCTGTCCAAGGTTTTACTTACCCCCTCATAAAAAGAAAGGTTTTTTGACAACTTCTGTCTTTCATGAATCCATGCTGTCTGTTGCTTAAAATATTTTTTTCCTGCAAGAACTCGTCTATGTGTTATTTTTTAATAAACTCTCAGTATTTTCCTGACTATAGACGTTAAACTAACAGGTCTATAGTTACTTGGCAAAGACTTTGATACCTTTTTAAATATGGGCACCTCATTGGCCCTGCGCCAGTCCAGTGGTACTATTCCCGTCATTAATGAGTCCCTAAATATTAAACAATGGCCTTGAAATGAAAGAGCTCAATTCTTTTAGGATCCGTGGGTGGATGCCATCTCGTCCAGGTGCTTTATCTGCCTTTATTCTGTCTAAATATTTCTGGACCATATCACATTTGAGCCATTGTGGATCATTTGGGGCTGTGTCACTATCACCCCCATTATGGACATGAGCTCCCCCATGCTCCTTTCTATACACAGAGCTGAAGAAAGTATTTAATAAATTTGCCTTCTTTGTCCCCAGTCACCCACTTTAGATTATTTTGTAAAGGGCCTAGATGTTCAGACCTGACCTTTTTACTATTAATATATTTGAAGAATTTTTTGGGGGTTTGTCTTATCTTTTGCAATCTGTCATTCGTTTTGAATTTTTGCTTCCTTGATTTCCTTTTTACAAATTCTGTTATATTCTTTGTAACACTTAAACGATGATAGCGTTCCTTAATTTTTTTAAAGTGTTTTTTTATTATTTATAGCCATTTTAACTTTGGCCGTGAGCCACATAGGTTTTATTTTTAGCCTTTTAAACTTATTACCCATGGGAATATACTTTGCAGTGAGTTTACATACAGTCACTTTGAAGAATTCTGTTCTGTGTCCATTGATGCCAATATTCCCTCCCAGTCTAAATCCTGGAGAGAAGCCCTCATCCTTGGAAAATTTGCTCTCTTAAATTTTTATCTTACCCATATGTTTGTTGCTTACAGCTAACATTTAAATGAAATCATGTTATGGTCACTGCTACCCAGATGCTCTTTTATATGAATATTGATAATAAGTTCTGCATGGTTTGAGATTACCAGGTCCAGCAGAGCTTCATTCCTAGTCGGGGCCTCAAAAAAATGGACCATAAAATTGTCTTGTAATAGGTTTATACATTTTCGCCCTTTAACTGTCCCAGCAGTGCCATTACTCCAGTCAATTTCCAGGTAGTTAAAATCCCCCATTATTATCACTGTTGCAGCCCTTTCCATCTGTGCAAGGATCTGAGTCTCCACCTCCTCACTAACACTGGGAGGTCTATAACAAACTCCAATGACAACCTTTGTAGTACACACACCCATGTACAGTTCCACCCATAATGCTTCAGACTCATCACACTCTCCAACTAGGTCCTCTTTCGCACTCGCTTTGAGATCACTTCTTACATAGAGATAGACACCACCACCCCTCCGTTTTACCCTGTCTTTCTGAAAGAGAACATAGCCAGGAATATTAATAGCTCAGTCATGAGAAGAATGACAGTGCGTTGAAAAAATATTCACACCCCTTGACATTTTCCACATTTTGTCATGTTAAAACCAAAAACATAAATGTATTTTATGTGATAGAATAGCGGCCCATAATTGTGAAGTAGAAGGAAAATGATAAATAGTTTTCAAAATTATTTACAAATAAATATACAAAAAATGTGGCATGCATTTGTATTCAGCCCCCTTTACTCTGATCCCCCTAACTAAAATCTAGTGGAACCAATTGCATTCAGAAGCCACCTAATTAGTAAATATAGTCCACCTGTGTGTAATTTAATCTCAGTATAAATATAGTTTTTGTGTGAGGCCCTCAGAAGTTTGTTAGAGAACCTTAGTGAACAAACAGCATTATGAAGGCCAAGGAACACACCAGACAGGTCAGGGATAACGTTGTGGAGAAGTTTAAAGCAGGGTTTGGATTTAAAATAACATCCCAAGCTTTGAACATCTCACAGAGCACTATTCAATCCATCATCGGAAAATGGAAAGAGTATGGCACCAGGGCCGTCTTTAAGGCAGACAAAAGGGGCATCTGCCCTGGGCCCCATAATTGTTGTGGGGCCCAAAACAGCTGCTTCATACTTGCCAACTATCCCAGTTCAAATTCCCTTGTCCCGTGCTGTGTCCCGATATCTCAGCGTGAAGTTCTCTTACTAATGCTTCTCAGCTCTGCCTATTGCCATGTGCGGATGACTCACCTGCAGACCCTGTGTTTACATGTAAATAACCTGCATTAATATCAATGCAGCCGGTCCGTGGCTATTTACAGTGCCTTGCAATAGTATTCACCCCCTTTCCTTTTTACCTATTTTGTTATATTACAGACTTTAGTTCCATTTTTTTTTAAATCTGAGTTATATGTGATGGATCAGAACATAATAGTCTAAATTGGTGAAGTAAAATTAGAAATATATATACATAAAACTATTTTTCAGAAATAAATAACTGATAATTGGCATGTACGTATGTATTCACCCTCTTTGTTATGAAGCTCATAAAAAGCACTGGTGCAACCAATTACCTTCAGAAGTCACATAATTAGTGAAATGATGTCCACCTGTCTGCAATCTAAGTGTCACATGATCTGTCATTACATATACACACCTTTTTGAAAGGCCCCAGAGGCTGCAACACCTAAGCAAGAGGCACCACTAACCAAACACTGCCAAACACTGCCACTGAAGACCAAGGAACTCTCCAAACAGGTAAGGGACAATGTTGTTGAGAAGTACAAGTAACTGGTGTCAGCTAGCTAGAGTCGATGCACTCATCATTCCCTTGAGAATGTCACGTGACCTGTGACGCAACACGTTGGGGGGAGGAGCCAGTGATGTCAGCCACGAGTGTGCAGCTACATGAACAGGCTGTGAGGAGGAGTGAGCCTGACTGTCATGCACGCTGTTTTTCACTGAGCGCATGTGAGTGCACCAACTCTAGCTAGCTGACACCAGTTTTGCAGCATTACACTATTTGTTTTCTCTTCTGTTATATGTTTGAGCTCTGGAAGATATGGAGAGTATGAACAGAAAGGGGTGATTGAACCAGCTGTTTGAATTAGAACTCCAAGCCATCTCATGTGGTAGCTATTTCCTGGAAGATCCTTCAATTTTATTTCTTGCTATTGATTTCTTATGCCTTCTTACCTGGCTTCAGCTTTACCAGCAGAAACAATAATGGATGGGACTTTTTAAATACGCACTTTCTGCTGATAATTGGCCATTATCATTGATATTCAGTATATTATATAAACCTAATATTGCATACACCTGGCTTTATATTACTAGCAGGAATATATTGGATGTGATTGGTTTTAAATACGTACAGTCAGGTCCATAGATATTGGGACATCGACACAATTCTAATCTTTTTGGCTCTATACACCACCACAATGGATTTGAAATGAAACGAACAAGATGTGCTTTAACTGCAGACTTTCAGCTTTAATTTGAGGGTATTTACATCCAAATCAGGTGAAGGGTGTAGGAATTACAACAGTTTGTATATGTGCCTTCCACTTTTTAAGGGACCAAAAGTAATGGAACAATTGGCTGCTCAGCTGTTCCATGGCCAGGTGTGTGTTATTCCCTCATTATCCCATTTACAAGGAGCAGATAAAAGGTCCAGAGTTCATTTCAAGTGTGCTATTTGCATTTGGAATCTGTTGCTGTCAACTCTCAATGTGAGATCCAAAGAGCTGTCAATATCAGTGAAGCAAGCCATCATTAGACTGAAAAAACAAAACAAACCCATCAGAGAGATAGCAAAAACATTAGGTGTGGCCAAATCAACTGTTTGGAACATCCTTAAAAAGAAAGAACGCACCGGTGAGCTCAGCAACACCAACACCGGAAGACCACGGAAAACAACT
This sequence comes from Aquarana catesbeiana, assembly GCF_042186555.1. Lineage (NCBI taxonomy): Eukaryota > Metazoa > Chordata > Amphibia > Anura > Ranidae > Aquarana > Aquarana catesbeiana. Next base: position 103,782,469 of record NC_133329.1, on the reverse strand, counting down.
GTGGTGGATGACCGAAGAATTCTTTCCCTGGTGAAGAAAACACCCTTCACAACAGATCAAGAACACTCTCCAGGAGGTAGGTGTATGTGTGTCAAAGTCAACAATCAAGAGAAGACTTCACCAGAGTGAATACAGAGGGTTCACCACAAGATGTAAACCATTGGTGAACCTCAAAAACAGGAAGGCCAGATTAGAGTTTGCCAAACAACATCTAAAAAAGCCTTCACAGTTCTGGAACAACATCCTATGAACAGATGAGACCAAAATCAACTTGTACCAGAATGATGGGAAGAGAAGAGAATGGAGAAGGAAAGGAACTGCTCATGATCCAAAGCATACCACCTCATCAGTGAAGCATGGTGGGGGTAGTGTCATGGCGTGGGCATGTATGGCTGCCAATGGAACTGGTTCTCTTGTATTTATTGATGATGTGACTGCTGACAAAAGCAGCAGGATGAATTCTGAAGTGTTTCGGGCAATATTATCTGCTCATATTCAGCAAAATGCTTCAGAACTCATTGGACAGCGTTTCACAGTGCAGATGGACAATGACCTAAAGCATACTGCGAAAGCAACCAAAGAGTTTTTTAAGTGAAAGAAGTGAAATGTTATGCAATGGCCAAGTCAATCACTGACCTGAATCCGATTGCGCTAGCATTTCACTTGCTGAAGACAAAACTGAAGGGAAAATGCCCCAAGAACAAGTAGGAACTGAAGACAGTTGCAGTAGAGGCCTGGCAGAGCATCACCAGGGATGAAACCCAGCGTCTGGTGATGTCTATGCGTTCCAGACTTCAGGCTGTAATTGACTGCAAAGGATTTGCAAACAAGTATTAAAAAGTGAAAGTTTGATGGATGATTGTTAATCTGTCCCATTACTTTTGGTCCCTTAAAAAGTGGGAGGCACATATACAAACTGTTGTAATTCCTACACCATTCACCTGATTTGGATGTAAATACCCTCAGCTGAAAGTCTGCAGTTAAAGCACATCTTGTTCATTTCATTTCAAATCCATTGTGGTGGTGTATAGAGCCAAAAAGATTAGAATTGTGTAGATGTCCCAATATTTATGGACCTGACTGTATATATTTTAGTTGCAATTTACCACTATAGTGGGAATCAGTTCATTGTGCATATCTAACTTTTAGCACATTTGTTTTAATTTGTTAATTATAAGCTGTCCTGAGGCACTTTGAACTTTATATAGTGGTTAAGCCACTTATAGGAATCAACATAGCACATAGCACTTATCAATATCAGTATTTGGGATATTAGTGCACCATACATTTTTATTTCAAGCTGATAGAGACTTATCCAAAGCAACTTGGAGCTGTGATAGCTGCAAAAGGTGGCTCTACAAAATATTGACTTTAGGGGTGAATAGTTATGCACATTGACTTTTTCTGTTATTTTGTCCTATTTGTTGTTTGCTTCACAATAAAAAAAAATCTTCAAAGTTGTGGGCATGTTCTGTAAATTAAATGATGCAAATCCTCAAACAATCCATGTTAATTCCAGATTGTGAGGCAACAAAACACGAAAAATGCCAAGGGGGTGAATACTTTTGCAAGGCACTGTACATATGTAAATAGAGGCTGCATTCATATGTATATCATGCCCCCCCTGAGGTCATATCCGCCATCATTTCTGCTGAATGCTGCCCACCGGGGAGGTAAAGGGGCATGCTTGAAAGTCCTGCCTACAACTGTGGTCATTAAGCCTAACATTAGCCTGTTCTGCAAAGGTAAGCAGATTGAAGGGGGACCCTTTTTTCAAAATAACATGGTGCCACAGCACCATGAATTATGGTGCATGTGAATATATGCGCATCTCAGCAGATGTGTGAGGGTGTCATTAACAATTATTGGCACTGTTGTGTATCTGCTAGAGGGCAGCACGTTTCTGTGATGTCAAGGAAACGATTTTTGCATCCGTTCCCGACACAAACAAACACTGTCTAAATGTCTCAGTTACATTGGTGGTCAGTGTAAATCTTCTCATTACATTAGTGGTCAGTGTAAATCCCCATTACATTAGTGGTCAGTATAAATCCCCAGTACATTAGTGGTCAGTGTGAATTCCCATTACATCAGGGTTTTCTGTCTATTGATGGGTTCCCTCACCTCCCCAGCCCATGGTGTGCAGGCAATGAGGAGTTGATGTGCTGTAACTTTTAGCAAACAATCAGTGAGCAGTAATGATGTGCACTAACCTCTTGCAACCAATCATTGAGTGGTAAGGATATGCAGTAACTTCTAGCAACCAATTAGTAAGCAGTAATAATGTTCAGTAACCTCTAGCAACCAATTGGTGAGTGGTAAAAATGTCCAGTAACCTTTAGCAGTCAGTCAGTGAGTGGTAATGATACACTGTAACCTCTGGCAACCAATCACAATCACTGCCTGATCTGATTTAGTAAACTAATTTTGAGTCTAGCTGTTATTTATTGTAGAGTCAAAGCAGGTGGAGAGTGAAATTGCATATGGGGGGAGGGCAAGAAAATGTTTTGCCCATGGTCCAATTAAATGTAACCGATTCCTGACCAGTCTATTAACGGGGGCAGAATGGCACCCCTGCGTGAAACCACGTACCCGTACTGGGTTTCCTTTAAGAGCCGCCAGAGGGTGTGCGCACACCCACTGCATGGCGGAGAACCTGATGCTCGTGGTCAGCGATCGCTGCTGGCCACACGCGATCACGTGCACGAGCGCCAGCACAGGGATTTGTGTGTGTAAAACAAACAAATCCCTGTGCTGTCAGAGGAGACATGTCGTTTGTTCCTAGTAAGTAGGAACAGCGATATGTCTCCTCTCCTACTCAGTCCTATCCCCATACAGTTAGAACACACTGAGGGAACACACATTTAACCCCTTGATCGCCCCCTAGTGTTAACCCCTTCCCTACCAGTGACATTTACACAGTACTCAGTGCATTTTTATAGCACTGATCGCTGTATAAATGTCAGTGGTCCCAAAAATGTGTCAGAAGTGTCTGATCTGTCCGTCGCAATGTCGCAATACCACTAAAAATGGCAGATCACCGCTATTACTAGTAAAAAAAAAAATAATAATAAAAATGCCGTAAAAATGCCATAAATCTTTCCCATAGTTTGAAGACGCTATAACTTTTGTGCAAACCAATCAATATATGCTTATTGCAATTTTTCTCTTTTTTTTTAAACCAAAAATAGGTAGAAGAATATATATTGGCCTAAACTGATGAAGAAATTTTGTTTTTTAGAAACATTTTTTGGGATATTTATTATAGCAAAAAGTAAAAAATATTGTTTTTTTTCAAAATTGTCCTTCTTTTTTTGTTTTAGTGCAAAAAATAAAAAGGTGATGAAATCACACCAAAAGAAACCTCTATTTGTGGGAAAAAAGGACGCAAATTTTGTTTGGGTACAGCATTGCATGACCGCGCAATTACCAGTTGAAGCGGATCTTCACACATTTTGTTCAGCTCCGTGGCTTCTAAATATAGCACCGAGTGCTCAATGGACCTTTTTTTTTTTTCCCCTACCTTCCGATATGTGGCCCAGCCTGTGTTCAGTCCCTGCGGCTGTGGGCTGTGGGCGGGGATTTTGCGGGTATTTACATAATTTCCTCTGATCGCCGCACCGTCTCCTGGGATCTCGTGTCATTCATCCCAGGAGTCAGTGCGGAGAGCCGCCGTGAAATCTCGCGTGATTTTAACAGACGTGACGTCATTACGATTGGGGATAGAACAGACAGTGCATGCTGGTCAATCAGCAGCACCGCATCCCGGAAGAGATGACAACCGGCAACAGGAAAATTTATAACTTTTTTTTTTTTGGAGAAAACTGACATCAGTAAGCTCTAAAAATGGAACAAGTAAGTTCGATATTTAAATATATTAAACAATGTCATTTTGCCAAAAAAAAAAAATGTGGAGACAGTGAAACCCGGCTTTAAAGCGAGGCAGTGCCAAATTGTAAAAAGTGCTCTGGTCAGGAAGGTGGTAAAACCTTCCGGGGCTGAAGTGGTTAAAGACGGCTCTGTATGGCACAACTGCAAACCTACCAAGACATGGCCGTACACCTAAACTGACAGGCTGGAGAATCTGTCCACAGGACAACTATTAGTCATGCACGCCACAAATCTTGCCATTATGGAACAGTAACATTGTAGGCGAGGTTGAAAAAAGACACAAGTCCAACCTATGTGTGTGATTTTATGTCAGTATTACATTGTATATCCCTGTATGCTGTGGTCGTTCAGATGCCTATCTAATTCATTTTTTTGAAATTATCGATGCTCCCCACTGAAGTCACCACCTTTGCAAGAGAATTCCACATCCTAACCACTCTTACAGTAAAGAACCCTCTACACAGTTTAAGGTTAAACTACTTTTCTTCTCATTTTAGTTAATGGACGCTTGTCCTATTAAATTTCCTTTCGCGGAAAAGCTTTATCCCTATTGTGGGGTCACCAGTACGGTATTTGTACATTGAAATCATATCCCCTCTCAAGTGTTTCTTCTCCAGAGAGAATAAGTTCAGTGCTCATAAATTTTCCTCATAACTAAGGTCCCCCAGTCCCTTTATTAGTTTTGTGGCCCTTCTCTGGACTCTCTCCAGTTCCAGCACATCCTTCCTGAGGACTGGTGCCCAGAACTGGATGGCATACTCCAAGTGCCGGACCAGAGTCTTGTAGAGTGGGAAAATTATTGTTTTATCTCTGGAGTTAATCCCCTTTTTAATGCATGCCAATATTCTGTTTGCTTTGCCTGCAGCAGCTTGGCATTGCATACAATTGCTGAGCCTGTCATCTACTAGGACTCCCAGGTCCTTTTCCATCCTAGATTCCCCCAGAGGATCTCCCCCTAGTGAGTAGATTGCATTCATATTTTTGCCACCCAAATGCATTATTTTACACTTTTCTACATTAAACCTCCTTTGCCATGTAGTTGCCCACCCCATTAATTTGTTCAGATCTTCTTGCAAAGTTTCCACATCCTGCGGAGAATTTATTTCCCTGCTTAGCTTAATATCTTCCGCAAATACAGAGATTGAGCTGTTTATTCCATCCTCCGGGTAGTTTATGAATAAATTAAATAGGATTGGTCCCAGGACAGAACCCTGGGGGACCTCACTTTCCACCCTGGATCATTCCGATTACTCCCCATCTATCTCCCCATTTATCTACCCTCTGAACTCACCCCTGTAGTCAGTTTTCAATCCATGTACTCACCCTATGGTCCATGCCAACAGACCTTACTTTGTACAGTAAACGTTTATGAGGAACTGTATCAAATGCTTTTGCAAAATCCAGATACACCACGTCTACGAGCCTTCCTTTATCAAGATGGCAGCTCACCTCCTCATAGAAGGTTAATAGATTGGTTTGGCAAGAACGATTCTTCATGAATCCATGCTGATTACTGCTAATGACACCGTTGTCATTACTAAAATCTTGTATATAGTCCCTTATCATCCCCTACAAGAGCTTGCATAAAATTGATGTTAGGCTAATTGGTCTGAAATTCCTAGGGATGTATCTTGGCCCTTTTTTAAATATTGGTGCTACGTTGGCTTTTCTCCAATCAGCTGGTAGCATTCCAGTCAGTGGACTGTTTTTGAAAATTAGGAACAATGGTCTGGCAATTACTTGACTGAGTTCCTTAAGGACACTCAGGTGCAATGTTAAGTTTTTCAAGTCTATTTCTAATTCTGTCCTCTGTTAGCCATGAGGGTGCTTCCTGTGACATGACATGAGGATAAACATTTGCCATCTCTCCATCCTTAGTAACCATATTCCCTTTATCATTCTTTATGGGACCAATATATTCTGACCTCCCTTTCTTACTATTAATATACAGTTTTTCTTTTTTAATAAATCTGCAAAAATGTCAACAATTCTGTGTTTTTCTGTCAATATGGGGTGTGTGTACATTAATGAGGAAAAAATGAACTTAAATGATTTTAGCAAATGGCTGCAATATAACAAAGAGTGAAAAATGTAAACGGGTCTGAATACTTTCCGTCCCCACTGTACTTAAAGAATTTCTTGGGATTTTTTTACTCTCCTCCACTATGTGTCTTTCGTGTTCTATCTTAGCCACCCTGATTGCACCCTTACATTTCTTGTTGCATCCTTTGCAAAGTTGAAATGCTGATGATGATGCTTCAGCCTTGTATTTTTTGAAAGCCTTCTCCTTTGTTTTTAGATGCATTTTTACGTTGGAGTTAAGCCACCAATGACTTTTATTAGCTCTTTTAAATGTATTTCCCATTGGGATGCACTGGCTAATGTCTTTATTTAATATGCTCTCAAAGCATACCCATTTTTCCTCTGTGTTCTTTGTTCCTAAGATTTTATCCCAATTATTATCTTCTAGCAAGGACAGTAGTTTAGGGAAGTCGGCTCTTTTGAAATTCAGTGTCTTTGTATTCCCCTTATGTTTCCTATGTGTGTGATTTATACTAAAACGAATTGACCTGTGATCGGTGTTTCCTAAATTGCCCCGTATTTCCACATCCGTGATCCGGTCTGTATTGTTGGTAATCAGAAGGTCTAGTAACGCTTTGTTTCTAGTTTGCGCATTTACCATCTGACCCATGACAAGACATTTAGGAACTGGAGAGTCTTAGATGCCGCTAATCCAAAATGTGATAGGAGGTCCACCTCCTCTCTCTGGTTAGGAGGCCTATAGCATACTTCCAGTATTACTTTCCCTTAGTTTCCTCCCTTTTTTAGCTCTACCCATAAGGATTCCACCTCCTCCCTTGCTCCCTTAGTAATGTCATCTCTTACATTCATTTGTACATCATTTTTGATATACAGGCATACCCCTCCCCCTTTTTTACCCTCTCTATCCCTGCGATATAGGGAATACCCTTGAATGGTTGCCAGCCAATCATGAGAGCTGTCGAACCAAATCTCTGTAATTCCTACAAAATCGAAATCCTCCTCGTACAACAGTAGCTCTAGTTCTCCCATCTTGTCTGCCAGATTCCTGGCATTGGTGAATATGCCACGTAGTTTAGACCGGTTGCATACTATCTCCTTTTTAGGTGCTCTGGGGTTGCAAATAGGACTACTTACTATACTTACCTCAGGTTGAAGTGCTTTAGTCAACCTACCACTAATGCCCCCATTAATACTCTTTGGAATATGTTCCGTGCTGACTATCTCTACCTCTGGACCCTCCCCCCGTCATCTAGTTTAAAAGCCCCTCTAACTTAAGTGGCAAGAAAAAAGCCATCATTGAAAGAAAGCCGTAAGAAGTCTCGTTTGCAGTTTGCGAGAAGCCATATGGAGGACACAGCAAACATGTGGAAGAAGGTGATCTGGTCAGATGAGACTAAATTTGAACTTTATAGCCTAAAAGCAAAATGCTATATGGTGGAAAACTAACACTGCACATCACCCTGAACACACCATCCCCACCGTGAAACATGGTGGTGACAGCATCATGTTGTGGGGATGCTTTTCAACAGGGATAGGGAAGCTGGTCAGAGTTGATGAGAAGCTGGAGGGAGCCAAATACAGAGCAATCTTAGAAGAAAACCTGTTGGAGTCTGCAAAAGAATTGACACTGAGGCAGAGGTTCACCTTCCAGCAGGACAACGACCCTAAACATACAGCCAGAGCTACAATGGAATGGTTTTGATTAAAGCATATTCATGTGTTAGAATGGCCCAGTCAAAGTCCATACCTAAATTTAATGGGAATCCGTGGCAAGACTTGAAAATTGGTGTTCACAGACGCTCTCCATCCAATCTGACAGAGCTTGAGCTATTTTGCAAAGAAGAATGAGCAAAAATTTCACTCTCTAGATGTGCAAAGCTGATAGAGACATCCCCATAAAGACTTGCAACTGTAATTGCAGCGAAAGGTGGTTCTACAAAGTATTGACTCAGGGGGGCTGAATACAAATGCACGCCACACTTTTCGCATATTTATCTATAAAAAAACTTGAAAACCATTTATCATTTTCCTTCCAATTTACAATTATGTGCCACTTTGTGTTGGTCTACCACACAAAATCCCAATAAAAGACATTTATGTTTTTGGTTGTAACATGACAAAATGTGGAACATTTCAAGGGGTATGAATACTTTTCAAGGCACTGTATGTATGTATGTATGATATATATATATATATATATATATATATATATATATATATATATATACATACTCTATATTACCAAAAGATTTGGGACGCCTGCCTTCACACGCACATGAACTTTGATGAAATCCCAGTCTTAGTCCCTAGGGTTCAATATTGAGTTGGCCCACCCTTTGCAGCTATAACAGCTTCAACTATTCTTGGAAGGCTGTCCACAAGGTTTAGGAGTGTGTCTATGGAAATGTTTGACCATTCTTCCATAAGCGCATTTGTGAGGTCAGGTACTGATGTTGGACGAGAAGATGAAATTGTCCAAAATGTCTTGGTATATTGACGCCTTAAGAGTTCCCTTCACTGGAACTAAGGGGCCAGGCCCAACCCCTGAAAAACGACCCCACACCATAATCCCCCCTCTACCAAATAATTTGGACCAGTGCTCAAAGCAAGGCCCATAAAGACATGGATGAGTGAGTTTGGGGTGGAGGAACCTGACTGGCCTGCACAGAGTCCTTTCCTCAACCCGATAGAACACCTTTGGGATGAATTAGAACGAAGACTGCAAGGTAGGCCTTCTCGTCCACATTGGTGCCTGACCTCACAAATGCGCTTCTGGAAGAATGGTCAGTGGTCAATATTTAGTACTACAGTGTCTAAAATATAAATATATATATATATATATATATATATATATATATATATATATATATATATATATATATTATACATACACACATGCATGTGTGCTTGAGCTTTGGGGTGCACACTGTAATGCAATAGGCTGAACACCTATGGCTGTAGGTCCAGGGCATATGGATGAAAGCAGGAAACAGATGAAAGACCAGTCAGCACTTGAACAAGGGCAGAGGCATCCTTAAATAGGCCATCTGGCACCAACATGCTTTCTACGTGTGCATTCCCGTGCCAGATGTCTCACAGGAATTCCTTGACACCATTTTTATTAATCTATTGTTCTCAAGAGCTTTGTTTGCTGTGTTGCCCACCCCTCAGCTGAACTGCTTTTGGACAACCCAGTGTACCTGAATTACTTTTTCTGTGTCCCTGAAAGTTGGCCATACATGGAATTAATTTTGGACATTTCAGCAGGGCCAAGCCAAATTTTGATCTATGTGTGGTTACAGTAGTTGAACAGAAGTCTCTCCTACTTTCAGAATGCAGTGGGGGGATTCCCACATCCACATGGAATGTGTGAATGGTGGAATTGGGTCAGTTTTTATTTATCCAACCCGCAGGTTGTATGAAAAAACTGTCCCACATATGGCCAGTTTTATTGTACGATTAAAGAGGAAGTAAACCAAGATAGGATTTTCTTCCTTTTTTGCTCGCTGCAAATCCTGCAAATGAAAAGCTTAATGGGCTAGTATGCCACTTACCTGCAAAAGAATCCAGCGACGTCCCCTGTGTAGGCAGCGTCCATCTTCTGGCCCCTTTTCATTCCGGGCCGCGGACTCCGGCTCTGTGATTCGCCGGAGCAACGTGACGTCACTCTCGCGCATGCGCATGGGAACCGCGATTAACGGCACAGGCTAAGGAAGAAACAGCACTTAGTTTCGTTTCTTCCCCACACATGCGCCATTGGAATTTTCGGCAGACTACAAGTGAAATATCTCCCATGTTTAGGAGATATTTCCACTACCTATAGGAAAGCCTTATTCTAGGCTTACCTATAGGTAGACGTCCAAAAAGTGGGTTTACAACCACTTTAAGGAAAAAGGATATTTGACTTACCACCCAATCCTTTTCTTGGAGTGCAATTAAGGACACAGGTCCCCCCCCCCTTTTTTTTATCTACTCCCACTATTGTTTACTTTAAAATTGAGGCAGGCTAGGAGTGGGAGGAGTTATACTGGGCTGTCCTTACAGCAGTCCTGAAGGCAGCAGCATAACACAATATACCAAATTACTTTTCCGGTGTCCCTCAATGTACTCTAAGAAAAGGATTTTACAGTAAGCCAAAAATCTCATTATTTGTGAGCAAGTGATTTCTGGAAATTTTATTGCAAGGTAGATCTAGATGTACTGTGTAGTGATGCTGAGGAATAGAACGTACAGAGCACAGTATTCTGTTACCGCAGCAACAGAGAAAATAATGAGAACTACAGAAGAAGCTGCATGCCTTTTCTGGACAGCCCATTTCAAAGGGAATATAATGTATTTTTAGTGAGCACATATTTTGATTAAATATTGCAGTGCTGACTTGCACATTTTTAAAAGCCTACTCTAATTCTTGCTGTATTAAAAAAAAAAAAAAATCTCCTATCAGATACTTACCGTAATTTTCCTTTCCTGATATACTCCATGGCAGCAACGTGTGGATTAGCCCCGCCTCCATAACTACCCTTGAGGACACCTCTTCCATAAATCTTTTCTCCAGACTATAGGCCGTGTTCCGTAGCTAGCCTACTCCAAGCATTGGGAGGGGACTCCTGCTGCCATGGAGTCTATCGGGAAAAGAAAATGACGGTATCTGATAGGAAATTTTCATGTTTCCCGACAGACTCCATGGCAGCAACGTGTGGGAAATAACTCGCTGTACACACCCGGGTGGGAAAAATGCTGAGCAAAGAAAACAAATTTATTTAACACCATCAACCGACAGTACTTGCAAACCAAAATTGACAGATGAGGCAGCTGGTTCAACACAGTAGTGAGACACAAATGTGTTGATAGGAGACCAGGAAGCCGCTCTAAAGATTATTTCGGGAGTGACATGGCGTGAAGCTACCCAAGAGGTCAAGATACTCCGGGTTGAATACGCTGCCACTGCCTCTGGAGGAGCCAAGCCCTTTGCTTTATAAGCCCTTTGAATGGTCTATACGATTCATGCAGCAATGGATCTAACTGAAGCCCGCACTCCTTTGTTTTTCCAGTGGAGAAAGATGAAAAGAAAATCCGATTGTCGAAAGGGAGCCGTGACTTACAGGTATTGTTTCAGAATGTGACCCACATCAAGGGTTGGACATCTTGATTTTCCGTTGCTCTAAATGTGGGAAGCACAATTTCTTGATTTTCATGAAAAATTGTGGTCACTTTAGGATTTGACCCCAGCATGGGAATTAACACTGCTCTGCCTGGAAAGAAAGTTAGAAAAGGCTCCTTTGAACCCAGGTTTCTGATTTCAGACACTCTTTTTGCTGAAGTAACAGCCACCAGGAAGGTGGTTTTGAGAGTAAGATCCTTCACTGGGAGCGGCTTGCCGGGATCTGATCAGAGCTGACAAAGGAAATCCAGAACAAGAGGGAGGTCCCACTTGGGGAACCTTGGCTTCCCCTGAGGCCTAGCCTGATAGCACCTTTGAAGAACTGGCGACCAAGGGAGTGTTTCGCCCATGAGATTGTGAATGCCGAGATGGCTGATACCTGTACCCGAAGCGAACTAACCGTTAGGGATAGGTCTAGACCTGATTGCAGGAAACTAAGAATGTCCTGAACTGCTGGAGCGCTACATAGGATGGGCCAGGAAAACATATGATCCGTGAACCTGGTCCATATACATTCATAAACCCTGTTGGTGCTATTTCTTCTAGCATTCAGGAGGGTAGGGATGACCTCTTCTGGGCAGCCTAAAGCTTCGAACCTTCCCCTCTCAAGAACCAAGCCCTGAGATGCAGGTGAGAAGGACAGGGATGCAGGGTTGTGCCCAGAGACAATACGAACTGATTCCTGATAACTGAGGAGTGTCAGGAGTGGAAACCATGGCCTGTTGGGCCAGAAAAGAAATATCGCTATCACCTCCACCTTCTCTGTTCTGGGTCTCTGGAGAAACTGGAGTATCACAGGTACCGGAGGATAAGCATAAGCCTTGCGGAACTTCCATTGGTCCGTGACGGCATCTATTCCATAGGCCTGAGGGTCTCGGAACCTTGAGTAGTACTTGGACAAATTTTTGTTGCATGGGGATGCAAATAAGCTGATTTCCGGTGACACTCCCAGGGACAAGAGCCACTTGAACACCACTTTGTGGAGAGACCACTCGTTATTGCTCATCAGCACGAGAAAGGAAGTCTGCATGAACATTTTGTATCCCGGGTATGTAGACCGCTGAAATGTTGGACAAATTCTTCTGAGTCCAGCTCATGATTGGCTCCACTTTCCATAGCAGGGACCAGCTGCGGGTTCCACCCTGCCTTCTTATGTAGGCCACCGTGTTTGTATTGTCCAACCTGAGCATCACCGAGGATCTTCTCGTTAAATTTTGAAACGTAAGAAGCGCTTGAAATGCAGCCCCTAGTTCCAGGATGTTGGACACAATCCCAAGAGAAGGAGAATTCCACCTGCACTGTGCTACATCCGATAGGCAATGAGCGCCCCAGCCCTTGTTGCTGGCATCTGAAATTATCGTGACCCATGTGATGGGGACGATCGAGTGGCAATTGTGAAGATTTTCCCACTGGAGCCACCAAAGGAGGGACACTCTCATAGCCAGAGTAAGGTGGATGCGCTAACTCTTGTTGGACCTCCATTGTTGGAGGAACCCTTTCTGGAAGGGTCGTGTCTGCCACTGTGCCCCATTCACCATGGGAATTGTGGACGCCATGGTACTAGCCACTTTCAGGCACTGGAGGGCAGAGAGATGAGACGAAGCAAGGGCTGAGTGAATTCCGTCTCGGACCACTACAATCTTCTCCTCGGGAAGCGAGATGGTGCCTTTCACCACGTCAAAGTGGGCTCCGAGAAACACGAGGGACTGTGAGGGTTCCAGGTGACTCTTCTCTATATTCAGAGGCCACCTGAACTCTTGAAGGGTGGAGATGACCAGGCTTCTGTGTTCTAGAAGCTGACTCTTGTCCTGAGCCAGGAGAAGGAGGTCGTCTAGGTAGTGATGAAGACGAACTCTCTTGACTCAGAGCAGAGCCACAACAGCTAACAAGACTTTGGAGAAGACACAGGGTGATGTTGTTAGACCGAAGGGGAGACAGGTGAATTGTAAGTGCCAGTGGTCTACTGCAAAATGTAGGAATTGTTGGAAATCCGCTGCCAACGGAAAGTGGAAGTAGGCATCTTTTAGATGGATCGACACTAACCAATTCCCTGGTTGGACTGACTGCTGGATCATGTATAAAGACTCCATCTTAAATTTTTCTTATCTGATGAAGTGGTTGGGATGGGTCAAATCTATAACCGGTCTAAACATGCCGTTCTTTTTCTCTACCATGAACACCATGAACAGAGGAGAATACATGCCCTGGCCTTGCTCGCCAACTGGAACAGGAATAGCTGCGCCTTGCTCCAATAAAGAGTTTACATAGGCTAATAGGATCTGCTTTTTTTCTTCTGAATGAGGAAGAGACGTAGGGATGAATCTGAGCCTGGTGGTGCTGCTGAAGACCCGGGTGTGATCTGAGGAGACCGTTTTGACGGTCCAGAAGTCCTGGATTGAGGCCGCCCAGACATGTCGAAAGTGGAGAAGACGATCTCCCACCTGGCTTGCCTGAGCGGGCTCAATCTCAAAAAGACTTTGTGGATTCCTGGTTGCCAGAAGAACCACCCTTCGTGGGTTTCTTAAATGAAGACTGCCTAGCTTTCCAGGATCTTGTAAACGCCCGGCCAGGCCTGTAGCTGCGTGCTTCTCTGGCTCGGTCGGTATTCTGTTTCCTTGGAAAGGAGCGTCTCTGGCTCTGTAGGTGCCGATCTTGAGTGAGGAATCCAGACTTGCCACCCGTGGCCCAGGTTATGGCGCTATTGAGTTTGTTGCCAAAAAGTACCCTCAAAGGGAATTTGGCACCAAACCTGCTTGGAAGCTGGATCCGCCAACCACGGACGGAGCGATAAGGTGCGACGAGCTGAAACAGCCAACAGCATAACCCGGGCCACCAGATGGATGACATCAATGGAAGCCTCCCCCAGAAAAGCGGATGCCAGCCTGATTTTCTGGATAGGGGAGCTTCTGGCCACCTCACTGGGGATGCTTCTGAGGCTCTCGTCAACGCTGTCTGACCAGGTTTCCAAGGCTTTAGGTACAGCTAGGACCGGTTTGCAGGCCATGCCCGCTGTCAGGTAGATCTGCTTCAGATCAGAATCGATCCGCCTCTCCAAGGGGTCTTTAAAGGAGGCCGCGTCTTCCAGAAAAAGGGTCGCATATCAAGGGAGCTGACTCGAGATGCTTAACCTCTTGCTCCCTGAAGGGATACAGTTTTAGGATTTTTGATTGCATGGAACTCTTCTTGTCCATTTTGCCTCACTCATCAGAGATGATGTCGCCCAATTCAGTGAGAAAGAGAAAATATTGACGCTCTTTATTGAGCTGTTTTAAAAATATCCTCTGCTTCGGAGGAGAAGTTACAGGATCTTCCCAATTCAGGGCTTCCCTCACTGCTCTTACCAAAGAGGGAACCAGGGCATACTCAGAGCCCATCCCAGCATCCTCTGTTTCCGACTCACTGTCTGAGGGAGGAACGGATGGGCGGCTGGGAAAATTCCCATGTATCGTGGACTTGCCCTTCTTCTGTTGGAGGGCATAGTGGCTACGGCAGGGGGTCACGAGGCTGACAAGCCTCCTTTTCCTGCAGGGATTCCTTCACGATCCGTTTGACTACCGATTCCACATGCTGGTCTGCACCCTCCCTCTCATCTGCTGCTTTGGAAAAACAGTGGTCACAGAGAGATTTGCCACCAGAGACCGGGGCCCTACACCCCAACATGATTTTCCCGTCCCTTTGCTGGGGTGAGATGAGGGGGGTGAGGAGGGTCTTTACTGTGGTGTCTGGAACCAGACAGAGAGCCGTGGTGCCAGGACCTGGAAGAGGAGTGCCGGCGGTATGATTTTGACGAACCGCTTCTTCTACGGGAACCGTGCTGTTCAGTAGACCTAGAAGAGACGTGGAAAAGAGAGGAGAGAAGAGAAAAGAGAGAAAGAAGAAAAGAAAAAATATTCTTAAGACTGGTGCCCTGTACCCCACTTTCCTCCCCCCCAGCAGGCAAACCCAGAGATAATCCTTAATGCATACCTGCTTTGAGAGGGCTGGCCACTAGGGAGCAGTAAGGTATCCATGATGTCCAATGTAGGTCACTGTATTGGGAGAGAAACAGTCAGGCTGCAGACAGAGGACATCCATCCCCTCCCAGAACCGATCCTTACCTGGGAAATCCGAGCCAGAGACTTGGGGAAGTCGTTGCATAAGCCCACAAACATTCCCGAGGCTCTGCTGGCTTTCCCGGGAATTTAAAAGTGGCGCCGTGTGACATCAGCGCTAGCACCAGGAACGAGGCGCTCGTGCACATGCGTGAACCAAGCCTCGTTTTTGTTCCGGGTCCGTGCAGAGCGTATGCCGGGAACCGGAAGAGAGCGAGAGAGCGGCGGCTGGTGCGCAGAAGGAACCAGCCGCCATGCTTCAGGTAAATTAGACCAGTAGGAAGACGGAAACAGGAACAGGGGACAAAATAATATATAAAAACGAACACTGCTGCCATGAGAAAGTGTAGTTTGTCTCACCACTCTGCCATATGATCGCCTGGACCGAGAGGACCACCCGCACACAAGGTGCCACAAGGTCTGTCTGGGGCCCCAGCAACTTTCCAACGGCTCATGGAGAAGACAGTAGGCAATATGAACTTGATTGAGGTCTTAGTATACTTAGACGATATCATTGTATTTGGCTGAACTGTTGAAGAACATGAAGAGCGACTGGAAAAGGTTCTAAAGAGACTACATGAAGAGGGTTTGAAACTTTCAATGGAGAAATGTCAGTTCTATCAATCTTCAGTGAACTATCTGGAGCACATTGTGTCTGAAGAAGGGATAGCAACTGACCCTGAGAAATTGGAAGCTGTTACCTCTTGGCCAAGGCCCACGAATGTGACTGAGCTCGGGTCATTCCTAGGATTCTGCTCCTACTACCGGAGGTTTGTGGAGAGGTTTGCAAAGAAAGCCCACCCACTTACAGAACTACTAAAAAATCAGGAAGAGGCTGATGTGGATTCAGAGAAACCTGGGAGACAAAAAGAAGGGCCCCGAAAGAAAAGGGAACCTATCCTGGATCAATGGACTCAAGAATGTGAAGAGGCATTCAGTCAATTGAAGAAAAGTCTTACAACTGCTCCAGTGTTAGCTTAAGCGGATCCTACCAAGCCCTATGAACTGCATGTGGATGCCAGCCGAGATGGGCTGGGCGGAGTACTCTATCAGGATCATAATGGACATTTAAGGCCTGTTGCTTATGTGAGCCGAAACCAGTCTCCTGCTGAGAAGAACTACCCAACTCATAAACTTGAGTTTCTGGCCTTGAAGTGGGTTGTGGTAGACAAGCTGAGAGATTATCTGTATCTGGTGCCGAATTTGTAGTTAAATAGATAACAATCCCCTCACATACTTACTCACCACCGCAAAATTGGATGCCACAGGCCATAGGTGGTTGGCTGCTCTCTCAACATTCTCCTTCAGCCTGAAATATAGACCAGGAGTGGGCAACAGAGATGCAGATGCGCTGTCAAGAAGACCCCACAGCCCCTTGAGCTCCCAAGAGGATTGGACTCAACTTGCCCCCGAAGGGGTAAGAGCCCTTTGTGAAGGAGCAGTTAAGCAGGAGAAAGGTGGAGCCAGAGCTGAAGAGATTGGAGTGACTACCCAGGTATTACTGTAATGTCTCCCAGATTGCTGCAGAGGGTTTACCTAAGTTATCCAGGAAAGATCTTAGGAAAGATCAACAAGAAGATCCACTCTGCAGCTTGGTATTGGAAGCTCTGGAGGGTAAACACCCTGATTTACTTTTGAGAAGCATCCCGAAAAGAAGCTCTGTTGTTACACAAAGAGTGAGATTGGTTGCAGTAGTTGCAAGGGGTGGTCTACCGAAGGGGCCCCTCTGAAGATCCGGAGGAGAAGTGGCAGCTGTTTCTGCCAGAGAAGCACAGAGAGACAGTGTTAATCGCTCTACATGATTATCATGGACATTTGGGGTCAGAAAGAACTTTTCAATTGATAAGAGATAGATTCTACTGGCCTTACATGAGGAAAGAAGTGGAGAGTTACTGTCACTCCTGCCATAGGTGTATCCAGAGAAAGACTCTGCCGCAGCGGGCAGCCCCAGTGGGACATTTATCAAGCCAAGGTCCCATGGATCTAGTTTGCATAGATTTCCTGTGCTTAGAATCTGACTTGAGTGGGCAAGGAAATATCCTGGTAGTCACAGACCATTTTACCAGATATGCTCAAGCTTTCTCCATGAAAGATCAGAAGGCAGTCACAGTGGCAAAGACATTAGTGGAGAAGTTCTTTGTCCATTATGGCTTACCACAGAGGATCCACTCAGATCAAGGAAGGGACTTTGAGAGTACACTCATCAGGAGATTGCTGGATCTATTGGGAATTCAAAAGTCCAGAACTACACCCTATCATCCGCAAGGGGACCCTCAGCCAGAAAGGTTTAATAGAACGCTTTTTAATATGTTGGGGACACTAACCTCTGAGCAAAAGCCCAACTGGAGTAAGCATATTGCCGCTTTAGTACATGCATATAACAGCACCAAGAGTGACGTCACAGGATATTCACCTTATCGGCTGATGTTTGGGCGAGAAGCTAGGTTACCAGTGGATCTGGCTTTCGGAACTTCTCTGGACCACACCTCAGAGGCTTCTCATCGAGGATATACAAATAGGCTGAGAAAGAGTCTGAAGATTGCTTATGAGAAGGCTCGGACTATGTCAGACAGCAGAGGGAGTAGAAATAAAAGAAACTTTGACCTCAAAGTGAAGATTCAAGATCTACAACCTGGTGACTGAGTTCTATTAAGGAATTTAGGCATTCCTGGGAAACACAAGCTAGCGAATCACTGGAGGTCACAGCCATACATTGTTTTTAAACAGCTCCCAGGACTTCCAGTATTTGAAATTAGGCCAGAAGGAAGTGCTGGGCCAATCAAGACTTGGCATCGGAATCACCTTTTGCCCCTTACTGATGGAGTCAGGATAATCCCTGAGGAGGAGTTATCAAGTATATCAGAAGTTGCACAACGGCCTGTAACTAGGTCCCAGTCTGGGCCTTTGACAACTGCAGAAAGTGAGGAGAGAGAGATGGACATTAGCTGGTTGTGGTCATCTAATATACCCGAAGCTGAAGAGAGTGTTTCATCACCAACAACCAAAGAGGGTAGTGAGGCCCTTAGACCAGAAGCTTCAGAGTTTGTACCATTGTCCGAAAGAGTTAAGAAGTGTTTATCTCCCACTGAAGTAGAAGAGAATAGTGTCCATCCAGAAATAGAGGACACACCAAAAGAACAAAGGGGGAAGAGGAACATTCGCCCACCCAAGAGACTAACCTATGATACTTTGGGCGAGTGTTCTGAGACAACAAAGGTTACCAGCAAAAGGAATGTGGACGAGCCTTGTTCCTCCTCAGTTAATCTGGACAATTAGAGCCCTGTTTCACCCCTTGGCAAACCTGTATCTGATACTAAGGTGACAGTTGTGGGTACACAGAGTAGCTTTCCAACACCTGAGAATTGGTGGGAGGCTCCCCTGTCTGTCCTGTGCACTCGTTTAGAAGCTAAGATGTGTAGCAGGAACAAGGTCTTACATATCTTTGGGGACCTAAGATTTAAAGCAGGGGGAGTTTGTAGCGCTGACAACTGTTGTTTTTAGCCATATGTGTGTTATGCAGTACATAGGTTGTAATAATGCCATCTTGTGGATAATTTAAAAGGTACAATACTTTTACGTTTCATGATTAAGTGAAGTGACATGGAAGTGATTGATTGTTTACTTCCGAACTTTAGCTGTGTCCCACCCACAATGCTCCTGGACAAGAGGAGAACTGAACTGCATTGTGGGAGGATATAAAAGGGTAAGGAGCGGCCATCTTAGGTCTCTTGTTCCTGGGACGCGTGGCCTGCCAGCAGGACTCTGTGGGTGTGTGTCCCCCACAGGGTTGCGGCCTACTTTGAGAAAGAGCGAAGCAGCTGCAAGGATCCTGCCGTCGTATCACAGTGTGCTGGAGCAGCAGAAGTGATCATTCCGGAGACCCGTGGGGAGGTAACCGAGGACTCCTGGTCGTTAGTGAACAGAACAGTGTGATGGCGTGGTGGTGCCTCCATATGGACTCAGAACTGCTGAAACGGAGACATCCATCTGCCTGGATCCTGTGTGGTGAGAGGGTTAACACCCGGAAGTTTGTTTAATACTATACACACTTAGAACTGTTACAGAGTGTTGCTGGGACTGATAGTCCCACAGAACAAGTTAAGTTGGAAAACAGTACATCTGCATAGACTTCAGCATTCAAGAGCGGATGCTAGATGTTTGTTTTCTTCATATGAGAACACTTATGCCCCGTACACACGGTCGGATGTTCCGACAGGAAAATGTGTGATAGCACCTTGTTGTCGGAAATTCCGACCGTGTGTAGGCTCCATCACACATTTTCTATTGGATTTTCCGACACACAAAGTTTGAGAGCAGGCTATAAAATTTTCCGACAACAAAATCCGTTGTCGGAATTTCCGATCGTGTGTACACAATTCCGACGCACAAAGTGCCACGCATGCTCAGAATAAATAAAGAGATGAAAGCTATTGGCTACTGCCCCGTTTATAGTCCCGACATACATGTTTTACGTCACCGCGTTCAGAATGATTGGATTTTCCGACAACTTTGTGTGACCGTGTGTATGCAAGACAAGTTTGAGCCAACATCCGTCAGAAAAAATCCTAGGATTTTGTTGTCGGAATGTCCAATCAATGTCCGACCGTGTGTACGGGGCATTAGTCAGTCTGCCGGATTATAACCGCCTTAGTGTATTACCTTACACTGCGCAACACCCAAGAGGAACCCCTTGTGGATTAAAATTACAAGTTCTTAGCTAGCGAAGACTGAAGACGTCAAGACTATCTTTTTTATTGCAGGGCTCTGCATTTATTTACTAAGTATAGTGACTTTACAGTTTAGAGCAGGAGGAGCTCCCTGGTATAGATATATACAATTAGGTATATTTGTGTATGTTACCAATTGCAATAACTATTTACTATACTATTGCACTACGTTGGTGTGATAGTGTAGTCATTGTAATAACCCTTTATATAAATACACTACTTACTCAAAGAAAGAAGTTATTTCTGGTTATTATTGAAGTTTGTGTGCAGTGTTGTTATTTCTCTTGCAGGTGGAGCTACAGACACCCAGGTAGAGGTAAATATAAATATAAGTGTATATTGTGGGTAATATATATATATATGACTGACTGTATATATATCAAATACACTGCAACTAACTAACTTGCCTGCCTAATCTAGCTCAATCTCTCTCCGTCCACAGTCACACACTATATACGGCCACTAGCAGCCTTATGTAGCGCAGGGGTTTTACTACCCTAGTTATCATGCTAATATATATTGTTCCTTAAGTAAGAGTTTGGCTCCCCCTAGTGTCCTTTTAATGCTATTTTGTTTAGTTTCTATAAACAGCGTTACAAAGCATTTTGGGAGATGTAGTTTAATGAGGAAATGACTCATGTGTTAACTTAGTTTTGGTACTACTAAACCCACAATGCCAAGCCACAAACCCACAAGGCAAAGTTACTGTGCTGCATGCTGGGAGCAGAAATAAAAAGGAAAGCGCGGCCATCTTTCACTCTCTTGGGATGCAATTCCTATTTCAGTAGAGTACATTATTAACTGAGTGTGTTATCTACAGACTGCCGGTGAGACTTTTTGTCCCACAGAAGTGATCTCACTTATTCACAGACTGCATACAGTGGAACTTTGGGATTTGTTTCTCTGTGCTTTAAAGTCAATACTGAACTATACCCACTGTTAAGGAGGAAGTATTATAAGTGCCTTATATTTGCAAGTACACAATTATAAGCGCATCACTACAGTTTGCTTTCTACTTGTTTCCCTGTTTGGATTTACAAATACTGCAGTCTAATACATAAGCTAGCTGAAGATTCTGAAGACAAGGAACTTTATTCATCTTCTACAAAGCATCTCAGTTTACTTTGCATTTGGAACATTACAACCTAGGGGGAGCCTTGAGTATAGGATATATACATTGCATTGTATTGTTGCATGTTCATAATATTATACTGCAGATTTGGTGTGTGTGCTTTGAGATTTCAGTGGGAAGGCACTTAAAGTGGATGTAAACCCAAAGTCATCCCTTCTAAACTACTGCCATAGAGGTTATCTATAAGGATATACATGCCTCCTGCATGTATCTTTACCTGTTAAATGTCTCCCCTCTGCTAGGTGCCAAAAAAATTGCACTAAATGACATAAATTAAATTTAAAGGACCCAAAACAAAAGTGCAAAAATTGAGTGCATCAAACTAAATGGTAGACAAAATATATAGTGCATCAAACAAATGAATACAGATACGTGTATACCAAAAATTGCAAATAAATTATATAAGAAAATATCTAAAAATAGTCCAGTGACTTAATGGAAATGAAAAAAACAGAAAAATCAATTCATGTTGCAGAAAAGTGGACAAGATAAAATATAAAAAGAGTCCAATTATGATGATAATCCAAAAGTGATGTGCCATGAGGTTCCACACTAAAGTGACAAATGAAAAAATATATCCTCCACCACAGAAAGGACGGGCGCTTACCGGAAATCGGTGGTCCCTTATTACAGGGGACCACACTAGGCGAGTGGCTGTAACCCCAGCCCGGGATCTCTCTGAAATATACTGGACTCCTCAGCATCAGCAGGAATGGTCAGCAGATAGATCAGTAGTGGGCAGTATGTTCACCTGTGGTTCCTCGCGGTTCTCTATAGTGATCTGTCTGCATATACATTCTGATCACTGAATCTAAGGTTTCACATATACATTCACTGTTATCTGTTGTCATTTATTACCTTTAAGTTGTCACACTGTTCCTTGTGTTTGATTCCCATTTCAGTAAACTTTCTGAATGGTTAATTGATATTCTGTGTGAGTCTCTATCTATTATTACAGCTGGTGAAGTGACGGGTTCCAAGGTTATGGTAAATATACTGTATAGTGTATCATTACTGTGTTTCTCTTTACTGCTGGGTCCCACACTCATATTACCATACAGGTGTGCCAGAGGGGTCGAGACTGTTCTTGGGGTTGAGAGGCAGAGTGCAGAATTGAACATTCATTAGCAGCTCCTAAGGAGTAGTGCTACACGTGGGGGCTCATCCAGGATTACGCTGTTACTCTGCAATCAACCCCAATAAAAACAACACCCCTACTAGCACCAGAATGTATCCCACCACTGTGATTCAGTGGTGCAAAGAGGAAGGCACGCGTTCAGAAGCGAGCGTGGCAATTGAGCTCCCTGGAGAGGCTTGGGAGGAAGAACAAATCAGTCAAGTTGTGAAGGCACTGTCCCCAGATAGAAAGGCATGGGTGATTGCCATCAGACCAGGTCGTGGGACCTCCCGCACTCATGCACTGTTGGAGTGGAGAAAGAGGGTACCTGAAAATTTCAGAGGTGAAAGTGTGCAACTGTGTAATATATGTGCCACCAGCGCACAGTTTGTATGTGCTTTAATGTGAATTTCAATAATCAAAAAAATTATTTACATAAATTGTGAAAATTTCAAAGAGTCCCCTGGTTGCTGCAGTCAAAAAAACTATTCCTTCAACTTGTGAAAAAATGTGTAAATATAACTCTGTGATATCTTTGAACATCTTTTTCACTGCTATCCCTACAATTTTGGTATATACTTTTCTAATATCCCTACACTATTCCTTTTTTTGATTTATGGCATTTCCCAAATTTATACACAGCTCCATCCTTCTGTTCCCTGTGGTTGCAAATTTTTGGCCGCATCGCTGCCCCGGTTTGGGTGTGTACGCGCTGGTTTTGACGAGGCTCTGTGTTGGGTGAACATGGGGGTAAGCATTACAATTAATGCTGGCTCAGTGATGACAACGCGTAACAGTTTGTGTGTTACATTTTTCTATGTCTTTTCTTTAATTTAACAGTACATGTCAATTATGTAATCTCTCTATCTTTTAGAATCAATAAGAGTGTCGGATGATATCACTACCAGTTTGCATATCCCTTGAAAAAGCGACAATGCGAAACATGTCGGGCTAGTATGCAATAAGTATCATCTGCCAAACTACAATACACACTCCAATCCCATCTGACCACCATGTTTTTAGAATTGTAAATTTTGATACTATGTATAACTTGTACGTCCTCTTTTAATGATTGGAATAATAAATAGCTTTTTTAGAAAAAACTCTTTTCTCTATGCATAGTTTGCTTGCACCGTTAAAATCCCTAGTCTTTTCTGTATTTATATTTCTGTTCAGGGATGTGGTGCCTACTACTCAGGGTGTTTTTCCCATACTCGGTACCAAAACCATAAATACACAAATTCCAGTGTTTAAATACACAGTCTTCTCTATGGTCCGATATGGGTAACACAACAACAATTTGAATTGTGATATATCTATATATATATAACTTAAACTATTCATTTATCACATGGTTACCTACTATACCTTAGGGGTACAACGTTTTTTCTCCCCTCTCCTCCCCCCCTCCCTCCGTTTGGGGGAATCCACTGTTTGTATATTGTTTGTTGTTTCCTTTCCCTGTCTATCCTTTCCCTCGGCCATATGGCAGCTTTCAGTGGGGAGACCTGGTTAGGCCTCATGGATAAAATACAACAGTCCCAAAACTCGGGAGAAATCACCGAAAAAGATCTTGAACATGCCTTCCTAAGACTCCAGCGCCTTTTGGAACGTAAGGCCAGAATATTCTGGCACAAAAGATATTTTAACAAATATATTGACAATAAAATTGTCCCTTGGGGATTGAGAATCCAAATTTTCCCCAATATACGTAAGGTTGACGAATCTTTAAAAACAAAATGGGAAGATAACCTGCAAACTTGTTCCTTTGGAATGATGGATCTATTGTGTACCCAATATGAACAAGAACTCAATACCTTAGATGAATCTATATTGAAATGGTACAATGATTATAACCTCATTTCCAATAGTGCAAAATTTAAGAAAAAAGAAAATGAATTGAAATTACATTTAGAACGGTACACTTCGGATATTATCCGTACAAAGGAAAACAAGTTTGCACGAGATACCAACGCCCATTTAAATGGATCAGCCTACAAATGGACACAGAATACCAACACGAGATCTTATAGATCCACTAGCCAACGAAACACTAGAAATGGCAATGACACGTCTAACCTATCTCCTTCTTCTTCCTTATCATCTAGCCAATCGACGGTGTATCGAGATCTATCTGGAGATAGACTGCCAAAAAAACGAAAAGGCAACTCTGACACAGCCTCCTTGGAGTCGCTAAAAAATCAGACACCTCACTGTCCCGTCGATCACAGCCTAATCACCCCAAACCTGCACCACTTCGTACTTCCGGTATACCTCACTCCTCATCACAAACGCCACGTGGCCCTCAGTTGATGGCCACACACACGATCGTGTCTACAGCACCTTCTACGGCGGTCACTGCCTCTCCCCTTCACTTAAGCACGGCCACCAAGGTAAGGAATGTCAATGCAATTATCTCTCTACTAGGTACACCTGTACCAGCCGACATGAAGTTAGCACCTATTTTTTTAGGGAAGGACCAAGAGACAGCATAGGCCTAGAGTCTGACTCCATCTCTTTCACCCCGGATTCAATACTGAACAGGCCAGAACTATCTATTATCAATCTTTCTTCCTACTCCTTAACCGAACATGAAGAACAGGTCCTCAAATTGGGCTTAACCTTCTGTCCAGACTTCCAAGTAGATAAATTTCATCTCATTAAAGATCTTCATCTATTTGCTCGTAGACTTCTATACAAAGTCATCTTTGACAAACCTGCACAAGAAACTTACTCTAATGATAAAATCTCAAATCTTCATAAAAACATGGAGGAACAGCAAGCATTTGAGGATCTGTTGGCACTATGGGAGAAGGGACACACCGATGACGACATCCCTGTTTGTTTATATCCACCGGATTTGTCGGTCGCTGGTGTATCCTCCCCCCCCCCCACAATCTTTCAAACCCAAGTCGAGGGATTTCCCCCTGTTAAACACTAATCCTAATATCTGGGCGTTTGTTAGACAAACTTCCCAAGCGATTGAAGAATCCAATTTTCGGTCTTCAGAAACTCCTAACTTAAACGCTGAACAGAAAGCAGCCATCAAATCCCTTGAATTAATCCAGGAGATAATAATTAAGCCCGCAGACAAGGGTGGTAACTTGGTGATTATGGGGATATCGCAATATATCAGTATGTGCAACAAGATCTTATCCAATCGAGATTGGTATCGACCCATCTCGAAAACTTTAATACAAAACTTTAACACTGAATACTATAACATCATCTTCAAAGCATACCACAAGGGCATTATAGACAAGAATACCTGGAACTACCTAAACATAAGGGATCCACGGATCCTTACTTTTTATGCCCTACCCAAGATACATAAATCCATTTTGGAGCCCCCAGGATGCCCCATAATATCAGGATGCCTATGTTTAACCGAAAATGCAAGCAGCCTAGTGGATAGTTATTTACATCCCCATGTCACCTCTCTCTTCTCCTACATCAAAGATACCATCGACTTATTAAGAACCATTGAAGGCATCTCACTACCACCAGGCACATGGTTAGTCGCACTCGACAGCGAAAGTTTATATAATACCATCCCACACAATAAGAGCATTGAGATAGTGAGAAATCATTTGATTGAAAGAGGCCCCTCCTTTGAGAAGTACAATGAATTTGTGTTGGAACTTCTTAATTACATCCTGAGACATAATGTTTTCATGTTTAACTCCTCCCACTACCTCCTGGTGCAGGGGGTTGCGATGGGGACCAAATGTGCCCCATCATATGCCAACCTGTACCTGGGGGGGTGGGAGAAGGATGTTTTTTCCAGAGATGACCTGGCCCATCTTTTGGGAAGAGTCGTCTCGTGGTATCGTTATATAGACGATGTGTTGCTTTTTTGGTCTGGCTCTGAGACGGAGCTGAACGAGTTCCTGAGATTGATTTCTAACAATGGCTTCAACCTTAGTTTCACTATGGAATATAGTACAACTGCGATTAACTTTCTTGACCTAACGATTTCCATTGATGTCAATGGAAAATTGGATTCATCACTGTATAGAAAACCCTCCGCGGGGAATACCATCCTCCACACGGACAGCTCACACCCAGATTCTTTGTTGAGGAGTATCCCTTACAGTCAGTACCTGCGACTTAAACGCAACTGCAGTAAGGACTCAGACTTCCAGACAGCTGCAAAGGATCTATACATTACATTGCGCTCCCGAGGATACAGCCATTCATGCCTCAAAAGGGCATACAATCGAGTCAAGACCCAAAGCAGAGACTCCCTAATATTTTCAAACATACCTGTAAAAAAATTAGATACAGTCAGACTAATCACTCGCTATTCCAACCAGCACAGCGAGATTAGAAGAATTCTAACCAAATTTTGGCCTCTTCTAGCAGCCGATCCAGTAGCCAGTAAATATATAAATCCATTTCCAGAAATAACTTTTAGACGAGTTCCCTCATTGAGGGACCGCCTAGTCCACAGTCATTTTCAGGAAGCTTCTCACAACCACAAGCCAACCAACACAGGTATTTCTCCATGTGGCAGATGTGATATATGTCACTATGTAGAAAAGACATCTCGTTTTCTACTTCCCAACGGGAAGTGGCACTCGATTAAATTCAATGCAACCTGTCAAACTCCGGGCATAATTTATCTGGCCCAATGTGCATGTGGTGGCTTCTATGTCGGCAAGACTAAACGACCGTTTTTTAAAAGGATCAGGGATCACATTAAACCCATCCTTAAAAAACAAATGAACATGGCCATTGCCAGGCATGTGGGTTTATGTCACAACTTTAATCCTAACACAATCAAATTCCGGGCCTTGGAACACATCCCGCTGGACGAAAGAGGGGGCAGTGTCGATCGTACACTGCTCCAGCTTGAAGCCCGCTGGATCTACACCCTTAGGGCTACATACCTCCCGGGTTTAAATGAGAGCCTCAGTTACAAGCCTTTCCTGTAAATCTGTATAGCTACCGATGCAATACTTTTTGGTGTCATTTCCATCTTACACCTACCCACTCTTGCCATTACCTTTCCCTTCTTTCCTTGCCCCCTTTTTTTATGTATATACACACGACTAATTATTTTCATTACAAACTGTATGTATTTAAAACGATATGTCACTTTCTACTCAAATACCTAACCATTGTGTAACAATATGCCTTGTCTCTCTGACTCACTGATCGGATTGGAAGGTCTGTGGTCCTTTCCTATCCGATCTGTTACCTCTCTGACCCCCCTTTGCCAGATCGCTCCCAGCCTCCCACCCTCACTGGGACCGCCGGAGCCGCCGTGCGCAGCATCTGAGCATGTCGGCTCTGTCCGCGGCCGCGGTGTCTTGTGGGGTATGTAGTTGGACGAGGATCCCCGGCCCCCCCGGGCATGCGCACTGGCGCCTACACGTCCGCATCGAGCTGGCTACGTCACACGCCAGCTCGATGGGGAACAGCATATAAGCCGGCATATCTGACAGCTTAGTCTGTCAGCGCCGGAGGATGGAGCTTATCTCCCAGCAGTGTGAGTGACTGGTGAGTACACCACACACCGCTCTATATTTACCTTTTTCTTTACCTCCTATCTACCACTTTTAGATCCCATAGAATGTAGCTCAGAAATGTATAAACTGCTGTTTGAGTATGCAAATTTTGAGACAATGTGTCCACCTTTACTGGAGTTCAACTTGAATAGATGAGTTAATTTTAAACCCACATCATTACCCCAGGGAGAAATCTCAACCTTGCCTATACCACTTAGTCTTGTAATTAACCAATTAATCTCTCCATTTGTGGTAAAATTTCCCTTTCTTTTTACTCTACTCTCTAGCTTTATTTATCAGCAATATTGCAGTACTTTCCATAACGACAATCTCAATTGAAATTGATGAATATTTCCATTCTTTGGGCATTGCTCTGATCAATCAACAGAGTAAGTGTGATATTTTCTCTTTAACCCTATCAATCCTATTAATACACTTTCTGTGATTTACCAACAAGACTCTGTGATATCTTTGAACATCTTTTTCACCGATATCCCTACAATTTTGGTATATACTTTTCTAATATCCCTACACTATTCCTTTTTTTGATTTATGGCATTTCCCAAATTTATACACAGCTCCATCCTTCTGTTCCCTGTGGTTGCAAATTTTTGGCCGCATCGCTGCCCCGGTTTGGGTGTGTACGCGCTGGTTTTGACGAGGCTCTGTGTTGGGTGAACATGGGGGTAAGCATTACAATTAATGCTGGCTCAGTGATGACAACGCGTAGCAGTTTGTGTGTTACATTTTTCTATGTCTTTTCTTTAATTTAACAGTACATGTCAATTATGTAATCTCTCTATCTTTTAGAATCAATAAGAGTGTCGGATGATATCACTACCAGTTTGCATATCCCTTGAAAAAGCGACAATGCGAAACATGTCGGGCTAGTATGCAATAAGTATCATCTGCCAAACTACAATACACACTCCAATCCCATCTGACCACCATGTTTTTAGAATTGTAAATTTTGATACTATGTATAACTTGTACGTCCTCTTTTAATGATTGGAATAATAAATTGCTTTTTTAGAAAAAACTCTTTTCTCTATGCATAGTTTGCTTGCACCGTTAAAATCCCCTTAGTCTTTTCTGTATTTATATTTCTGTTCAGGGATGTGGTGCCTATTACTCAGGGTGTTTTTCCCATACTCGGTACCAAAACCATAAAATGTGTATATCTAGTGTTGACTGCGCTACCATCTAATCTACATATACATCAGTGATTTTCATTAACTATTAATATCACCACTCAAATTTATCATTCTAAAAAACATATATAAATTAAGTTGTATATAAATTAAATTGTATAAGTCCAGCTTAAATACACTTGTGCTAATAAAAATGTGGGTCCCTAAGTGGGTTCTCCACTGCCGTTGTGTTGTTGTGATGCTCTATTTTCTCCTTAGTGCTTAAAGTGATTTTCAGTGCCAACACCACCACCGCATATAAATTGGCCACTCACCAGATACAAATACATACAAGCCCTCGGTTCATTAAGGGATAACCAATACGCTTTAAGCTGTCTCCAATGCCGTTTAGCACGTCAATCTGTCCTCATAGAAAACAAATGGCATACATAGTGCAATATGCTAAAACTATTTATTAACCTCCTTGGCGGTAATCCCGAGCGTGACTCGGGTCTGACTTTTACTGTCAGGAGCGGTAACCCCGAGTCACGCTCGGGGTAACATTGCAGAGCATCCAGCGGAGCCCTTACCTTCTCCTGGGTTCCAGCGATGCCCTCCACTGTCCTCGGCTGTGCTCCGCTGTGATCGCCAGCGCGATCACAGCATCTCACTTCCTAGTTCCATTCCCTGCGAGCAGCAGCGGCGCATGGGAGCGGAACTAGGCGGGAAATTCAAAAAGTTCAAAAGTTCAAACACAATAACACACATATAAAAAGAGGTGATACAGTGTAATCTGAGAGGATTACATTGTATCATCTCAGATCTCACTGATACAGTGCCCCTTGCCCCAGTGCCCCTTGCCTCCAATAAAATATAATAAGATGGAATCCAAAAAGCGCCATTTCGCTACAAAATCGCCTTTGGAGCAGTTGAATGACAGCGACAGCGACATGGAGTTGCTCCCAGAACTCAGCGATAGTGAGTCGTGGGGAGATTTGTCGTCTGACATTGATCTGACAAGTGACAGCGATGACAGCGGTGATGATCCTGCACCTGACATCAGCGATGTGCGCACTTGGTGCCCTATTGAGTGCGATACGGACCAGGTAGCGCCCCCAAGATTTCCCTTCACTGGATCACCTGGGATGAAGGTCGAAGTTGAGCGTGGCAACCCTCTGGCATACCTGCAATTATTTCTCACAGAGGAGATAATTGAAAAAATTGTCATAGAGACAAATCGCTACCAACAGCAGCAATCCGCTACGCTGCATGCCAGGTTTTCCCGAAGCAGAAGGTGGGAACCGGTGACTAAAGAGGACATCTGGCTGTTTCTCGGACTCATTATTCTTCAGGGGGTGGTGGGGAAACCACGCCAGAAATGGTACTGGACCACCAACAAATTATTGGCCACTCCGTTTTTTGGTACTGTGATGTCCGAATACCGTTTTTCCCTCATCATGAAATATTTTCACTTCACTAACAATGAAGAGTTTGATGAGGCCACGCATCCTGCGCCCAAGCTAAAAAAAATCTGGGAGGTATGCCAAATTATTGGGAACAATTTCCAGCGGGCCTACGTGCCAGAAAGGGACGTCAGCGTGGATGAGAGTTTGATGGCCTACAAAGGACGCCTAAGCTGGATCCAGTATATTGCATCCAAAAGAGCGCGGTTTGGCATCAAATCATACATGCTCTGCGAGTCATCCACCGGGTACATATGGAACTCGGTCATTTACACCGGTAAAGGCACGAAGTTCAACCCCAGGTACAGCAATTATGGGATGGCCACATCATCTGTCCTTACACTGCTGGAGCCATTACTGAACCAGGGATATTGTGTGACCATGGACAATTTCTATACGTCGCCGGAACTGTTTGAGGTTTTGATCCAAAACAAGACGGATGCCTATGGTACAGTTAGGCCTAACAGACGTGACATGCCATCTATGTTTGGAAAGAAAAAACTAAAACCTGGAGAAATGGTTGCCTGGCAGAAGGGTAAGATGATGGCAATACGTTGGCGAGACAAGAAGGACATGTGTCTCATGAGCACTGTGCACAATACCTCCACTGCCACGGTCCACACAAAAGGTGGGAAAGATGTGCTGAAGCCGCAAGTCGTCATAGACTATAATTGCACTATGAGAGGTGTCGATCGAGTCGATCAGGCAATGACCTTTTATCCAACTATGCGGAAACAGCAGAAAAAATATTACAAAAAGATTTTCAGGCATCTTCTGGAACAATGCCTTTGGAACGCTTACATCTTGTACCGAGCAGGGAGTGACAGGCCTCTTGTTCATTCAGATTTTATCTGGAAGGTGGCTGAGCAGATTTTTGCCAAACACCAGATGCCATCAGTTGATGCGAACAGACCTGGACGACGTGCTGTTGGTGTTGCCAACCCAGAACGCCTAACAGGTCGGCACTTTATGGACTATATACCGCCAACCGCAAAAAAGGCAGCACCTACCAGGATGTGTGTGGTTTGCTGTTCACACAGAGATGACAAGGGAAAAAAAATCAGAAAAGAAAGCAGGTTCTATTGTCCGGATTGTGACGTGGGACTGTGTGCTGTACCTTGCTTTAAAATTTATCACACTCAGGATGTTTATTGAATTTTCTTTGTCTGACAAATTTCTTTAGTTTGTATTACATTATTGAATAAAATTATATTATTTAAAAATTTTAAATCATGATTTTGTGTTTCAAACTTTATCACATCTGGGATGTCTACTAGAGTCTTGTTTGGTCAGGTTTAAGTAAGTAATTACTAAGAATTGCAGGCCTATAATACATAGCATCAAATTTCCATGCAAAATAATTGTACCGCTTTCAGCACAAAATTCCAGACAGAATCATACCGCCAGGGAGGTTAAAGATTAAGTAAAAACAAAAGGCTATGCAACTCACATGTTGCCGGTGCCCATGTGCCAGGACCAAGCTTATCCAGCAGTTTGAATGGATGGTAAGGGTCGCCGTCTATCTCGTTCGCCGGCGGGCGGAACACGCCTCGTCCCCGCTCGTGTTCCGGCTTGTGGTCCAAGCCTCGCTTTCGCCTGATGGGAGATGACGTTGTGGCGTCACGTGTGAATTCCCAGCAGCCTCTACGTGTTTCGCAATAGTAATTGCGTCATCAGGAAGCTCATTAGCTGGAACACGAGCCATCTTCATCCAGGTAGAGGGAATTTACACCAAGGGCCTCCTGGATACTGGAGCTCAAGTGACTCTCCTCTATAGAGACTTTTATGACAAGCACCTCAAACACTTGCCACTACAGAAGTTAGAAGAGCTGGAGATATGGGTCATTGGGACTCAGAACTTCCCCTATGATGGCTATCTACCAATCAAGCTGACCTTCGACCCCTCCATAACTGGGAAGACAGAGACCTTTGATACTTTGGCGGTGGTCTGTCCTTGTCCACCTGGGGCTAGTAAAAGTTCCCTTATCATAGGGACTAATACTGATCTTGTCAGAAGACTGCTAACAGCTCTTGTTCAAGAACAGGGCACTTCAACCACAAGTGTGCACCCCATGTTGAGACAAGTCTATCAGCGCCTGGTGCAAGAAGAGAAGGCCCCAGCTGATGGAGTGGGAAGGATCTGGCGCTTGGACCAGAGTGAGAAGGTGTTACAGCCCGGTCAGGTGGTTTGTCTGAAGGCATCCGTCAAGCTGACTTGGAAGCAACCAGGCCCTTTCATTGTCCTTGAAGCGGACGGTCAAAACGAAGACATGGGTTTGGAGATAGTTCCTGAAGTGGTCCCAACTAAGGCATTACAGAGAAGTCACGGGAAGATCTCAGTTAGTGTTCGCAACACAACAGCCTCACCTGTGAAGATGCCAGCTCGGATGTTGTTGGGGAAAGTAAACCCAGCCATCCCGGTCTCACCGTGTGCTTTAAGAGGGGAAGGAAAAGATGAAATCCCTGTGGAAGAGTTCTACCCAAAGCATACTCCCCTCTCATCTGCCTGGATGGAAAGGGCCAAGACCCAACTCCTAAGATGGCGAGCTGCATTCTCGAAGAGTGAGTTTGATGTTGGACTTGCAAAAAGTGCCCAACACCGGATCCGTCTTCAAGAGGACAAGCCTTTTCAAGAAAGAGTTAGACAGATTCCTTTAAGGGACTTGGAGGACCTGCGAGAACAGCTGGCAGAATTGAAGAGAACAGGTGTCAAACCGAGAGTCTCGGAGTCCATAGTGGTGGTGAGGAAGAAGAATGGGTCGCTGCGGTTGTGTATTGACTACAGGACACTAAACCGAAGGACCATTCCTGATCAATATACCACCTCAAGGATAGAAAACCCCTTACTGAGCCTATCAGGGGCGAAATGGTTTAGTGTGCTAGATTTGAAGAGTGGGTACTACCAAATCCCCATGCACCCTGAAGATCGGGAGAAGACCGCTTTCATTACCCCAGTGGGATTCTTCGAATTTGACCGCATGCCTCAAGGCCTGTCTGGCGCCCCAGCCACCTTCCAAATATTGATGGAGAAGACTGTGGGTGACATGAACCTGATTGAAGTATTGGTATACTTATATGACATCATCGTGCATCATGTTTGGCAAGACTTTGGAGGAGCATGAAGAGCGACTGGAAAATTTCCTGAAGAGATTTCATGATGAAGGCTTGAAGCTCTCCATGGAAAAATGCCAGTTTTATCAACCTTCGGTCAATTAACTGGGCCATATCGTGTCTGCTGAAGAAGTAGCACAGACCCTCAGAAGCTGGAAGCCATCACCTCTTGGCCGAGACCCACTAATGTGACCAAGCTTAGGTCATTTCTGGGATTCTGCTCGTATTACCGGAGATTCGTCGAGGGGTTCGCTAAAATAGCTCGCCCACTCAATGAGCTATTGAAAAGTGAAGAGGAAGACGATGATCCAGATTCAGTTAAGCCTATAAAACCAGCAGGAGGGCCCAGGAAGCCCAAAGAGTCCATCCAGGAACAGTGGACCGCTCAATGTGAATAGGCTTTCAGGCAGCTGAAGTGGAGCCTTGCAACTGCACCAGTCTTGGCCTATGCAGATTCAGCTAAGCCGTATGAACTGCATGTAGATGCCAGCCGAGACGGGTTAGGCGGAGTGCTGTATCAAGAACATGATGGGCACTTAAGGCCTGTTGCCTATGTGAGTCGGAGTCTGGCACCTGCTGAGAAGAACTACCCCACACACAAGCTTGAGTTTCTGGCCTTGAAGTGGGCAGTAGCGGATAAACTGAGGGATTACCTGGATGGAGCAGAGTTCATAATCAGGACCGACAATAATCCTCTCACATACCTACTCACTACCGCCAAGTTGGATGCCATGGGCAACAGATGGTTGGCTGCCCTATCAGGCTCTACCCTCAGCCTGAAGTACCGGCCAGGGATCGGGCACAAGGATGCAGATGCTTTGTCAAGAAGGCCCCATTGTTCCCGAGAATCCCCAGAAGAATGGAACCAGGTGACCCCTGAGGGGGTGAGGGCCCTTTGTCAAGGAGTGGAACAGCAAGAAAGAGATGGAGCCAGGGCTGAGGAAGTTGGAGTGTCCGCTGAAGTCAAGGGCTACTGCCACTCTTGCCTTAGATGTATTCAATGGAAGACTTTGCCTCAACGAGCCGCCCCAATGGGCCACCTCCAGAGGCAAGGACTATTGGAGCTGGTGCATTGATTTTCTGTGCTTGGAGTCTGATCTGAGTGGGCAGGGAAATATCCTGGTGATAACCGACCATTTTACCCGTTATGCCCAGGCATTTCCCACGAGGGATCAACAGGCATCCACAGTGGCCAAAATCCTAGTAGAGAAATTCTTCGTACATTATGGCCTGCCCCAGCTTATCCACTCAGACCAAGGGAGAGACTTTGAGAGCAACCTCATTAAGAAACTTTTAGGTTTGCTGGGGATCCGGTAAGCTAGAACCACCCCGTACCATCCTCAAGGAGATCCTCAACCAGAGAGATTCAACAGAACTCTTTTGAATATGCTCGGAACTCTGACTTCAGAGAAAAAACAGCACTGGAGCAAGCACATAGTAGCAATCCTTCACGCTTACAACAGCACTACAAGTGATGCCACAGGATGCTCCCCTTATTGCTTGATGTTTGGGCGAGAGGCCCGGCTACCAGTGGATCTAGTTTTTGGTATATCCCCGGACCACACTTCAGTAACTTCCCACAGAGGTTATGTGTACCGACTGCGGAGAAGTCTGAAAAACGCCTATGATAAGGCTCAAGCTACATCAGATGCCAGAGGACAGAGGAACAAGTGAAATTTCGACCTCAGGGTGCGAGTACAGGACTTACAACCGGGCGATAGAGTGCTGTTGGGGAATCTAGGTATACCTGGGAAACATAAATTGGCTAATCGCTGGAAGTCGCACCCCTATGTTGTTTACAAACAACTCCCAGGAATGCCAGTGTACCAGATTCGGCCAGAAGGATGCACAGGTCCACTAAAAACCTCGCATCGCAATCATCTTTTACCTCTGTCAGAGGCAGTTCATGTGCCAACGCAGCAAGACTCACCATCCACATCCACCACCCCTCGGAGACTATATCTCAGTCTGTGCCTCTTACTGAAGAAGATGAGGACAGCGAGGACGAAGAGATAGAAATAGACTAGTTGTGGCCATCTCACACATCAGAGATTGCTATCACCCCTTTTTCTCATTCCATGGTGACAGACAGTGGAATTCTCCGACCAGAGGCCCCTGAGTTTGTGCCTCAAGATAGATCTTCAGGAGATCCAGAAGACCTCCAAACTTCCCTGATGGAAACAGCCTCTGAGGATTCTTCTTCCTTCATTGAAGCCAAGCTGCAGGAAGCTGAAATGGAAGATAAGGAGGAAGAAATGGTTGTGGATAAAGACGATACCAGTTTACCTGAGACACCAATTCCTAAAGAACAGAGAGCGAAGAGTATCATTCACCCACCCACGAGACTAACCTATGACACTCTGGGTGAATGCTCCGAAGAGATTTGTCTCACTTCAAAAAGGACTTATGAAGTGCCTGGTCCTTCCACCATTGATTTGGTGGAGGACAAGCCTATCTCACCCCCTGGCACATCTATACAGAACACTGCGTTGTCAGTAGCAGGTGTATAGAACAGTCTCCCTTCCTGTGGAAATTGGTGGGAGGCTCCTCTGTCAGTTCTGTGTAATCGCTTGAATGCAAAAACATGCAACAGGTCACAAATTTTGACTATCTTTGGGGACCAAAGACTTCAAGTGGGGGGAGTATGTAGCGCAGGGGTTTTACTACCCTAGTTATCATGCTAATATGTATTGTTCCTTAAGTAAGAGTTTGGCTCCCCCTAGTGTCCTTTTAATGCTATTAACACTTTTGTTTAGTTTCTATAAGCAGCGTTACAAAGCATTGTGGGAGATGTAGTTTAATGAGGAAATGACTCATGTGTTAACTTAGTTTTGGTACTACTAAACCCACAATGCCAAGCCACAAACCCACAAGGCATGTGGGACGCTGCATGCTGGAAGCAGAAATAAAAAGGACAGGGCGGTCATCTTTCACTCTCTTGGGATGCCATTCTACACACAGCAGGAGGTCTGTGTGTGTGTGCCCAGGGCTGGAAGAGCCTGCAGCCTACAGCAGAGAGCGGATCGCCCATCCCAGAGGGATCCTTGTGAACGGCCCTGCTGATTGAGCAGGAGGATCGGTCTGTGCTTCAGAGCATTTGAAGCCATCTGCACCTCAGCTATCTGGAAGAGCGATACAGCGTGGCAGAGCCATCTTTCATCAGAATGAGACACCGGGAGGAGAGTCTGGACGGAGCCTCACAGCCTCTGGGTCTACTTGGTGAGAAGGGCACATGCCTATTTCAGTATCGTACATTATTAACTGAGTGTGTTATCTACAGACTGCTGGTGAGACTTGTAGTGATCTCACTTATTCACAGACTGCATACAGTGGAATTTTAGGATTTGTTTCTCTGTGCTATAAAGTCAATACTGAACCCACTGCTAAGGAGGAAGTATTATAAGTGCCTTATATTTGCAAGTACACAATTACCAGCGCATCACTTATCCTACAGTTTGCTTTCTACTTGTTTCCCTGTTTGGATTTACAAATACTGCAGTCTAATGCCCTGTACACACGGTAGGACATTGATTGGACATTCCGACAACAAAATCCATGGATTTTTTCCGACGGATGTTGGCTCAAACTTGTCTTGCATACACACGGTCACAGTTGTCGGAAAATCCGATCGTTCTGAACACGGTGACGCAAAACACGTATGGCGGGACTATAAACGGGGCAGTAGCCAATAGCTTTCGTCTCTTAATTTATTCTGAGCATGCGTGGCACTTTGTGCGTCGGATTTGTGTACACACGATCGGAATTTCCAACAACTGATTTTGTTGTCGGAAAATTTTATAGCAAGCTCTCAAACTTTGTGTGTCGGAAATTCCTATGGAAAATGTGTGATGGAGCCTACACACGGTTGGAATTTCCGACAACAAGGTCCTATCACACATTTTCCATCGGAAAATCCTATCGTGTGTACAGGGCATAATACATAAGCTAGCTGAAGATTCTGAAGACAAGAAACTTTATTCATCTTCTACAAAGCATCTCAGTTTACTTTGCATTTGGAACATTGCATTACAACCTAGGGGGAGCCCTTGAGTATAAGATATTGCATTGTACTGTTGCATATTCATAACGTTATACTGCAGATTTGGTGTGTGTGTTTTGAGGTTTCGGTGGGAAGGAGCTTAATATAAGTTTTGGAGGATATTGAGCGTTTGTTCCACTGTGCGCCTGTCTGCATATACATTCTCTATAGTGATCATTGAATGTACGGTTTCACATATACATTGACTGTTATCTGTTGTCATTTATTACTTTTAAGTTGTCATACTGATCCTTGTGTTTGATTTCCATTTAAGTAAACTTTCTGAATGGTTAATTGATATTCTGTGTGAGTCTCTAGCTATTATTACAGCTGGTGAAGTGACGGGTTCCAGGGTTACGGTAAATATACTGTATAGTGTATCATTACTGTATTTCTCTTTACTGCTGGGTCCCACACTCATATTACCATACAGGTGTGCCAGAGGGGTCGAGATTGTTCTTGGGGTTGAGAGGCAGGGTGCAGAATTGAACATTCATTAGCGGCTCCTACGGGGGTAGTGCTACACTTATATAGTGTGGGGCGTGGACTTAGTCCCCCTGAGCCATGATTGGCCAAAGACACCCTGACTTTAGCCTATTATGGCTCTCTCTGCAGAGTGCATAATCAGACAATAATGCACTGCGATCTCGCAGTGCATTATTGGGCGTTCCTCGGCGCTCTAATTTCCTGCGAATGCCCCATATTGTTCGCTGTTTGGCGAACTCCCGATGTTCGAGTCGAACTTACGTTCGACTCGAACATCGCGCTCATCCCCATTGCAGAGATTGAAGGGGTGAGGGATCAGCTTGTCAGTGCTCAGACCATATGCCGCACACTGCATCAAATTGGTCTGCATGGCTGTCGTCCCAAAAGTAAGCCTCTTCTAAAGATGATGCACAAGAAAGCCCGCAAACAGTTTGCTGAAGACAAGCAGACTAAGCACATGAATTACTGGAACCATGTCCTGTGGTCTGATGAGACCAAGATAAACTTATTTGGTACAGATGGTGTCAAGCGTGTGTCGCGGCAACCAGGTGAGGAGTACAAAGACAAGTGTGTCTTGCCTATTATCAAGCATGGTGGTGGGAGTGTCATGGTCTGGGGCTGCATGAGTGCTGCCGGCACTGGGGAACTGCAGTTCATTGAGGGAACCTTGAATGCCATAGCTCTCAACTGTCCCTGATTTCAGAGGGACTGTCCCTGATTTGGAGCAATGTCCCTCTGTCCCTCATTCCCCCTCATCTGTCCCTCATTTTGGTTTGATCTATATAGTTGTACATAAAATGCACTTTTTATCTATCAAAAAGTGTTTCCCAGTTCTAAACCTTTCACCTGATTTCTAAATTGCTGCATTTGTAAATTCCAAAAGCCAATATAAAGGAATAGTAGTGGTAAATAAAGCACTTGTGGGTTTAACCAATCTTGTTTTTTTTTTTGCACAATTCTCCTTTAAGGGGGTGTGGCAAGGAGTGTGTCCTATGCCTGCATACTTTTGCTGATAGGTGTCCCTCATTCCCATCTCAAAAAGATGGGAGGTATGTGAATGCCAACATGTACTGTGACATACTGAAGCAGAGCATGATACCCTCCCTTTGGAGACTGGGCCGCAGGGCAGTATTCCAACATGATAACGACCCCAAACACACCTCCAAGACAACCACTGCCTTGCTGAGGGTAAAGGCGATGGACTGGCTAAGCATGTCTCCAGACCTAAACCCTTTTGTGCATCTGTGGGGCATCCTCAAACGGAAGGTGGAGGAGTGCAAGATCTCTAACATGCACCAGCTCCGTTATGTTGTCATGGATGTGTTGAAGGGGACTTTGGTGGCAACCTGTTAAGCTCTGGTGAACTCCATGTCCAAGATGGTTAAAGCAGTGCTGGAAAATAATGGTGGCCACACAAAATATTGACACTTTGGGCCCAATTTGGACATTTTCACTTAGGGATGTACTTACTTTTGTTGCCAGCGGTTTAGACCTTAATGGCTGTGTGTTGAGTTGTTTTGAGGGGACAGCACATTTACACTGTTATACAAGCTGTACACTTACTTCTTTACATTGTAGCAAAGTGTTATTTCTTCAGTGTTATCACATGAAAAGATATAATAAAATATTTACAAAAATGTGATGGGTGTACTCACTTTTGTGAGATACTGTATATACTGTATATATACTGCGCAAAAAAATTAAGGAACACTTTTTAATCAGAGTATAGCATCAAGTCAATTAAACTCCTGAGGTATTGATCTGGTCAGTTGAGTAGCCGAGGGAGTTGTTAATCAGTTTCAGCTGTAGGGAAGGGCCAAACGACTCCCTGTTCAGTTTGCACCAGAACTTTCGAACATCAGGAAAGTTCGGACCCGAATAACAAACCCTATTAAAATCTAGGGGACCCGAGCGTGAAAACTCAAAAGTGCCCATTTTGAAGGTTTATATGCAAGTAATTGGGCGTATAATGGTTATGGTGGTCTGGGTACTGCCCTGGGGGACATGTATCTATGAAAATAAAGTTTGTAAAAAAATGTCACTTTTAAATGAGCAGTAATTTATTGATGCTTAAAGTGAAAGGATGAAAATTAGAAAATTCCTTTTTAATATAGTGCCTGGGGGGTCCCTTTAGTCCTGTGAAGTGGTACATCTGTACTGTTTATAGAAGCTACTGTGGCAATACTTGCATTTATAAAGCCCCAAAAATTTCATTTTCCCTGCAAGCCTTCTTTATTTTGTAAGAAATGGCTTGGGGAGCCAGTCTGTATGATGAGGCCATAATGTAGTGCACGGGGAACAAGATTAGAGATTTTTTGGATAAATTCTGGTGTCTCTACCACAGACTTTGGATTTCTACTTTTGTAACGGGTGCGGGAAAATTGTTCTTTGGGTGTCGGTGGCGCTTTCATACCGTAACACTATAGAGGTACTCTTGATGACATGCACCTGTCAAACAGGTGTGGAAAAATAGTTTGACAGTACAAGCCCAGAATCTAAATGCAAGCTTCTCAAAGCTGCTGGGGCTCTACAACTTCTGCCTTTCCGCCTGGTGGATTCTGCCCTATTCTGTGAATTTTCAGAATGTGCTGTACCACAATGGCAGGTTCCCAGTCGCTATTTCTTTTCACGCAAGGCCATTCCAGCTCTCTACCATCACGTGGAGGGCAATGTTGTAGCATCGTTGGGCTGGGCAGTCAGCCGCAAAGTCCAGGTTACACAATTGGTCCAGCAAGCATGGGCAGGGACGATATATTTAGTTCACAGCACACTGGGTAACTCTGCTTGCAACTCTGAAGGATGCAGGACAGGGCTCAGTGCTGCAGCTTGTTGTGCCCCCACATCTCCATACAGCTGGTATTTAAACCTTGAGTATAGCCTCACATAATATTAAGTAGATAGCAATAAAGAAGTACCATTGTCCAAAATTACATATATGTTAAGGGGGGGGGGTAAAAATGTGGCGTTAGTTGCCGAAGCTATCCCATACACATAGATACCCAGAAGAGCTTAAATGGACTTTCTCGGTACTGATATAACCACAAATTGATTAACAAAACAAAATTTTATTCTGTAACAATGTACAAACAATATCTTAAAAACACAACAATGTATACAGAGACAATTTATAAAATAGTACAATGTACACCACACGGGAACTAACTCATAGCAGGTTGCCCCGGTACAGTTTCTGTTCAGGTGGGGTGTAAATATTCCTCTACCGGTTTCGCGGTAAAATCGCTTCTTCAGAAGGATGAAAAGTTCTATAAGGAAACAGCGTATTAAAGAAAATATACAAAAGAATATACAAATTGTACAGAGAGATCGTTCGCAAGGCATAACGGTAGTAGAACAAATATGGGAAGATCTGCTCACCCAGATGGACCAGGCACGGTTAGCAACGGATTCCCACAGATTCCCCCCCCCCGGCGGACAAGGGGGAGTGCAAAAAAAATCTCTAATTGGGATAAATAAATAAATCAAGTATAAATGGTGGATAGTTATTAATTTTAATCAGAAGTTATATGAACACTGATACGTGAAGATTTATGAAGATTTACCGTGATGGAAGACCAACGAGGGTCCATGTGTGATTTGCAGTGAAAAGGAAAAGGTTGGTAAGAAGGAGGGGGTAGGGGGAGGGGAAGGGGGGAAGGGGGGAAAGACCAGGGGAAAAGGGGGGGAAGGAGGAGGAAGGGGAGGGGGGGAGGGAATGAAAGGGAAGGGGGAAGGGAAGGAAAGGAAGGGGGAGGGAAAGGGGAATGGGAGGACAGGGAGGGGAAGAGAAAGAATATCCCGAAAATTTGAGATTTAGAAAGTTGGAAATCACCACAATACATGCTGAATGGGATCTCACCAAATTACGGGTATACTGATGGAAAGAAATGCTCAGGCTGTGTTGTTAGAAGGTCTGAAGGGCTCAGATATATGTATATATCATCCTGGGTAGGTGTCCAGTGAGACTGGAAGTCACTGGGTACTTGTAAAACTAGTAGGAGTAACAAGTCCCTTAAGTAGGGACACTGGCTGCAGGGAAAAACAAAGCACATAAAAGGGGCTCTGTGAGCAGGCTGTAAGGAGCCGGGTACCAAGGTGGCAAGGTGGCAAGGAGTCCAGATAATGCAGGAGGTGTAAGCACAGTAGTCACTTACCGGTGTAGTCTTATGCCCGTGTAACAGCCTGGCATGGATGGAGGTTGCTGCTCATCTAGCAGTCCACAGGGACTGCTATAAGAGCTCCCCAACCCCACGACAACCTTTTCCTTTTCACTTCAAATCACACATGCACCCTCTTTGGTCTTCCATCATGGTAAATCTTCATAAATCTTCACGTATCAGTATTCATATAACTTCTGATTAAAATTAATAAATATCCCCAATTTATACTTGATTTATTTATTTATCCCAATTAGAGATGTTTTTTTGCACTCCCCCTTGTCCGTCGGGGGGAATCTGTGGGAATCCGTTGCTAGCCATGCCTGGTCCATCTGGGTGAGCAGATCTTCCCGTATTTATTCTACTACTGTTATGCCCTGTGAACGATCTCTCTGTACAATTTGTATATTCTTTTGTATATTTTCTTTAATACACTGTTTCCTTA
Source organism: Aquarana catesbeiana (assembly GCF_042186555.1). Taxonomy (NCBI): domain Eukaryota; kingdom Metazoa; phylum Chordata; class Amphibia; order Anura; family Ranidae; genus Aquarana; species Aquarana catesbeiana. The sequence continues at coordinate 103,739,966 of NC_133329.1, read as the reverse complement.
TAGACCTTTTCATTCTTCTGAAGAAGCGGTTTTACAGCGAAACCGGTAGAGGAATATTTACACCCCACCTGAACAGAAACTGTACCGGGGCAACCTGCTATGAGTTAGTATCCGTGTGGTGTACATTGTACTATTTTATAAATTGTCTCTGTATACATTGTTGTGTTTTTAAGATATTGTTTGTACACTGTTACAGAATAAAATTTTGTATTTTTAATCAATTTGTGGTTATATCAGTACTGAGAAAGTCTATTTAAGCTCTTCTGGGTATCTATGTGTATGGGATAGCTTCGGCAACTACCCCCACATTTTTATCCCCCTCCATACAGCTGGTGATGATGCGAGATTTGTCAGCTTTACCCCCTCCTCCTCCTCCCCCATGCCCTCCTCTGCTGAATTGTCCTATGAACCTCAAGTACGTCCTAAGTGTTCAAAGGGCTATTCAATGAGTCAGGCTAAAAGGTGCCATGCAGTGCTTCAGCTGGTGTGTATAGGGGACAGGAAGCACACCAGAGCAGAGATTCTTGCAGCTCTGGAGGGACAGGCCCAGAGGTGGTTCATGCCATGCCAGCTGGAGCCAGGAATGGTGGTGTGTGGTGGTGTGTGATAATGGCACAAACCTCCTGTCCGCCCTTAGACAGGAAAAGTTGACACATGTGCCATGCCTGGCACATGTCCTCAATTTGGTGGTGCAGTGTTTCTTAAATAGGTACCCAGGGTTGCTAGATCTACTAAAGCAGGCCAGAGGAGTCTGTAGCCATTTTAGGCAGCCAGTGCTCGGCTGGTTAAAATTCTGCAGGAATTCCACCTGCCCGTAAACCGCCTGATTTGTGACATGCCCACGGGGTGGAATTCGACTTTGGCAATGCTGCAGAGGCTGCACATGCAGAAGAGGGCCGTCAAAGAGTACCTGTGTGAGTATGGCACAACGACAGACTCAGGCCGGCTCGGCTTTGTTTCCCCAGGCCAATAGCTGCTCAAAAAAGGATGCATGCACTGTACTGTCACCATTTGAGGAGGCCACAAGGATGGGGAGTTGTGACAATGCATGCATCAGTGACACAATCCCTGTTGTATTCCTGCTGGAGCAGACTCTGCGTGACATTATGTACAGGGCACTCGAGGCAGAGAATCAGGACAAAGAGGAAGACTTCCTTTCCTCTCAAGGCCCACTTTATGCAGACACCATTGTTCCTATGCCACAGAACACAAGAGGAGAGAGAGGAGGAGGAAGTTTCTGGCACTTTCAGAGGCATTGAAGCAGAGGAAGACATAGGTCAAACAGTAAGAGATGGTTTTCCTTCCCCAGAACCCTTGGGAGTAGTACGTGGCTGGGAGGAGGCAGTTCCAGATACTGTAATCCTCATTGACCCCAAGGAGTCTGCTTCTCATGCCTCCACAAATTTGCAGTGCCTTGGCTCCCTCATGTTTCAAAGCCTGCGAAAGGACCCAAGAATACGTGGCATAAAGGGAATGGATCACTATTGGTTGGCAACCCTCTTTGACCACTGTTATAAGGGGAAAGTCTCACAACTCATCCCGCCCCCACAGAGAGTGCAGAAGATGATATCTCTTGAGGACCCCTTAAAGAGGAGTTTATCGAACGCTTTTACCGACTCTGGCAGGTTACAGTGTCGTGGAAAATGTAGTTTTGAGATTTCTGTTGGTCAAGAGAGGAGCGGTGGAGAAGGCGGCGGTCTAAGTGATGCATTACTGGGCTGCCCTGCATCGAGCGTGCTTTCCGAACTGGCATTCAGTGCTGCTGGAGGTTTTGTTACTGATCATTAGGGATGAGCTTCATGTTCGTGTCGAACATGAGTTCAACTCGAACATTGGCTGTTCGATCGATCATTTATACGAACATTATGGGGCGTTCGCGACAAATTTGAGCAGTGCGTCACCCCCCATAATGCACTGCGACATCGCATTGGGTTGCTGTCTGATGATTGGCCAAGCATGCACTATGACTCGCATGCTTTGGCCAATCACAGCGCCGTCAGCAAAGAAAGCCATAATTGGCCAAAGGCAGGGTGCCTTTGGCCAATTAGGGCTCAGGGGGTTAAGTCCACGCCCCACACTATATAAGGCCGCCTGCACGTCGGCCCTGTGTAGTGTGTTGCTGGCGTTGACTGAGAGAGAGTGTCATTTCATTTAGATTGAGCAGGCAGGCGATTCAGTTAGCTGTAGTGTATTTAGTATATATGTACATCCAGGCTTGTATATATAAATATATATACACTGTATCCAGTTTAGTTAGATCTGACTGCAGGCCGTTCCTGGTGTACTGTTTCTAATATACTTCAGGCAGGCAGGTGATTCAGTTAGCTGCGGTGTATTTAATATATATATGTACAGTCAGTCTCATGTATATATAAATTCACTGGTGTGTTGCTGGCGTTGACTGAGAGAGAGTGTCATTTCATTTAGATTGAGCAGGCAGGCGATTCAGTTAGCTGCAGTGTATTTAGTATATATGTACATCCAGGCTTGTATATATATATATATATCCACTGCATACAGTTTAGCTATATATCACTGCAGGCCTTTCCTGATGTACTGTTTCTAATATACTTCTGGCAGGCAGGTGATTCATTGAGCTGCAGTGCATAAAACATATATACAGTCTCCCACATATATATATCCACTGCATTCCAGTCTAGCCAAGCCTATATCTGACTGCAGGCCATTCCTTGTATATGTTTTCAAATATACTTTCAGGCAGGCAGGCAAGTGATTCAGTGATCTGCAGTACATAAAATATATATACAGTCTCTTACATATACATATCCACTGCATTCTAGTCTAGCCAAGCCTATATCTGACTGCAGGCCATTTCTGGTGTATGTTTTCAAATACATTTTCAGGCAGGCAGGCAGGTGATTCAGTGATCTGCAGTGCATAAAATATATATATACAGCCTCCTACATATATATATCCACTGCATTCCTGTCTAGCCAAGCCTATATCTGACTGCAGGCCATTCCTTGTGTATGTTTTCAAATACACTTTCAGGCAGGCAGGTGATTCAGTGATCTGGAGTGCATTAAATATATATACAGTCTCCTACATATATATATCCACTGCACTCCAGTCTAGCCAAGCCTATATCTGACTGCAGGCCATTCCTGGTGTACGTTTTCAAATATACTTTCAGGCAGGCAGGTGATTCAGTGATCTGCAGTGCATTAAATATATATACAGTCTCCTACATATATGTATCCACTGCATTCTAGTCTAGCCAAGCCTATATCTGACTGCAGGCCATTCCTGGTGTACTTTTTCTAGTGAACTTCAGGCGGTGTTTTGCTAATAAATTTTACAGCATGTCTGAAAGGCCACCAAGGAGAGGCAGGCGCTCACAGGCCACTAAAAGAGGGCAAGCAGGCTCTGTGTCTACAGCCAACAGTGCTGGTTATGGACACGGTGCATCCTCAGCACGTGGCCGTGGGGCACTCTTGTCCTTTTTTTCCAGCAGCTGGCCATGTTATTGAGCCACAACATGCAGAAGAGTTGGTGGAATGGATAACAAAGCCCTCCTCATCCTCTGTCACCCAGGCTCAGAGTAGTTTGCCTGCCAATGCAGCTGCCAAAGCGGCCTATTGCATCGGCTCAATGTCATCAGTCACTCCTTCTCTAGCCCCACCATCATGCCCTGAAGAGTCCCCCGAACTGTTCAACCACAGTGTCGGGTACATGCTGCAGGAGGATGCGCAGTGCTTTGAAGGCTCCGATGATGGTACCCAGGTTGAGGAAAGCAGTAACGTGAGCCCAGAGAGAGGGGGTGCCCAAGAAGGACAAGAAACTGGCAGTCATGTTCCCCCAGCTGCAGCATACTGCCAGGTTTGCTCCAGTGACGAGGAGGGAAGGGATGATGAGGTCACTGACTCTACAAGGGTGCCTGATAGAAGAGAGGAGGAGGTGGCACATCTCCAACGAGGCAGAATGCCCTCCAGGGGCCAGCTTAAGGGCAGCCACCCGACTTCATCACTCCGTATGTGCAGGGCGCTGCTGACTCCCCACGTATTTTGAAAAGTTCTTTGGTATGGACCTTTTTTCATACGTGTGCAGCAGATCGCACCGTTGCTGTTTGCAACATATGTCTGAAGCGTATCAAGCATGGCCAAAACAGCAGCCGCTTGGGCACCGCATGCTTGTCCAGAAATATGTCGACCTCCCATGCAGTTCTTGGCAACAGTACTTAAAAGACCCACACCAAAGAATAAGGTGGACCTCTCCTTGCTCCTCATCAGCTGGGATCTCCAACCCCACTATAGCTTCAGTCCTCTCAGAAACCTGCCCTGAGAAGAATGAAGGTGTAGAATTAGGTGTGCCAAGTACTTGCAAGCAATCAGCTATCGCTACACCAACATCCGATTGTAGCAGGCAAATTTCCCTACCCCAGTTGCTAAACCGTCGAAAGAAATTCGGTCCCAGCCATCCACATGCTCAGCGCCTGAATGCTAGCTTGGCTAAATTGCTAGCACTCCAACTGCTGCCTTTTCAGCTGGTAGACTCTGCCCCCTTTCATGAATTTGTGGAATGTGTGGTACCTCAGTGGCAGGTTCCCAAATGCCATTTCTTTTCACGGAAGGCCATTCCGGCTCTCTACCGGCATGTGGAAGGCACTGTCTTGGCCTCGTTGGACAGAGCGGTCAGCGGTAATGTGCATATTACCGCTGACTCATGGTCCAGCAGGCATGGACAGGGAAGTTACCTTTCACTGGGTAACTCTGCTGGCAGCTGGGAAGAATGCAGGACAGGGTGCAGTATTGTTGAAGCCGCCACCACGCCTCTAAAATGCTAGTAGTGGTGATTCTGTCACACCTCTCTCCTCCACCCCCTCCTCTTCTTCTTCCTCTATGGCCTCTTCCTCTGCAGATTTGTCCTCGGAACCAGCGGTGCTCTGTAGGCATTCAAGGGGCTACGCAAACAAAAAGATGCCATGCGGTGCTTGAGTTGGTTTGTTTAGGGGATAGGAGCCACACTGGGGCAGAGATTCTGGCAGCTCTGCAGGGGCAGACTCAGAGGTGGTTGATGCCACGCCACCTTCATCCAGGAATGGTGGTTTGCGACAATGGCACCAACCTCCTCTCCGCCCTCTGACAGGGACACTTGACCCATGTTCCCTGTTTGGCTCACGTCCTTAATTTAGTGGTGCAGCGGTTCTTGTGCAGGTACCCAGGATTACAGGATCTCCTGAGGCAGGCCAGGAAAGTCTGTGGGCATTTCTGCCGGTCATATAATGCCAGTGCTCGGCTGGCTGACCTTCAAAAGGAATGCAACCTGCCCAAGAACCGCCTCATTTGTGACGTGCCCACCAAGTGGAATTCAACGCTGACAATGCTGCAGCGGCTGCACATGCAGCAGACGGCCATCAATGAGTACCTGTGTGAGTACGGCACGACAGGGTCAGGGGAGCTTGGCTTTTTTTTCGCCATGCCAGTGGCTACTGATCAAGGATGCATGCACTGTCCTGTCACCATTTAAGGAGGCCACGAGGATGGTGAGTAGTGTCAGTGCATGCATCAGTGATACTGTCCCTCTTGTCTTCCTATTGGAGCACACGCTTCGTGGAATAATGGACAGGGCACTTGAGGCAGAACAGAGGGAGGAAGAGGAGGACTTCCTTACTTCTCAAGGCCCCCTTTATCCAGACAGTATTCCTGCAGGCCTGCCGATCACACAGGAAGAGGAGGAGGAGGATGAGCATTGTGTCAGCATAGAGGTGGAGCCTAGCACTCAGTATCAGCAGCAGTTTTCAAGGGATCGTTTTCAGTCCCCAGAAACCCATGGACTTGTACGTGGCTGGGAGGAGGTGGCTGTGGATCATGTCATCCTCAGAAAACCTTCGCTGCATGGCCTCCCTGATCCTGCAAAGCCTGCGAAAGGACCCTCGGATTCATGGTATCAAGGAGAGGGATCATTACTGGCTGGCAACCCTTCTCGATCCACGTTACAAGGGTAAGGTTGCAGAACTTATCCAGCCTTCGCAGAGGGAGCAGAGGATGAAACATCTTCAGGAGGCCTTGCAGAAAGGTTTGTGCAATGTGTTTCCAGAGCCTGGGAGGTTACAATTTCCTGGTCCTCCTGGACAACGTGTTGCTGAAGCTTTGGTCAGTCACAGAAGGAGTGGTGGAGAAGGTGGCTGTCTGACCGATGCGTTCAGACAATTCTTTAGTCCGCAGCCCCAAGGTCTGATCGGTTCCAGCAACAATCGCCAGCGTCTGATTTACATGGTGCAGGAATACCTAGGGGCAAGATCAGACTTGGACACCTTTCCAACTGAAAATCCACTGGGTTACTGGGTCTTGAGAAAGGATCACTGGCCAGAGCTTGCACAATATGCAATTGAGCTACTGGCCTGTCCTGCATCCAGCATTCTTTCTGAACGCACATTCAGTGCTGCTGGAGCCTTTGTCACAGAGTGCGCCTGTCCACAGACTCAGTTGATCGGCTCACCTTCATAAAAATGAATCAGTCTTGGATCACCAGCTACCAAGCACCTGATGCTGATGTAACCAATTAATTTTTCAATGAATGTGAGATCCCTTGAAGACTGCTTATGCTGAGTGACTATCCTGTTATGCTGAGTGACTATCCTATTCCTCCTCAGTGTTCATGTTGATAGCTTCTAAGAACATTTTTGTTTCAGGGCACCACCACCAGTGCCTAAGGCCCAATTTTTCTGCCCCTGTTTAAGAGGGGCGTATAATCATAGTTTTTGCTGTAATATTTCGCAGCAGGGCTCGTTCTTGCGCTCAACTAGGGTATCTGTGAGGGGTTGCAGTGTTGTGGCACCACCACCAGTGCCTAAGGCCCAATTTTTCTGCCCCTCTTTAACAGGGGCGTGTAATTACAATTTTTGCTGTAATATTTTGCAGCAGGGCTTGTTCTTGCGCTCAACTAGAGCATCTGTGAGGGGTTGCAGTGTTGTTGGACCACTACCAGTGCCTAATTTTTCTGCCCCTGTTTAACAGGAGCTTGTAATTAAAATTTTTGATCAAATATTTAACAGCAGGGCTCGTTCCAGCGCTCAACTAGAGTATCTGTGAGGGGTTGCAGTGTTGTGGCACTGTCAGAAACCATGAACCAGACCGAGACAGAAGTACAGTAAAATCACACTTGTTTATTAATAAAAATAAAAAGGTAAATAGAGTAAGCGTAGTCAAAGCATAGCCAGAGTCCAGTAACCGGATCGGGTAGTCAGCCAAGCCAGAGTTCAGTAACCAGATCGGGTAATCAGCCAAGCCAGAGTTCAGTAACCAGATCAGGTAATCAGTCAGGCCAGAAGTCAGGGATCCAAGTAGAGGAACAGCAAGCAGGATAAGGAGCCAGAAGGGATGTCAGAAAAGCCAGTCATTAAACAAGAACACAGGAGATGGTTTCTTGTGATGTGACCAAGGCGAAGGCAGGAATGAAGTGAGCTGGAGATCTTTAAGTAGGCGAGACTAACGAGCAGATCCACAACAGCTGGTTAACTGTGGAGAGAGATGAGAGCTGGCAATTAGCTGAGCGGCCAGCTCAGAGAAAGAAGGGCTGAGCCAGCCCTGACAGTACCCCCCTCCTCAACGACCCTTCCCCCTCAGAGGACCACCGGACTTGAGGGGAAAACATCTATGAAAATCACGGAGGAGGGCAGGAGCATGTACGTCCGAAGATGAGACCCAAGAGCGCTCCTCCGGACCGTACCCCTTCCAATGCACCAGGTACTGTATGCGCCCATGGAACCTACGGGAGTCAACAATAGATTGTACCTCCTACTCCTCATGGTTCTCAACCTGTATAGGGTGAGGACGTGGCACCGAGGTGGTAAAGTGGTTGCAGACCAATGGTTTCAATAAGGAGACATGAAACACATTTGAGATGCGCTTACTAGGAGGAAGGTCCAACGTGTAAGCCACTGAGTTAATCATGCGAAGGATACAGAAAGGCCCAATAAGCCGAGGTGCAAACTTCAGTGAGGGAACACGAAGTCGGAGGTTGCGAGATGACAGCCAGACCCTGTCCCCAACCTGGTAGGAAGGTGCAGGCAGGCATCTGCGGACAGCATGGAGTCTGTACCTCCATGCATGGCGCAAAGCCTCCTGGACTTGTGCCCAAGTGGAACGAAGACCATGGAGATGCTCTGCTAGCGCAGGAATACGCAGGAACAAACAAGTCAGGCAACATGGAAGGTTGGAAACCATAATTCGCCATAAACGGAGACAATCGGGATGCAGAATTCAAGGCACTGTTGTGAGCAAACTCTGCCCATGGTAATAGGTCTGACCAGTTGTTGTGATGGTCAAAAATATAGCAACGTAGGAAAAGCTCCAAGGACTGGTTGGCTCATTCTGCGGCCCCATTAGACTGCGGGTGATACGCAGAGGAGAAAGCAAGTTAAATTTCCAGCTGTGCACAAAAGGCTTGCCAGAACTGGGACACAAACTGACTACCCCTGTCCGAGACAATCACCTTGGGTCGCCCATGTAAGCGAAAGATCTCCTGAGCAAAAATGGAAGCCAGTTCCTTAGAAGTGGGCAACTTCTTAAGTGGAATAGAATCACACATCTTAGAGAACCGGTCACCCACCATAAGGATAACTGTGTTGCCTTGGGATTTGGGCAACTCCACAATGAAATCCATAGACAGGTGGGTCCAGGGCCTCTCTCCATTGGGTATGGGTTGTAGGAGGCCCACTGGAAGGTGTTGTGGAGTCTTACTCTGAGCACACATAGAACAAGCAGCTACGAAGGCAGTTACATCAGCTTGTACACTAGGCCACCAGAATTGTTGGGAAATGGCCCAAACGAGTTGATTCTTACCAGGGTGGCCAGCTGCCTTGGGAGAATGGTAAGTCTGGAGCACGGCAGTACGGAGACACTCTGGGACAAAGCAGCATTCACAAGGTTTTTCAGGAGGAGCATCGATCTGAGCAGCAAGAATTTTGTCACCCAAAGGAGAAGTAAGACTGTTGCGAACCATAGCCAGAATACAATCAGGAGGAATCATAGGAACCGGAACCGAATCCAACTTGGAAGTGGAGGAAAATTGTCGTGACAAGGCGTCAGCCCTTACATTCTTAGTACCGGGTAAGAATGAGACAATGTAATTGAAACTTGACAAGAAAAGAGCCCATCGCGAGGGGCATGGCTACCGAGCTCTGTAATGGACGTCTAGCTCAGGAGATCCTCAGCCAGTCGGAGAACATCCACGACCATCCGAGCTCACAGGCATAGTCCAGAGCCCAGAAAAGCACCATGGACTGCTATCCACAGCGGGGATGACATGTGCAGAAAGAACCCGCAGCAGCCATCGAAGCTGGCGGATTTCTTTAAGACACCCGCGCGCGGCCCGCACGCGGCCCACGCAGTGGGTGGAAGAATACACAACATCCTATAATGTAATGGTGGAAGCACACACCACACAAGGAGAAGATATAGCATGGATGAGAGATAAGATTGCAGATTTAGAGGACAGGTCCAGAAGGCATAATATTAAACTCAGGGGCATTCCAGAGTCTGTTACACTAAATCTTCTTCTCCAATATGCCCAAACCCTGTTTTCCACGTTAGTTCCATCTCTAACTGCGAAAGATCTTATAGTGGACAGGATCCACAGGATTCCCCAACCCGCCTTTCTCCCTGCGGAAACCTCAAGGGATGTCTTACTAAGGGTACATTACTACCATATCAAGGATCAGATCCTTCAAGCATCCAGAAAACCGGACAATATACCACCACAATATGCCACTATCAGGCTGCTCCCTGACCTCTCCAGGCACACGCTACAATGCCGCCGCAATCTGGTGACAATTACCAAAGCTTTAAGAAACCACACAATGGCCTCACAACATCAGTCACAGCGCTTGACGAAGGGATTGCCGCACTACGCCAATGGGGCATACTACCAGAACAGGCCCCTCACTCAGCATCACCACCTAAGCCTCCACCAATACAAAATGAGTGGCAAATAGTTTCCCGCAAGCGTTCCACCAAAAAAACAAATGGTGAAGCTCATAAGTAAACGTTTTCTGAAATGCAGATTCTCCGGTATAGGAGCTAAGTAATCTGCCCAAGGATCAGTTGTAAGATCCAGTTCTTATGTTAATTCTCTATGTTTTTTGTTCTTTTTGTTATTTGTTTGATACACGCAGTTACATCCGACAAAAACATTGCTTACCGAATGAGGCCGAACAAATTCACCTGTCCTATCCGCACATGAAATGGCTACATACAGGACACCATGTGACCGCAGTGAATACTACATCACCATACATTACAACATACTACTCCGGACATGCTATGACCATCAAGTGCCTCTCAATTAATGCCAGGGGTCTTAACCACCCTGCCAAACAATTTTCCATGTGACAAGAGGCCTGCACTCAAGAAGCGGACATACTATGTGTGCAGGAAACACACTTTCAGCTCTCCAAGTCCCCGCCTTGCACACACGAAGACTTCCCAAATGTGTTCCTGGCCTGCATGCCTAACCACAAAAAAGGGGGAGTACTCCTCGCCATTAAAAACACCCTCTCATTTACACTTAAGGAAGCTTTAGTGGATAATGGTGGTAGATATATCATCATAACTGGAGACTTAAACTCTAAGCCGTATACACTGGTCTCATTATACACCCCAAACTCTCACCAACTACGCTTTATAGGAAAGGTACTCAAAAAAGCGGTCTCCATGAAACATGGCAATCTTCTAATCTGCGGAGACTTTAACCTCATTATTGACCCAAACCTCCACCACCAAGAAACCCAAAGGAAATTCATCACTACAGACGCTCCTACACAGAAAAGATCTGTTTGATGCATGGAGGTGCCTCCATGCAAACGAGAAAGACTACACTTTTTTCTCACACAGACACTGCTCTTACTCGCGTATCAACATTTTTTGACAGACAAATGGCTATTACAAGAAGTAACAAGTGCTCGAATCTGCGATATTACGTGGTCTGACCACGCGGCAATTTCTCTGTCATTTAATTAAACAGGTGTCTCCTCTTCCTCCCCTATCTGGCGTTGCAATAATAGACTTCTCCAAGAACCCAAAACTCACTCGACCATCTCTCAACATCTCAAACACTTCTTTCTATTAAAAGAGTCATCAGTATCAGACCCACACATTCTATGGAACGCACATAAGGCTGTCATGAGGGCATATTCATACAATTAGGGGCCAGAGAAAAAAAACGCTACACTGCCACACTTAAATTAATTTCTGAAATACGCACTGTAGAATTGCAAAACAAATGCTCTCCCACAATAGCGCTGACTAACACTCTCTCCAAACTCAGGGACAACCTTAGAGAACATCTCTTCCAAAAATTTGATCTGCATCTTAGACGATTAAAATTGAATCACTATGCTAATGCAAACAGAGCTGGTCAATACCTGGCAAAACGTTTAAAAGCGTCTTGCACCAAAACCAAAATAGCTCACTTAATCCACCCTACTCAACACTTCAAGATAACTAACCCACAAAATATAGCGAACCAATTTGCAGAATATTATGGTGCGCTATATAATCTACACGCAGATGGCTCCACACCACAACCATCCACGGAGAGGATACAAACATTCCTACAAAGCTTAAAACTTCCCTCCCTCTCCGCCACTGACTTACAATATCTCAACGCCCCATTTACAACCACAGAAATAGCAAAAACAATTGATACACTGCCCAATGGAAAATCACCAGGACCTGATGGGTTCTCTAATGAATATTTTAAATCCTTCAAAAATATACTCTCACCTTACTTAAGATCGGTATTTACACAGGCGGTGGAATCATCAACATTCCCACAAGAGATGCTGAGAGCTCATATAGTAACTCTACCCAAACTAAGTAAAGATCCCAACACACCAGCCAATTTTAGACCAATATCCTTATTAAACTCGGACATTAAAGTCTACGCTAAACTCCTGGCCAGAAGATTAACAAACATAATTCCTACTATCATACAACGTGACCAGATGGGCTTTGTGAAGGGGAGACAAACCTCTGATGCAACTAGGAGAATTGTTGATGTTATATTTCATGCTGTGCGTGGTCGAACGCGTTCTCTGCTGTTGTCCATAGACGCGGATAAGGTGTCCGACAGGGTTCACTGGAAATACATGAAAATGATGATGTCTGGGTTTGGATTCCAGGGTCCTATATTGCAGGCTATCTTAGCATTATACTCATGCCCTTCAGCTCAGGTGTATTCACAAGGTTTCCTATCCTTGCCTTTCAATATTCGTAATGGGACTCATCAGGGGGTGTCCCCTATCATCTACTATCTTCAATTTAATGATAGAACCTTTAGCAGAAGCCGTTAGATCCCAACCCTCAATCACAGGCTTCCAGTTCAGACCAGCACATTGTAAACCTGTTTGCGGATGATGTGATATTGCTGCTAACTAATCCACGTACATCCTTTGCACAAGTACACCAAATCCTAACGGATTTTGGGGACATATCATATTATAAAGTCAACTTTTCCAAATCAGTAATTCTAAGCCTTGGTGTACCTGAACACATTCAACACGCGTTACAGAAGACATTCCCGTACTCTTGGAGCACCAAAGGCATAACGTACCTAGGGGTCACACTCACAAATACCACAACAGCACTAGTAGATGCCAATATCAAACCGCTGATAACCAAACTGGAAGCCCAATTGAGAGAAATCTCCAAAAAAGAACTCTCCTGGATGGGGAAATTAGCAGCCTTCAAGATGTTACTCCTGCCACAAATCCTATACATATTCAGAGCATTACCAATTCACATACCTCAACGTTATATTAGCACATTGTCCAATCTCACGTGGAAATTCCTGTGGAATGGTAAAAAAGCAAGATATCCCAAGCAGAACCTCACTCCGCATAAATGGGTAGAAGGGGCGGGCCTAACAGACTTACAGGACTATTTATGGGCAGTAACATTGGACCAACTCAAACACTGGTTCCAAGGTCCTGGCAGACCAATATGGGTGGACATAGAGGAAAAGCAGACCCCAACGAAAACATTGAAAACCTTTCTCCTGGGGGACACCTGGAAGCATTGGAATATAAAACATCTATCGCCACCAGTTAGGGTGTCTATCCAAGCATGGAGATACCTTTTGTCCCTAAATCATACTGACGAAACAGTAATAGAAGTCCAGCATCCAATTGATATATTGGAAGCCCAAATCCCCATGTTATCGATCAAACCACTCTCAAAACAGGGTATTACACAGATCTCACATCTACTTACGGATCAACAGCCTAAGACAGCGGAACAAATCCTCCGTTACTATAACCTGCCAAGAACATCTCTATTCACCTGTGCATGTATATCACACTTTTTGAAAACAAACCCTATAACAAAGTCAAAGATACCTACCAAAGCTTGGGAGTTTTACTCAACAACCCACAATAACATCAAGGGGATATCCCTCTTCTATAACTTATTGCAGGACAAATTGATTCTTAGGAAAACCACTGCAATCCACAAATGGAAAACAGAGATAGACACCACTCACACGGCCGCACAATGGCAATCTGCTTTTACAGAAATCCATAGAGCTTCCCACTGTACTAAACACTGGAACCTAACGGTCAAAATTACCAATAGATGCCATTACACACCTTATAGACTGGCTAAGTTCTTTACAGACCGCTCACCCCTCACAGGACACCTACTTCATACGTTCTGGCACTGCCCGAACATTAAAAGCCTATCGGAATCAAATCTTCCAATTCATTTCATCACTCACAGGTATCCTCACACCTCCCAATCCAGAATTAGGAATTCCACATTTGGGCATTGAAAAATTCCCATCACACTACAGATCAGTGGTCACCCACATTTTTTAGAAACTAGGAACCTACTACTCCGCCACTGGAAAGATACTACCACCACTAATCTCTCCGATGTAATAAAAGCTGTTAATAGAAATCACACCTTTGAACGCCTCATAGCAATTAACTCTATGCGATGTAAAATGTTCGATAAAAAATGGTTAATTTGGACGAATAGATTCAATAATTTGTAATACTTCAATGATAAATAATAACATCATACATTATATATAATAAAAATATGTGTATCAAAAAGTCTTATATGTTTTGTTTTGTATACTCTGTTAAAATTTGAAACGTAATAAACATATTGAAACAAAAAAAAAAGAAAGAAAAGAGCCCATCGCGCCCTTCTGGAAGAGAGGCATTTAGCCTCAGACAAGAATGTGAGATTCTTATGGTCAGTAAGAATGAGAACCGGCACAGTGGTACCTTCGACGAGATGTCTCCATTCTTTCAAGGCTAAAATGATTGCAAACAGCTCTCTGTCACCAATCTCGTAATTGCACTCGGCAGGTGACAATTTCTTGGAAAAGTAGCCACAAGGATGCATAGCACTCTCAGAGGTAGGAGGTTGAGACAGAAGGGCGCCAACACCAGTCTCAGAAGCATCAACCTCAAGGATAAAAGGTAACGTAGGATCAGGATGTGCCAACACAGGAGCAGAAACAAAGGCAGCCTTGAGACTTTCAAAGGCCTTAATGGACTCCAGAGACCAACTCTATGGGTTACCATTCTTTCTGGTCATATCGGTCAGGGGCTTGACTAGAGACGCGAAGTTACGTATAAACTTCCGATAATAGTTGGAAAAACCCAGAAAACGCTGCAGAGGACGTAACCCCACGGATCGAGGCCACTGTAGGACTGCCGAAAGTTTCTCTGGGTCCATCAAAAAAACAGCAGTGGAAATGACATAGCCCAGGAATTTAACCTGTTCCCGATGGAACTCACACTTCTCCAGTTTACAATAGAGATTGTTCTCTCTTAATTTCTCAAGCACACGACAGACATCTGTGTGGTGGCTCTCCAGGGACTTGGAAAATATGAGGATATACTCGAGATAAACCACCACACATAACTGCAACAAATCTCGGAGGACATCATTAATAAATTCCTGGAAAACTGCTGGGGCGTTACAAAGGCCAAAAGGCATTACGAGATACTCATAATGGCCTGTTCTGGTATTAAACGTAGTTTTCCACTCGTCGCCCTCCTTAATCATCACGAGATTGATGACACAACACTACCTAAGGTCTGTCCATGACAGGACCTCAAGGTTCGGGTGTTCCCAGGACGCATGGGACAAGACTTCAAAAAGTGACCTGCTTGGCCACAATAAAGGCACAATCTCTCCCTCCTCCTAAAGACTCTCTCATCCGCAGAGAGACGCGTAAAGCCCAAGTACATGGGTTCATCTTCACTGACTGACTTGGTACCAGAAGGCATGGGAGGTGAGGGAGGCACGGGTGGGACTGCAAAGCCTGGAGGCAAACATACAGGAGGCTTCCGCAAGCGCTCCTTAAAAGAAAGTCTTTCTCTGAGTCTGGAGTCAATGAGGATGGCAAATGAGATCAAGCTCTCCAGCTCAGTGGGTATATCTCGGGCTGCTATCTCATCCTTGATGAAATCTGAGAGACCATGAGAAAAAGCAGCCACGAGGGCCTAATTGTTCCAAGTAACCTCTGCTGCCAGAGTACAGAACTCAATGGCGTAGTCGGCAACAGTTCTTGTACTCTGTTTGATGGACATGAGGCACTTGGCAGCAGAAGCGGAGCGTGCGGGAACATCAAATACCCTTTTAAAGGAGGCCACAAACTCAGGGTAACTCAAGACAACAGGTTTTTGCATCTCCCATAGAGGGTTAGCCCAGGCCAAGGCTCTCTCAGAAAGCAAAGATATCACGAACCCTACTTTGCTTCTGTCCATGGGAAACGCCTGGGGCAGCATCTCAAAGTTTATCTCAACTTGGTTGAGAAACCCTCTGTATTGAACTGGATCGCCCCCAAATCACTGGGGAAGCGGGGGGAACCAGACATACCTCTTATAGAAGTAATACTCAAGGCGGGTGGCTTCACAGAGACTGGCGCAGCAGCAGGGACGGCCTGCAACTCAGGTTGTACCGGAGCAGCTACAGTGGGGGATTCCAGGGGAGCTGTGTGACTCAGGAGCGTTTAACGCCATGGCAAACTGATCCATGCGGTGATCTTGCTCATCCAATATGGAAAAAATATTACCAACAAGTGGATTGACTGTATCTTCTGAATTCATGGCCTTCGCCTACTGTCAGAAACCATGAACCAGATCGAGACAGAAGTACAGTAAAATCACACTTGTTTATTAATAAAAATAAAAAGGTAAATAGAGTAAGCGTAGTCAAAGCATAGCCAGAGTCCAGTAACCGGATTGGGTAGTCAACCAAGCCAGAGTTCAGTAACCAGATCGGGTAATCAGCCAAGCCAGAGTTCAGTAACCAGATCGGGTAATCAGTCAGGCCAGAAGTCAGGGATCCAAGTAGATGAACAGCAAGCAGAATGAAGGAGCCAGGAGGGATGTCAGCGAAGCCAGTCTTTAAACAGGAACGCAGGAGATGGTTTCTTGTGATGTGACCAAGGCGAAGGCAGGAATGAAGTGAGCTGGAGACCTTTAAGTAGGCAAGATTGACGAGCAGATCCACAACAGCTGGTTAACTGTGGAGAGAGATGAGAGCTGGCAATTAGCCGACAGCTAAGTGGCCAGCTCAGAGAAGGAAGGGCTGAGCCAGCCCTATAGAAATGTCATTTTGTGCAGGGACTGTTCTAAACATGAGAAACACGCGCCACTTTACATGAATACTATAGTCACCCCCCCCCCAGGTATAATAATTAAAGGAATATTTCACTTTTGTTTTTTTACTTTTAGCATTATTAAAATCACTGCTCCTGAAAAAACAGCCGTTTTTTAAAACTTGTTTTTGCATTGATACATGTCCCCTGGGGCAGGACCCGGGTCCCCAAACACTTTTTAGGACAATAACTTGCATATTAGCCTTTAAAATTCCCACTTTTGATTTTTCATGTTCGGGTCCCATAGGCTTTAACGGTATTCAAATGTTCACGCAAACTTTCGGTCCGTTCGCACGTTCTGCTGCGAACTAAACCGGGGGGTGTTCGGCTCATCCCTACTGATCATGGAGCACGTCTGTCCACAGACTCCCAGGACCGTCTAACTTTTATCAAAATGAATCAGACCTGGATTACCAGTGGCTATGAAGCCCCTAATGCCGATTAAGTGTTTTTGGGATGTGGAATCCCTGCAGGACTTCTAGGCTGCCAAGTGTTGTGGTTGTTGATTTCATCTGGAAGAATGTTTTTGGTGTAGGTTTCATGAGCACAATTAACACCCAAAGAACAATTTTTCTACACCTGTTTGATAGGGACTGTATTTTTTTCCCGCTGCAGCAGATGGGGTAGAGAAATTTGCTGGCTATAGTCTACAGCTGGTGGTGTGCTGCTGGCAGATGTGTTGCAAGGACCTGGGACACCCTGCGCTATACCATCATCCCTGCCAGTGGAGGCTGCTGAGAGGTCATGAGGTATAGCAGGCACAGATTGAGGTGAGTAAGGAGGAGGGACAGATCTGTGCCCCTTTTGTGTGGCTTTTAGGTGCTCTTGCCAACGGGCAGAGTGATGGGAGGTTAAATGCCTTGTTAAGCATGTGGTACCCAAATGGTTGGTGTTTTTGCCACGCTTGATGCGCTTGAGACAAAGTTTGCAAATAGCAACAGTGCGATCGGCTGCACATGTAGTAAAAGAGACCCAGACAGCTGAGCTGTGGGAAGTGGGCCGGGAGATAACAGCTCCACGATGTGATGGAATAGGGTGGCTGCTCTTTACTCTTCCTTGATGGCTGCCTCATTGGAGTTGTGCCTCACCCTCACTTTTCTCCTCTGCTCTATCCGGCACCCAAGTCGAGTCAGTGACCTCATCATCATCATCTCCCCCATCCTCATTACCACTGGAGACAACTTGGCAATACGCTGCAGCTGGAGGAACATGACTGCCAATTTGTGTACCAGTGTTCTCCCCTCTCTATAGGCTCATGTTCCTGCCTTCCTCAACCTCAGAGTCAGAGCCAACATCTGAATTGAATAATGGCTGTGCATCATCAAGGTGCAAGTGGCTGACGCTGTGTTCAAATAACTCCGCTGACTGCTCCATGCCTGATGTTGGGGCTATGGCAGGAATAGCTGTGGACAAGGAGGCAGGTTTTTCAACTCTGGCAGCTGCAGGGGAATGCGCACTAGTCTCTGCTTGGGTGACAAAGGATGAGGAAGATGAGGTTGGTTTACTAAGCCAGTCCACCAACTCCTCTGCATGCTGTGGCTGGATAGCACGGGCAACATCACTAAACAGAGGAAATGATGCCCTGCCTGAGGACTGATCACGTCCACCTTTGCCTGTGGGCACATATGCTGCTGGCCCCCTTACAGTGTCATGGGAATGTTTGCCTCTCCTTGCTGTCCTCCCAGACATGATGGGGGGAGTGGGGGGTGCTTATTAACAAAATGTAATAAAGGTGTGTAAATGTGTACGTGGATGCACTTTAATCAATGGAAAGTGGTGTTTGGTGCACTTTAATTTGAGTATTCACAATTCAGACACACTCCACAGATACACTATGATATACTGCAATATACTGCGTCAAACATGCAGTAACGCACAAAACTATATGGCGTTAAACTTGCAGTAACGCAATGAAATATACGGCGTTAAACTTGCAGTAATGCACAGAAATATATGGCATTAAACTTGCAGTAATGCAATGAAATATACAGCGTTAAACTTGCAGTAACGCACAAAACTATATGGCGTTAAAATTGCAGTAACGCACAGAAAAAAAACTGTTAAACAGTCACTACACTCACACTGGACTATTCCTACATTCACACTATTGTAAAGATAAATGGTGGTCGCACTACACTCACAATGACTGAACTATCCCTACATTGACACTAATGTAAAGATGAATGGTCGCACAACACTCACAATGACTGAACTATCCCTATATTGACACTAATGTAAAGATGAATGGTAGTTGTACTGCACTCACAATGACTCAACTATACCTACATTAACACTAATGTAAAGATGAATGGTCGCACTACACTCACTCTGAACTATCCCTAGATGCACACTAAACTGATATTCTACTGACAGTAGAAAGAAGGGGAGGACGGCCTTGGGACTTTGAGTGAGGTGGGAGAGATTCGGAACACTTCCACAATCAGTACAAAAAATGTTTTATTGATCACAGAGTGCTAAATACATAAATGGGATCAGCAATAAGTGTGCATTACCCGGCATAGTGGCCTAGTTTAAAGCATAAGTAAAAAACAAATACAATTCATTACACTTGATTTATACATCCATAAGAGGTATTATACATAGTGAATCGCTAGAAAGCTAAAAATACACATACATCATCTGAATTAGTAAAATACATAATACACATGCATGGATAGCAGCAGTATGTGACCATATGATGACCAACTTCAAGTACCCAACAAAATGGGCGTGCATGTGGCATCGATAGTGCCCTACACGTTTCGCGAGTCTCCTCTCGCTCATCAGGGGCTGATGCGTAATTTGTATGTCTAAAACAAAAAATATTGAGAATAACGAGGGTGTGAAAATAACTAATAAGTCGGGGTAAACAAGATGGTTGGCACGGGAGGTCTGTAACAAAACGACCCCGTACTTACCACTTGACTGGATAAGGTCACCAAAAAACCGGGTCTCAAGATGGCGGCAATGAGCAATGCCGGTACGGGGGCTGAGGGGGAGTGGCAACCAACAACCGCTGCAGGATAGACCAGGAAGCACGGCAAGGACTGCAGGAGCTAATGTGGTAAGTGGTCTGGAGGTGTCCATAAGCATATCTAGAAAAAATATAAATAGGGATGCATGAGTCTCAACAGATGTACCCAGAGTAGACTAAGCATCAGAAGGTCATCTCTAATCCTCAGGAATAACCGAAAAGGATTAAATTAAAAGTAAAAAATGAAATATGTATATATATGTACAGGGTTAACATTGATTCCTAATATGAAATGGTAAAAAATAAAAATAAATGAATAGACCGTCATGATGACAAATAATTAAGGGCAAGGGCTGGAGGGAAGTGCACACATACAAATAAATATATAATATAAAAATAGATCTAGATTGTATAAGGGTAAATGTGTGAACCAGCGAAAAATGTTAAATTAAATTAAATTAAATTAGATAATCTTGTGTATGGTGAGAGGGTATCACCTACGTAACAGGTTTTATTAAGTGGAAAAAAGATTTAAAGGAATAATACCTGAGTAGATGTAAAAAGTCCCAGGCATAAATGGTGCTCTCACAGACCCAAAACCATAACAGCAGACCAACCGACCACAAATGCAGGCTGCAGCCGCGCCGAGCCCCCGGATATACCCACAGCGGCCACGGAGGCCACGCCCCCAGCGTCATGTACGGATGGTGATAGGCTGATGCTGGAAACGCCAACCAGAGAAGCCGGATGGGCGTGACAACAGCCGCTCACCCATCCGGGGTGTTCCACACAGCCCAGGAACGCGAGGTCAGAAGACATCGCGCATTGGGCGTGGAAAACATGACGCCGACGTGCAGGTGGCCCCGCCCGCCCGTGAGGACAGGTGAGGGCAGCAGGAGGTCGGGTAAACCTCCCCTTTGCACGTCGCAGCCCCCAATGCCGGAAGTGCAGTGTCACCACCAAACAAACCACAGCAAAAGGGAGCCAAACCAACCCGGAAGTGAAACCTGATTTTAGCTGGATGTATTGGTGAAAATGGACCATTGGTTAAAACCGACCACATTTTTGGCCTAATGGGTGTCTTCCACCCGGGTACATACAGAGAAGAGAGAATTGTGGTCTGAAGAAACCGCTCTGCCACCTCCATCCCTAAATACAGCAAAAAGAAGGGGAGGACCGCCTTGGGACTTTGAGTGAGGTGGGAGAGATTCGGAACACTTCCACAATCAGTGCAAAAAATGTTTTATTGATCACAGAGTGCTAAATACGAAAATGGGATCAGCAATAAGTGTGCATTACCTGGCATAGTGGCCTAGTTTAAAGCATAAGTAAAAAACAAATACAATTCATTACACTTGATTTATACATCCATAAAAGGTATTATACATAGTGAATCGCTAGAAAGCTAAAAATACACATACATCATCTGAATTAGTAAAATACATAATACACATGCATGGATAGCAGCAGTATGTGACCATATGATGACCAACTTCAAGTACCCAACAAAATGGGCGTGCATGTGGCATCGATAGTGCCCTACGCATTTCGTGAGTCTCCTCTCGCTCATCAGGGGCTGATGCGTAATTTGTATGTCTAAAACAAAAAATATTGAGAATAACGAGGGTGTGAAAATAACTAATAAGTCGGGGTAAACAAGATGGTTGGCACGGGAGGTCTGTAACAAAACGACCCCGTACTTACCACTTGACTGGATAAGGTCACCAAAAAAAGGGGTCTCAAGATGGCGGCAATGAGCAATGCCGGTACGGGGGCTGAGGGGGAGTGGCAACCAACAACCGCTGCAGGATAGACCAGGAAGCACGGCAAGGACTGCAGGAGCTAATGTGGTAAGTGGTCTGGAGGTGTCCATAAGCATATCTAGAAAAAATATATATAGGGATGCATGAGTCTCAACAGATGTACCCAGAGTAGACTAAGCATCAGAGGGTCATCTCTAATCCTCAGGAATAACTGAAAAGGATTAAATTAAAAGTAAAAAATGAAATATGTATATATATGTACAGGGTTAACATTGATTCCTAATATGAAATGGTAAAAAATAAAAATAAATGAATAGACCGTCATGATGACAAATAATTAAGGGCAAGGGCTGGAGGGAAGTGCACACATACAAATAAATATATAATATAAAAATAGATCTAGATTGTATAAGGGTAAATGTGTGAACCAGCGAAAAATGTTAAATTAAATTAAATTAAATTAGATAATCTTGTGTATGGTGAGAGGGTATCACCTACGCAACAGGTTTTATTAAGTGGAAAAAAGATTTAAAGGAATAATACCTGAGTAGATGTAAAAAGTCCCAGGCATAAATGGTGCTCTCACAGACCCAAAACCATAACAGCAGACCAACCGACCACAAATGCAGGCTGCAGCCGCGCCGAGCCCCCGGATATACCCACAGCGGCCACGGAGGCCACGCCCCCAGCGTCATGTACAGATGGTGATAGGCTGATGCTGGAAACGCCAACCAGAGAAGCCGGATGGGTGTGACATCAGCCGCTCACCCATCCGGGGTGTTCCACACAGCCCAGGAACGCGAGGTCAGAAGACATCGCGCATTGGGCGTGGAAAACATGACGCCGACGTGCAGGTGGCCCCGCCCGCCCGTGAGGACAGGTGAGGGCAGCAGGAGGTCGGGTAAACCTCCCCTTTGCACGTCGCAGCCCCCAATGCCGGAAGTGCAGTGTCACCACCAAACAAACCACAGCAAAGGGGAGCCAAACCAACCCGGAAGTGAAACCTGATTTTAGCTGGATGTATTGGTGAAAATGGACCATTGGTTAAAACCGACCACATTTTTGGCCTAATGGGTGTCTTCCACCCGGGTACATACAGAGAAGGGAGAATTGTGGTCTGAAGAAACCGCTCTGCCACCTCCATCCCTAAATACAGCAAAAAGAAGGGGAGGACGGCCTTGGGACTTTGAGTGAGGTGGGAGAGATTCGGAACACTTCCACAATCAGTGCAACAAAATGTTTTATTGATCACAGAGTGCTAAATACATAAATGGGATCAGCAATAAGTGTGCATTACCCGGCATAGTGGCCTAGTTTAAAGAATAAGTAAAAAACAAATACAATTCATTACACTTGATTTATACATCCATAAGAGGTATTATACATAGTGAATCGCTAGAAAGCTAAAAATACACATACATCATCTGAATTAGTAAAATACATAATACACATGCATGGATAGCAGCAGTATGTGACCATATGATGACCAACTTCAAGTACCCAACAAAATGGGCGTGCATGTGGCATCGATAGTGCCCTACGCATTTCGCGAGTCTCCTCTCGCTTATCAGGGGCTGATGCGTAATTTGTATGTCTAAAACAAAAAATATTGAGAATAACGAGGGTGTGAAAATAACTAATAAGTCGGGGTAAACAAGATGGTTGGCACGGGAGGTCTGTAACCAAACGACCCCGTACTTACCACTTGACTGGATAAGGTCACCAAAAAAACGGGTCTCAAGATGGCGGCAATGAGCAATGCCGGTACAGGGGCTGAGGGGGAGTGGCAACCAACAACCGCTGCAGGATAGACCAGGAAGCACGGCAAGGACTGCAGGAGCTAATGTGGTAAGTGGTCTGGAGGTGTCCATAAGCATATCTAGAAAAAATATATATAGGGATGCATGAGTCTCAACAGATGTACCCAGAGTAGACTAAGCATCAGAGGGTCATCTCTAATCCTCAGGAATAACCGAAAAGGATTACATTTAAAGTAAAAAATGAAATATGTATATATATGTACAGGGTTAACATTGATTCCTAATATGAAATGGTAAAAAATAAAAATAAATGAATAGACCGTCATGATGACAAATAATTAAGGGCAAGGGCTGGAGGGAAGTGCACACATACAAATAAATATATAATATAAAAATAGATCTAGATTATATAAGGGTAAATGTGTGAACCAGCGAAAAATGTTAAATTAAATTAAATTAAATTAGATAATCTTGTGTATGGTGAGAGGGTATCACCTACGCAACAGGTTTTATTAAGTGGAAAAAAGATTTAAAGGAATAATACCTGAGTAGATGTAAAAAGTCCCAGGCATAAATGGTGCTCTCACAGACCCAAAACCATAACAGCAGACCAACCGACCACAAATGCAGGCTGCAGCCGCGCCGAGCCCCCGGATATACCCACAGCGGTGTGGGTATATCCGGGGGCTCGGCTAACTGTCTAATAGCACTGAACAGAGCCTCGTTATATCTCTCTCCACGCCGCTATCACACTAGAAATGGCCGTTATAGAAAGAATACTTTTATAGTGTGGGGCGGGATTAAGAGCAATGAGCCATGATTGGATACAGTCTTCATGGCAGCGTCCAGTCATGGCTCTGACAGTGCTCTGTGCCCTGATTGGGTGAAGTTTTCAGAGCTTCAGCCAATCAGGGCTTTCAATGCACTGTGTGGCGGCGCAGTGCATTGTGGTTGTTCGGTGGACCGAACAAATGGTCTCGGTTGTTCCGAGGACTTCTGAACAGCCAATGTTCGGCCCAAACTCATGCTCGGTCAAAAGCATTGGTCCATCCTTATTCAGCTGCTTTGGTGTTAATGAAATTAACAACAGATGCACTAGATGGGCAACAATGAGACGACCTACAAAATAGGAATTGTTTTTATTTTTATTTCCTACTCATCTTATCTGACTGTTTTTCACTAGTTTTGCTTTTGGCTAGGGTCAGTGTCACTACTGGTAGCATAAGGGGATACCTGGACTCCATAGAGGTTGCACAGGAAGTCCAACTCCTCCAGGATGGCACATAAATACGTACCATTGCCGGAAGGTTTGCTGTGTCTCCCAGTACAGTCTCAAGAGCATGGAGGAGATTCCAAGAGACAGGCAGTCACTCTCTGAGAGCTGGACAGGGCCGTAGAAGGTCCTTAACCCATCAGCAGGACCGGTATCTGCTCCTTTGTGCAAGGAGGAACAGGTTGAGCACTGCTAGAGCCCTACAAAAGGACCTCCAGCAGGCCACTGGTGTAAATGTCTCTGACCAAACAATCAGAAACAGACTTCATGAGGGTGGCCTGAGGGCCCGACGTCCTCTAGTGGGCCCTATGCTACCTGCCTGGCAACGTGGAGCTTGGTTGGCAGTTGCCATTGAACACCAGAATTGGCAGGTCCGCCACTGGCACCCTGTGCTTTTCACAGATGAGAGCAGGTTCACCCTGAGCACATGTGACAGACGTGAAACCGTTTGGAGAAGCTGTGGAGAACGACAATGCCCGGGTATGCAGCCAGTTCCTGGAGGATGAAGGAATTGATTCCACTGAATGGCTCCCACGATCGCCAGACCTAAATTCAATAGAAAACTTCTGGGACATTATGTGTCGGTCCATCCGACGCCGCCAGGTTGCACCTCAGTCTGTTCAGGAGCTCAGTGATGCCCTGGTCCAGATCTGGGAGGAAATACCCCAGAACACCATCTGCACCATTTTTTCACTTAGATTTTTGTAGTGTCTTTGAATTCAGCCCTCTGTAGGATATATATATATATATATATATATATATATATATATATATATATATATATATATATATATATATATATATATATATATATATGTATATATATATATTTATATATTTATACACACACACAGTATATATATTTATGTTTAATACAGCTTATGTGCATTCCTCACTATTGTAGTTGTGTTTTGGGGTACCAAATGAAGTATACTCACCTTGGCTCCAGCGATTCAGGAGCACCCCGCTGACATCTTCGGGCAGCTGGCTTTCAGATATTAATTGCCGGCTGCTGTCATTTGCTGGGGCAAGAAGACGTCACAGCATTCGACATTGCCGAACTTCTACAATGAGCTGCATGTGCACAACTCACTGTACAGGGGCAGCCAGGCAGGTACAGCAATTTACTTTAATTCAGAAGAGACATAGCATGTTCTGCATTAAAAACCCTGCCCGTTTGCCCATGTTTTGTTTTTCTCATAAAAACTTTGAACTTTAATGTCACCTCAACGCATTGTGTATCATGCTACGGGCTGTTGCCTTTTACATTTTTTTACTTACTTGAAAGTACACATTCAGACAAAAATAGTGGTAATATGGTGGTTATGTAGCATGGGACTAGTCCATTGGTGCTGATAAAATAGTAAAATGTGGTGTTTGTGATGACTCAGGTAGAGTGATTGGTGGGATGTGAAGGGAACAGATACAAAATGGGCTGTACTTGTAGATACAGCATACTACACATGCCTTGTGACTCTAACAAGGTGACATCATTTCAAGGCACCATGCATATAAACTAGCAACAATGACAAAAAACAAAGGGAGGGGGCATGTGTTTTTTGCTGGGCACTGAACACATCTGAATTCTGAGTGCATCACTGATGCATCATGTGTTTTCGGATTTGCAGTGATTTTCAGTCTGGGATTGAAGAAGTTGGACGCATTTGTTTCGTTTTTCAATGCAAGAACCAATACCTTTCTGACCTGTAGTAAGAACCATCTATTAGTGAATATATATAAAGCATATTACAAAGAGTTTAGGTTTATTTTTACCTAAAACACTTAAGCCTAACACCAGCTTGTTTGTTTTTATAAGCAGCCAAGATAAGCCTCTCTGTTTGCAAATATGGTGGTCGCAGAACATGGTAAGTCTTCCTGATGGCCTGCCACTAGGAAGGATGGATGAAGGACCCCAGACCTGTGTTCTCTGGCTTTTTGCCATGCTCTATTATGTGCTCATTAACCACTTTGCTGCCTTGCTGCAGGTGCTAATGTTTCAGTGTTGTGGTTACAAAGGTTCAAACTGAGTCTCTTGGCCAAGTTCAATACTTCCTGAAAACCTGGCTACTTCTTAAAGCGGTTGTATAGTCTTTTTTTTTAACTTTTACCTACAGATAAGCCTATAATAAGGCTTACCTGTAGGAAAAAAAAATATATCCTAAACCTATACGGTTTAGGAGATATTCCCCTTGCTATGAGCTGCTGACTGCAGCGGCGCATGCGCACAGGGGATTCTCGGCTGAAGGCCCGGCAACTGCCGGACCTTGCTGGGAAAGAAATCCCCCGCGCGCATGCACGGGAGTGATGACATCGCGGCTCCAGCCACTCACAGCGCTGGAACCGCAAATACCCGGAAGACACGCCGAGGCAACATGTCGGCTACCTCGGCGTGGACCAGGTAAGATACTGACGCCTCGTTCTAAGGTAAGTATTTCATAATGAGCTAGTATGCGGTGCATACTAGCTCATTATGCCTTTTGCTTTACAGGGGTAAAAAAAAAAAAAATTTCAGCGGGTATACAACCGCTTTAAAGAAAAGCTGCAGCCTCGCCCAGAAAAATTAAAAGTCAGCAACTACAAATACTGTAGCTGCTGACTTTTAATATGAGGACACTTACCTGTCTAGGGATCTAGCATTGTCCTCACCCAAGCCGATTCTTCAATCGGCTTTGGGTCCAGGCGCTGGCATCTTAAGTAAGGGAATCTGGCAGTGAAGCCTTGCTCATGCGCGAATAGTTCTTTGTGAATGGTCCCGCAGTCTTCTGGGAACTGTGATGTGTCCCAGAAGACTGCGGGTGAAGAAGGGGGGGATGAACTTCTGCTCAGATAACCGCTGCGATCTGAGCGGAAGTGGGAGAGGGTACCTGTTAAAAGTAGGTACCGCTGCCCCCACGCACCAAAAAACTTCCAATAATTAAAGAGGGGGTGCAAAGAAGTGGAACTTCCCCTTTTGGGGGAAATCCATTTTAAGGAACCGTCAAGTGACCAAATTAAAAACAAAGCAAAGCATGGAGTGTGGAAGAAGTCCTAAAATCGCAACATAGTGGTCAAATTGGTCCTATTGTCACTGATTATGATGCCTACTTGTTGATAGCAAGAAGAAAATAAGTTAAATGTTTTCTGTTAGAAACAAGGTTTGACGACTTTGTGCATTTCATGCCAAGAATTGTTAGATGAAGCTCCATAGTCCTGGCACTGTACACAGGGCTGGTGCAAGGATTCTTGACACCCTAGGCGAAACCATTTTGCCACCCTGGCTCCACCCTCTTTGCCCTGCCCAAGTATACCCCACATTTTTAATGAAGTGCCCATCAAATGCAGCCCACCAGCGCCCATCAAATGCAGCCTCACCAGCGCCCACCAATGCAGCCTACTAGCACCCATCAATGCAGCCTCACCAACGCCCATCAATGTAGCCTACCAGTGCTGAGCCTTAGTTGCTTGCTGCAGAGAGAAGAAAGTAGGCGCCCTAGGCAGCAGTGCGCCCTAGGCGGCTGCCTAGTTTGCCTAGTGGTAGCACCGGCCCTGACTGTACAAAATAATTGCCTTTTTTGTTCTTTCAAAACTTTCTTGGCTCCCATGACACACATGCTGGATTACTTACCAATATAGTTGTACCAGCATTTCCTTTAGCAAGCATATACTGTATTCTAATGGTAGATGAGTGAATAGATTTGAAAGTCAGAACATACGGGGGGCGCATGCGCGCGAGTGAGGAAGATGGCTGCCTGATCCCATCGCTCCACGCCATTGGAACATTAAAGCCCGGCAGGTAAAGCACAGCCTGCATCCCGGCACCACTCACCCACCTCCAGCTGTTCCGGACCGTCTCGGGCACTCGGTGGTTATGTACCGCTCTAAAAAGAACCAACACAAGAACCGCCAGCAGTCCAAAGCCTCTCCAGCTGCAAGGAAGGGCAAATAAAAAATGGCGCCTGAACCTCCAAAGCCAGATGACTCCACACAACAGTCAGCATCGGACCCGGCTTCCCCAGCTGACAGCCTGCATCAATTTCCCACGGACTTGGTAAGTCCTCTGACCTCAGCCTCTGACACTTTGCTGGCTAAATTCCACTGCAGAATGAGATTACTGTGGCCTCCCGCAAACTGTCCTCTGACCTTGTGAGGGGTCTTAAAGAAATAGGCCACAGCACAAACCAATTAGAGCTGCGTATGGATCTGGCAACCACTGTCCTAAAGGGTCATGAAGAAGAAGTGGATAAAATGTCTGCTGATTTAGAGACCATGCAGGACAAAATAGAAGATGCTGAAAATAGGGCCCGCAGAGAGAATCTGTGCATCAATAGAGTCCCTGAAGCCATCACTGATCTGCAGGGTACAGTGACTGCATTTTTCCAAGAACTGGCACCCGAGATACCTCCAGAGCTGTTGGAATTTGACCGTATCCACAGGTCTCTTGTCCCCAAACCATCAGAGGTTCCCCCGAGGGATATAATTATCAACTTTCATTATTATCGCATTAAAGAAAGACTCCTTCAGGCTGCAAGGGAACAACAAGATCTTTCCTTTCAGGGCAACCCCCTCCAGCTATTTGTGGACCTCTCCCCGTTACTATTGCCAGACGCCGAGGATTAAAACCCTATCTTCAGGTCCTGCAAACTCAAGGGATTAAATATAGATGGGGGTTCCCCTTTAAACTCTTATTCATGCATTATGGTCGCCAGTTCCATGCTTCTTCTTCATCTGACCTGAGGCGCCACTTCCAAGAACTGCAATTTGGCCTACATCCTTCCCAAGGGGGGCTCCATCTTCATCCTCTCGACCCAGATCTTCCCAGCTTCGTCGACAGATATCAACATCTTCTCAACTATCCCAACCTGGCTCGCAAGTCCTGCCAGACCTACAAGCCCAGCGCTTTAAGACTGTCCCTATGGGTTGATGAAAATCGCTAGGACCCTGACGACACCTTGGGGCTGCACCTGTGTCTTTTATCGCCCCCTGATACAACCCCTATGTTGCATTTGTTGGACATCTTCCCACTGCTATCAAGTTAACAACGGACTGAACTGGGTTCAGTAGTGCTTGTTTCCTGCTCCCCAGAGCCTCTGCTTTCAACAATTATGATTGATTGCAGGATGGAACCCTCCCCTGGGCTGCCCCATTTGTGAAATGGTGGCCCCGGGTGGTGGTAACCTGCTTTGCATTCTATACTGGGTTCTTAGTGTAGGATGGTATCGCTGTCCCTCCTGTGGCGGGTTTGTGTATGGTGGTCGGTGTCCACTCAGTAGACTGCCACAGGGGGCAGTTGAACTCTAAAGGGCAGGAAAGTCATCTATAGATATATCTATATATAGATACAGTATCTCACAAAAGTGAGTACACCCCTCACATTTTTGTAAATATTTTATTATATCTTTTCATGTGATAACACTGAAGAAACAACACTTTGTAAGTAGTAAGTGCACAGCTTGTATAGCAGTGTAAATGTGCTGTCCCCTCAAAATAACTCAACACACAGCCATTAATGTCTAAACCGCTAGCAACAAAAGTAAGTACACCCCTAAGTGAAAATGTCCAAATTAGGCCCAATTACCCATTTTATCACCCCGGTGTCATGTGACTCGTTAGCATTACAAGGTCTCAGGTGTGAATGGGGAGCAGGTGTGTTAAATTTGGTGTTATCGCTCTCACTCTCTCATACTGGTCACTGGAAGTTTACCATGGCACCTCATGGCAAAGAACTCTCTGGAGATCTGAAAAAAAGAATTGTTGCTCTACATAAAGATGACCCTGAAACCAAGTTGCAGCACGGTGACCAAGACCATACTGCGGTTTAACAGGACAGGTTCCACTCAGAATAGGCCTCGCCATGGTCGACCAAAGAGGTTTGTGCACGTGCTCATTGTCATATCCAGAGGTTGTCTTTGGGAAATAGAAATATGAGTGCTGTCAGCATTGCTGCAGAGGTTGAAGGGATGGGGGATCAGCCTGTCAGTGCTCAGAGCATACGCTGCACACTGCATCAAATTGGTCTGCATGGCTGTCGTCCCAGAAGGAAGCCTCTTCTAAAGATGATGCACAAAAAAGCTTGCAAACGGTTTGCTGAAGACAAGCAGACTAAGGACATGAATTACTGGAACCATGTCCTGTGATCTGATGAGACCAAGATAAACTTATTTGGTTCAGATGGTGTCAAGCGTGTGTGGTGGCAACCAGGTGAGGAGTACAAAGACAAGTGTGTCTTGCCTACAGTCAAGCATGGTGGTGGGAGTGTCATGGTCTGGGGCTGCATGAGTGCTGCCGGTACTGGGGAGCTACAGTTCATTGAGGGGACCATGAATGCCAACATGTACTGTGACATACTGAAGCAGAGCATGATCCCCTCCCTTCAGAGACTGGGCCACAGGGCAGTATTCCAACATGATAATGACCCCAAACACACCTCCAAAATGACCACTGCCTTGCTAAAGAAGCTGAGGGTAAAGGTGATGGACTGGCCAAGCATGTCTCCAGACCTAAACCCTATTGAGCATCTGTGGGGCATCCTCAAATGAAAGGTGGAGGAGGGCAAGGTCTCTAACATCCACCAGCTCTGTGATGTCATCATGGAGGAGTGGAAGAGGACTCCAGTGGCAATCTGTGAAGCTCTGGTGAACTCCAGGCCCAAGAGGGTTAAGGCAGTGCTTTAAACTAATGGTGGCCAGACAAAATATTGACACTTTGGGCGCAATTTGTACATTTTCACTTAGGGGTGTACTCACTTTTGTTGCCAGCAGTTTAGACATTAATGGCTGCATGTTGAGTTTTTTTGAGGGGACAGCAAATTTACACTGTTATACAAGCTGTACATTCACTACTTTACATTGTAGCAAAGTGTCATTTTTTCAGTGTTGTCACGAAAAGATATAATTAAATATTTACAAAAATGTGAGGGGTGTACTCACTTTTGTGAGATACTCTATATCTATATATATGCACACACATTCACACATTGAAGCAGGAGGTAATATACATTGTCCCGGAAATGAATCTGTACACAGGAAGTAGGTGTGTGTTTTGAGGCGAAATCATTTAGACATACACACATGACCCACACAAACACCACCCCATGTAAAAATAAATAAAAAATTATCTTAATTTGCAAATAAGGATCATCTCTTCCTGAGAGAACAGTGAGCGGGACATGGTGGGAAGAAATTAGCAGCAATACAAGCAACTGGAGGGGCGTGATGTCATTCCTGTGTGCTGGCCACCGCTTCCGGGAACCAGATATGCGCCACAGGTACAAACCTCCGCGCACACAGCAGTTGCGCATCTCACATACACAGCGGTCGCGCATCTAGATGCATTTGGCGCATCTAGATGCAGGAACCCAATTTTTAGGGAAATTAATAGTAAAGTAGATGTAGATTTCCAGGACTGGACTAACAAATGTTTATAGTGAAAGGCAACTGGTGTTTTCTATTAAACAAGGTCTAAATGGGCCATTGACATGCATAACAGTTGAACTTAGGAATATGTCTTTGCAAAGTTAAAATAAATGAAATCCTTTCTTATTTTTGCTTGGGGATATTTTGCCAGTTTCTCCTTCAAATGTATTCACTTCCTGTCAGAGAGCCAAACAGGAAGTGAGGGTAAAACCCAACCAATGTCTTTCCTTGGGGAAACACAGGTCAATCTAAATAGTTTCCCCATTAGGGAAATTGCACTCTAGCATTTTGCTGTGTACACCCCAAATTATTAGGTATCTTGGACTTTGGGGTTTACTTACTAAAGGCAAATCCACTTTGCACTACAAGTGCACTTGGATGTGCAGTTGCTGAAGATGCAAGGGGGACATGCAAGGAAAATAAAAAAAACAGCATCTTTGCTTCTACATGATTGGATGATAAAATCACCAGTGCTTCCCCTCAGATTTACAGCGAGCACACTTGTATTGCCGAGTGGATTTGCCTTTAATAAACCCGGAAATACCTAATAATTTGGGGTGTACACAACAAAGTGCTAGAGTGCAATTTGCCTAATGGGGACACTAGTTAGATTGAACTGTGTGTCCTCAAGGAAAGACATTGGTAGGGTTTTACCCTCACTTCCTGTTTGGCTATGTGACAAGAAGTAAAGACAATTTTCAGAAGAGGGACACAAAGCCCAACCTAAAAAAGACAAGCAGGGGTTCTAACACTCACTTGGTTTCCCTCAAATGCCCACAATTAGAATAGGATTGTCTTAAGCTAGATTTTGGCTCAGTGTTCTAAATCAGAGGTTCTCAACCCTGTCCTCAAGTACCCTCAACAGGCCATTTTTGCAGTTTTACTGAGCCCAACATGCCCCAAAGGCAGCCAGCTATGTTGAGTGCATGTGGCCTTGTATGGTTCAAGAGGGGGGTTGGGCGATCGCTCTTCTCGCCCCTTTCCTAGCTGGCCCTGTTGTATGCTCTGAAAAAGGATGTGGTTTGGATTGGTGAAGGCAGCTCACAACCTCTGGAGAATAGAGTGGAGTGTGGAGTTCCCCTTTAAAAGCAAAAGTTTGCCCATGGAAATCCAAGAGGTTAGAGGAAGGAGACAAGAGCATTGGAGAATGGAGTGTGGAGTTCCCCTTTAAAAGCAAAAGTTAGTCCATGGAAATCCAAGGGGTTAGAGGGGGTAGACAAGAGCATTGGAGAATGGAGTGTGGAGTTCCCCTTTAAAAGCAAAAGTTAGCCCATGGAAATCCAAGGGGTTAGAGGAGGGGGAGACAAGAGCATTGGAGAATGAAGTGTGGAGTTCCCCTTTAAAAGCAAAAGCTAGTCCAAGAAAATCATATGCATTAGAGAGGGAAGGTTAAATGCTCTTTTAGGAGGAGCTAGAGGAGCGAGAGTCTTTTTAGATAATTTTAACAAGGTGCATGTTACATGTTGGCAACGTAACATGCTAACATGACCTGTGTTCAAATCTCCTTAAAAAATATATATAAAGGTGAACCAGCGTTAAAAAAAAAATGTCAAGTTTAGAGGTGCGCCCGTTCAACCCACGCAATTGCATATACGTTGCTTAACATCTACTAAGATTTTGGCCGCGCAGTGAACAAATGCATTTGAACGAGCGCAAGACCCGCTTGCACATGTGCACTGCTTACATTGATCTCACGCAGTTCTAAACATACTTGCAGGCACAGCAGGCTTTCCCTGAAAAAGTTACTTTCTCATTCTATTTTGGGCGTATTTGTTACTTGGGCAGTTGTTACAAAACCTACTCACATCACCCCATAATATTGGCACCTCCATCTTCTGTTAATATTGAATTGAAAATGCTGTGCGCCATGTCCATAGTGGCGCACAGATTGCATTCTCCCGTGCGCCGAGATCGCTATAGTAAATGGGGGATTTGCGTTCTGTTCCTGGCGCACCGTTTCGTAAATATTGCTCCTTTTCGTGCGCCTCTACTGATGGCGCACGGCTTTCGTAAATCAGCCCCTATGTTCCCATTTTACACCCAGGAGCTTCCAATTTTTTCCAGACTTGGTGTATGTATTGTAAGCACTAAGTTTTTTTTTTAATAAAATACCTTTCTTTGCTTAAATTATTCTCCTTCAGTGGCATTGCTATGCGGGTGCGGAATGCACCCGGGTGACACTCGCCTGAGGGGTGACACCATCCATCAAGTAGGAAATGACATCCAATTAAATCACCCCCATGCGTGCACTGCCGGCCCGAAACTAATCTACCCAGCGACCTGCAGAAGAGAGCCCGATGGGGGGTTGGGCGGGGCTACTGTGGCAGGCTAGACAAGAGATAAAAATAAATGCAATACTTTGTTTATTTTAGGTTGTTTTATCCCACAACAATATTTCTGTACAACCTTCTGATGTCAGGTCTAACCTTTTCTTGTAAACCCCCTATAATAAATAAAGAATTAAGAAAAGATGTGCTATTATCTCATGAACTGATCCATATCCACATTGACTGAAGAAAAAGTTTTGTGTTTTTTTTGGAGAAAAATATCAGTTTAGTCTGACAAAAAAACTGTGGTTTTAGGCACAGGAGCTGACATTTTTTTTCCATAGTCAGAATAATAAAAGCTCCTTTCTGGAATAAAATTAGACCCGCTGTTAGGGAAGATGTTGATGTTTTAGTATCGGAAGCTGACAATTTATTTTCAAATCTCTTTGTACTAAAGACTGCACTTATTTTGGAATAGGTATGTTTCTACACAACACTTTGCTGTTTTAGTATCAGGCTCATTTTTACAGAGCGATTCTTTTTTTATTCTATGCTAGTTAAAAAAAGAAAGGATGAGGTATACAGGATCTAGATCTACTCTTACTACCCTATCTATTTCCTATCTCTTTCTCTCACATTCCCTACTCCCCCCCCCCCCCATCTATCTGGTTTGCTTTTTCTTCAGGTCCCCTATCTTATGGCCCTTCTCCTTCTTTCATCTTATTTAAATATGTGTCCGAGGTTTGAAATTGTTTCCAAGCCTTCCAGGTACTAATATATTTATAATATTGTCCGCCCTCTTTATTACTCGACAAATCCATCTTACAGTAGTAGTCTATTTGTTCATACCACTCTCTTATATCTGGTTTTTCACTTTTAACCATTTTTTTGGGATCAAACCCTTTGTGGCATTTAGAAGATTTGGAACTATTGTTTTCATATACTGTTTCTTTGGTCCCGTATGGTCGTGAAACAAACAGGTCCAAATATTTTGTTCTATTTTCTCATCTGTTATTTCCTTTATATTGTTTACCACTTCTTGCCAGTAGTCCTTTATTGTTGGACACTCCCACCATATATGCGTCATCGTTGCTATTTGCTTACAGTTTCTCCAGCACAGAGGTGATTTTTCTTGGTATCTATGGGTTCTCATTGGTGTCAGGTACCACCTTGCTAGGAATTTATAATTCATTTCTATGGTATTCATATCCCAAACGTTGTTATATCCCATTCCAATCGTCTTTTCGATTTTTTGATCATCTTTCTTTTTCCCATTGTTCAATGAAATCAGGTCTTCCCTGGCCTTCTAGATCTGTCAATATTTTATAAACTTTTGATATTCCATTTTTCAGTAGCGTTCGGGTATAGCTAAGTTTTTCCAGTGGACTTAATTTCTCTTCTTCTCTAAGTGGATGTGGTAATGTGTTTACTAAGTGTTGATTGAAATTCCATTTGTTTATCTTCCACCCGTTGAGTTCTTCTAATTCTAATCGTGATCTTATCCTGCCTTTTGTGATGATATCTTTCAATTGTGGATTTCTATTTTCATATCCAGCGAATATCTCCTTCCCTGGTGTGAAAAGATTTGTTCCCATGAGAGCTATTAGCGGTGAATTATGTACCCATTTGTTTTTTGCGTGTACTGTGTCCCAAATTTTAAAAATATTTTTAGTTATTTTGTGAGTTTCCACGTCCATCTCCCTGAACTTTCGTGGTATCCAAATATTTTTGTGCAGTGCAGTCTTACTTATCATGTTTTCTATTTCTACCTATTTTTTTTCCTCTGTTTCCGTTTGTCCATTCAATCATTCGTGACAAAACTATTGCTTTGTAATATCTATATATATCTGGAGTTGCTAGTCCTCCGTGTTCCCTATTCCTTGTGATTTGTGCAAATTTAATTCTCGGCTTTTTATTACGCCAGATGTATTTTATCAGTATTGTTTTTATTATCTTGAAAAAGCTCTGTGGAATCCCAATTGGCAACATCTGAAATTTGCATATTATTTTTGGTAGTATCATCATTTTAAACATATTTATTCTTCCAATCCAGGATGTTGGTTGTGTACTTATTTTTTTTATATCTTCCTTGATCTCATTAATTAATGGAATATAATTTGCCGGGTAAATTTCTTCTACCGTTGATGTTAATTTGATTACAAGGTATTTTAGTTCTTCTTTTACCCATGTAAATGGGAATTCTTTTTGGAGGGACTGAACTTCCCTTTTTCCTAATCCAATATTTAATATTTCTGTTTTTACCAGATTTTTTTTGAAATTTGAAAGTTCCCCATATTCTTTTATTTCCTTGATTATGTTTGGGAGAGTCACTCTTGGGTGACATACATTAAGATGTCATCCGCATATGCCGCGATTTTGTGCTCTTTTTCTCCAACTCTGACGCCTCTCACATCTTGGTTATTTCGGAGTACCGCCAAGAATGGTTCCATTGCCAGTATGTATAGTAATGGGGAAAGCGGGCATCCTTGCCGTGTTCCGTTTTGCATCTTAATCACAAGCGAAAGTCTCCCATTGACCTTCACTATTGATGTTGGGCTGTTGTATAAGTTTTCTGTCCACTTCATAATTTTTGGTCCCAATCCCAGATGCCGCAACGTGTCCAACATGAATCCCCAGTCTACCCTGTCAAATGCTTTTTCTGCATCTATTGACAGGAGTAGAGCTGGGGAATCACCCGGTTTCCCCCTACGTAACATCAAGATTGTTTTTAGACTACTGTCCCTTCCCTCTCTACCCGGCACAAATCCAGTTTGGTCAGGGTTTATCCATAATGGTATTATTTTTTTTAATCAGGTGGCTAAAATCTTTGTATAGAGCTTTGTATCAGCGTTTAGGAGAGCGATCGGCCTATAACTCGAACAATTAGATCTATCTTTCCCCTCATTGGGTATAATTGTAATATATGCTAACAATGATTCTCGTCTTATTCCTTCTTCTCCAATGTTATTCATATATTCATGCAGCCTGGGGATCAGTTGTTCTTGAAATTTTTTATAATATTTAGTCGTGAACCCATCTGGTCCTGGGCTTTTTCCTACTGGGGTTTCTTTTAAGGCCAATTTGATCTCTTCTTGCGTTAATTTTTTTTCCCAGTTCTTTTAATCGCTCGCATTGTATTTTTGGTAGTTTTGCTTTCTTTAGATAGTCTTGTATCTTCTTTTTTTTACTTCTTCTTCTGATTGTGTTCCTTGTTTTTTTATCACGTATAGTGAGCTAAAATATTTTTGAAAGGCTATTGCGATATCCGTTGTCTTATTTACTAATTCTCCTTTCTCGTTTTTGATCTTTTCAATATAATTTAACGACTTCTTTTTTCTTATCATTTTTGCAAGATATTTTCCTGGCTTGTTACCCCATTTAAATCTCTCCTGTTGTACTCTATTAAATTCCCTCCTCTCTGCTTGTTCAATCTATTCCTTTAATTGTTCTCTTTTCAGAATTAGGGTCCGGTATATTTCCTTTTCTGATTGCTTTTCATGCCTTTGTTCCAGTTCATATATTTCCTTTATAGTTCTCATCATATTTTCTCTTCTTTGCTTCTTTTTCCCTGCTCCAATAGATATTAATTTACCCCTTATGATGGCCTTATGCGCCTCCCAGATGATTGCTTTTGATAATTCTGGGGTGTCATTCTCCTGGAAATATTTTTGGATTTCTTCTGTTATAATTTTTTCTGTTTCCCTATCTTCAATTATATCTAAATTTAGTCTCCATGTACCTTTCCCAGAGGATTCTCCTTGTAGATTGATTTTCACCATTATTGGGGAATGATCGGAAGCTGTTATTATTCCTATTTTTGTTTCTGTTATTTCTTCCAAGTTTCGATGTTCTATCATGATATAATCCAACCTGGAATATGTTCCATGTACTGTTGAATAAAAGGTATAGTCTTTTGTACTTGGATGCTGTATTCGCCATGGATCTACAAGTTGATATTCGTATAATTTTTTTTTTAGCTTCCTTAGTAATCTTATTTCTCTATCTATTGCATTGGATATACTATCCAGTCTATGGTCCATGGAGAAATTTAAATCTCCTGCCAAGATTAGTTTGCCTTGTTTAAATTCCATTAGATCTTTTAATATTTCCAGGAAATATTTTTAAGGATTTGTATTAGGGCAGTATACATTAGCAAGTGTATATTTTATACCCTGTATGGAACCTATAAGAAAGAGGAAGCGTCCCTCTGGGTCCATTTTTCTTTGTTCTATTGTAAAACGAATATTTTTCCCCACTCCGATAGCCACTCCTTTAGCCCTTCTTATTGGTGAGTCTCCATAGAACCATGTTGGAATATTTCTTGAGTATATTTTAATGTTTGAGTTTTGGGTAATATGTGTCTCTTGGAGAAATATTATTTCAGCCTTACTTCTTTACAGTTCTTGGAGTATTATACTTCTCTTTCCTGGGGAGTTTAATCGTCGTACATTGTATGACACAATTTTTATACTATTTATATTTTTCATTTCTTTCTAAACCCCCCGTGTCTTCCTCAGGACCCCCCCGGTCCGGCCAGAGGGCCGGGAGTGGGACCCCCCGGGCCGACACGCATATGTGTCCTGATTTTAATCCAGGGCACTAGGGGACTGTATCTACTCATATAAACAAACCTCTTCCCTCCCTCCCCCCTTCCCTCCCCCCCATTCCCACTCCCCCCTCCCCCCTTTTTGGTGTTGGTGGTTTGACCTCATGGTCTTGAGACCAGAAAATAGTTATATTTTTATTTTATGGGGCGCACCCTTGTCCCCTCTACTCTCTTTTAACTGAGGTAGAAATCTATATGGCGCACTGGGCCCCTCTCTCTTGTATTTAAGAAAGGATGACCCCCTGAGTACACTGTAGTTCCCAACCTCTCCTCCTGCTTCTGCCATACTCCTGCCCCCCCAACCTCCCTCTCACCCCAGTGCTGTCTCTTGGCCTAGGCCAACAAGGCCCAGGCCTAGGGCGACACTTTGCGGGGGGCGGCAGAATAGCCGCCCCCACACGAAAAAAAGCCCCCCCACCCGTCCTCCCGAGTCTCGCACGGCCGCCTCCCGCACATATACAATCCCCGGCGGCCGGCGACTTGCTGTACTGCGGCACTTATGTGCAGTACAAGTGTATGGAGCGTACTTGGCCAGGTAAGGGGGGAGGGACTAGTACCCCCATAGAGCGGCCGGTGACTGGCCATGCAACTGGCGCAGGCGGAGCTTAATGCTCTGCCCACTCTCCTTCACTGTCATCCTTACATATTGTGGGGCGGGTCTGTGTCCAGGGGAGGAGAGCGAGGAGGACGTAGGGAACCCCCAGGCAGGGGGAGGCGGAACGCACCCAATGACACCCTCCAGGAAGCGGGTACTGTCGAGCCCCCCCCCAGCTGAGAAGCGGTGACTGCGGCTGAAGGTACTGGCACTGTGACAAGGAAGAGGCAGGCTGTCAGACAATTCCCCCCGCTCATCCCCCTCCTCTCATCCCCCTCCTCTTTTTCTGTCAGCTGTGCAGGATAAGAGAGGAGGGGGCTCTTTTCAGATTTGCCACCCAGCTTCCTGCTCGTTTTTTCCCCTCCCCATTGGTCACAGCAGAGGCCAATCAAAAGCCTAGGGGAGCATCATGGGAAATGTAGTCCCAGAAGATTAAGCCATTTACTTTCCCTTTCATTACACCCCATCTCCTCCTGCATTAAAAACAGGATTGGTGTATATGCTTACCATTGAATAAACTATTAAAGAGAGAGTGCCACACTGCCCAGCGCCACCAGAGAGAGCGCCACGCTGCCCAGCGCCACCAGAGAGAGAGCCACGCTGCCCAGCACCACCAGAGAGAGCGCCATGCTGCCCAACACCACCAGAGAGAGTGCCACGCTGCCCAGCACCACCAGAGAGAGTGCCATGCTGCCCAGTGCCACCAGAGAGAGCGCTACACAACACAGGGTGAAGGAGCATCAAGCCAGAGGGATCGCTGCTGCTGTTTCGCTGGGTCTGGTAAGATGGCCTGTCGGCCATTATGCATTACTGATCCCAGGGACTGAGGGGGGGCGGCACCATGTTTTAAAGCACCAGTTAATATCCCATCTCCCCATAGAGGAGAGCGGAGCTCTGACAGGTCTGTCTCCGCACAGTGAGCAGAGACGGACCTGTCATCCGCCTGCTCAGCGGCGATCAATGGAGCGATCCCCCACTAAGTTAGCGGTGTCCGCCAAAACAGATCGACCCCATGTGAAAGGAGCTTTACAGTGTCGCCTCATGAGATAATTTATGAGAGTGTGTTTAGGGGCAGGGGAGGGGTTGGGTGGGAAAAGTGGTAGTGAGTAACTATTAGGCTGCTTTCACACTGGGACATTGGCGGTAAAGTGCCGTCGTTTTTGCAGAGGTTTTCGGCCACTAGCGGGGCGCTTTTAACCCCCACTAGCGGGCCAAAAAGGGTTAAAACGACCTGCAAAGTACCACTATAGCGGCACTTTGCCAGAGATTTAGGAGCGCTGCCCATTCATTTCAATGGCCAGGGGCGCTTTAGAAGCGGTGTATACACCGCTCCAAAGATGTTGCTTGCAGGAGTTTTTTTAATGTCCTGCCAGCGCATCGCCTCAGTGTGAAAGCCCACCGGCTTTCACACTGAGACTGCAGGGGAGCCATTTTTCAAGCGCTGAAAAATGCCTCAGTGTGAAAGGGGTCTTAAGGCCTGGCTAATGGCTCATGACTTGAAATTTTGAGGCCTGCATTGTACATTCACATCGGTCCCTGCCCTCAAGTAGCTTACAAGTAGGCACTTGGTACTCACTTTTAATGTACAGAGAGGAAGAGGTGGACCCTAAAGAGGAAGGGGTGTGGTTTACAGATGACTGGGTGGGTCTTAAACAGAAAGGGGTGTGGCCTTGACAGGAAGGGGCGGGGCATATTTAAATTAGGGGGTGCACGAGTTTAGTCAGGCCTAGGGCAGCACAAAACCTAAATACACCACTGCCCCCCCCCCCCCGTCTCTAAGTAATAAGGATAAGGTATGTTGACATCGAAAGTCTATAGCTTTGTTTTGTTTTCTTAGACTCAAGTTCTATTTGATTTCAGTCTATGTTGCTATTTCATGCGGTTGGTTTCTTGAGCTCAGTTGCCATTGTGTTAACATCCTGTGTCGTTAATTGTTCTTGTCTAGTTCCTACGTTCCTAAGATCTTCTGGTATTGGGATTTCTAGTTTATTGCAAAAGTCAGGGATCTCTTCTATAAATCTTAGTCTGGCACTTCTTCCATTTCTCCTTGCGATCAGGCATGCAGGGAAACCCCAGTTATATTGTACTTCCTGTTCTTGGAGAATTTTCAGTAAAGGTCTTAGCATCTTTCTTCTTCTTAGCGTTTCTTGTGATAAATCTTGGAAAATTTGTAGCATGTTTCCTACATAATGGATTGGTGGTTTTCTCTTCCGATTCATCCAAATTTGATTTGTCTCTTCCCATTTTTTAAAACGAACGATTATATCTCTCGGTTTCTCCATTGATAGACCTTGGGGTCTTCTTATTCTATGAACTCTTTCTATTTTTATTATGTTGGTGTCTTCTTTCCCCAGGATGGGGTTAAAAATCTTGTTCATTATTTCTATTAAGTTTTCTTCTTGTGTGGGCTCAGGAAGGCCTCTAATTCTCAAGTTTTTCCTTCATTCTCTATTTTCCTGGTCTTCTATTTTGTAGATTTGTTCCTGTTGTTCTTTTTTTAATATATTTATTTCTCCTCTCAGTTCTTTTATCATTCTTGAGTGAGAATCTGCTTTAACCTCCACTTCTTCCACTCTTGAGAGGCTATGACCCAGATCTTTATGTATTGTTGTTATCTCTACCTTCAGAGAGTTTTCCAAGGCCACAAACATTTTTTCCACATCAGATTTTGTTGGTAATTGTGTTGTATGCTGATGCTTCCCCTCCCCCTTCTCTTTTGCCTCCTACTTCTAGATCTTGTTCCATTTTGGATTCTGAGATTGAGCTGTTCTCAATTGTTATCTTGTTTTGGCCCTTTTTTCCTCTCTTCTCCTTCTTTTCGTTAATGTCTGTCTGTCGGCCCTTTGTACCTTGTTGTCTCTCTCCCTCTCCGTTTCCGTGTGATAAGTATCTATTCATAGGGCCAGGGCTGGGGCCTAAACTAGTCCGAGGTGATTTTGGTATTGCTCCGGCGCTTTTTGTCGTTTTAGCCCTCATTTAGTATAGATCAGGGAGGGGCGGAAATACAAAGAGTAAAAAAAAAAAAAAAAACTACCTCCAAAAGGATTTTTCCAATCAATCATTCATATATCTTCCCAATCCTAAATCAATCGTTTAGACATTTCTTATTTATCAAACCGTCTCTGGGTCGTTCTCATAGTATTTCTGTGTTGGTTATTACATATATACCAACTATCCAACCAAGTATATCAACGCATACCATTAACAATCATGTGTGCCTGCATTTGTGCATGTGTGCCCACATCTATGCTCCATCGCATCCATATACCATCATCTTGTAACATCTGATTTTGGTTTAGTATTTTATATGTTTTATGTTGTTACTCCAGCTTTCCCTTTTTCCTTCTTTCCTTTCCCTCTCCACCTCCACCTTTTGTCTCGCTATTTCTCTCTTCTCTTTTCTTTTTCTTCTTCCTATTACAGGCACTTTTTAATTCAATTATTATTTAAATATTAGATATTCTCTCTTCCGTTCTTCCTCTTCTTTTCTTCACACTTTTACAGAAAGAGAAAAAAACGAGAAAAAGTGTACTTATCTGTGGAGAGGAAGGTAAGGGAACACATCCACCGGCACCTGCTATCCTCAATCCTACATCCTCTGTTCGTTCATATGTTCATACGGTCCTTTCAGGATCTTCTTCGGCCGCCCTCGTCTTTTTCTGGCACGACTCGCTACCTCTCTTTGCTCTCCGTCGGCTCTCCCGACAGCCGATCGCCGAGCGGAGCCCACCACGAGCGGCTCCAGAGAACTACAGCCGGAAGCCGAACGAGAGATGACCTGGAGGCTCCGAGCGTTCCCGTACCCGCTAGCCGCCGATAACAATCAATTCCATCCTCTCCCTCCTCCGCAGGTATGGGGGGGCAATGTCTGCAAAAAAGTGGGGGGGGGGGGCCACACTAACAGCGTTCCTTCATCTCGAGGCAGGAGGAGAGATCATGGAGACCTCACAG
Source organism: Aquarana catesbeiana (assembly GCF_042186555.1). Classification (NCBI taxonomy): domain Eukaryota; kingdom Metazoa; phylum Chordata; class Amphibia; order Anura; family Ranidae; genus Aquarana; species Aquarana catesbeiana. The sequence goes on along the minus strand of NC_133329.1, from coordinate 103,696,745 downwards.
CGCGCAGCCTTCCGGCACCATTAACAGACTCCTCCCTCCCTCCAAAACAGCATTTTACAGAGCGATTCTCATGCAATTCTGCATGTCACATAGGTCCAACCAATTCACTTGAATAAAAATCTCTCTTGATGCCTCCCTGATGATATGGTTATAAATAAAGTTGCTCTAATTTAAAAAATCTCTATAAAGAGACCAAGTGGAGGTGAAACAAACAAATCAATCGAATAATACAAACATATGCAATAAATAAATTGAATATTGAAAATAAGTGTCCATATGCATCAATAGTGCATTGTGAAATATAAAAATAAAAATATGAAAATAAAATGAATGTCCATATACACCAATAGTGCAAGAAATAGTGTCCTTTAAAAATGTGTACACAATTGATAAGTGTGTGGAGGAATGGGTAAATTTGGGCAATGAGGACCACAACAGGTAGGTATTCCTGGTGACCACCTTCGCCCTTTAATGCCACAACTGACAAAAAGGGGTCTCAACCTGGAAGTAAAGCTCTATATATGAGAACCCTTACCAAGGTCATAAAATCAGACAGATTAAGCCCTCTGCAGGGACACATGGATCCTCCAATGTCTCCGATCCTTCCATTACCTCAGATGGTTGGTGGAGAATTCACTCACCAGATGGATGTTCACAATCTGGAAAAAACACACTTGGGCACTGGTTTCTTGAACATGACAATGAGATCACTGTACTCCAATGGCCTCCACAGTCACCAGATCTCAATCCAATAGTGCTCTCTGGTTTTTGCCAGTTCTGTGCTGATGGCACTGCTGAAAATCTTCCGACGTTGAAGGGAAGTAAGCATGATGTGTCTTTCATGTGCTGCAACATGTTTCCTTGGCTGACCACTGCGTCTATGGTTTGCCTGTTTCTTCAACGTTACCAGTTTCTTTGTGCTTCTTCAAGAGAAGCTTAAAAAGCTTAAACACCACATTTTGAAACCTCAGTCTGCTTTGAAATCTTTGCTGATGCATTACAACCACCTTGTGTCTTGTTGCTGTGCTTAGTCTTGCTATGGTGTATGACCTCTGACATGAAACAATTTTCTACAACCTCAACTTAATAGCAAAATTTGGTTGTTCCTCATTCACTTTTAAGCTTTCTACACAGCTGTTTCTGTTTCATACTACATATGAAATTGATGATTATTAGAAACTGCTTTGTATAATTGGTTAATCATACACCTGACTCAAATCCTATAAAATCCCTGACTTTCTGTAAATGTACAAAATGTGCAAATGGAAGAATTGATGCTGGTTTGAAGCCAAAGGGTAGTCAAACAAAACATTGATTTGATTGCAAAAAAACATTTAAAATAAAACAAATAAAATTCTTACTTTATAGCATTTCTACACCCCTGCCTAAAACCTTTGCACAGTAATGAATATCCACAGCAAGTGCAATAAAAGGTATATTTTTGGGAAAACATTTGAAGCCTGTTTAGGTAAAATATGTTGTTGCTTTAGGCCCAAATATTTTACTTTTAGCAATATTTTGTAATTGCAAAACACAATAAAATAAGAGACTATATCTGGTACTGAAGGGTTCAAGGTCCATATGAAGCATTGAAGAGGGTGGTTAAACTTCATGTCATTACATGTGAGTCTTTACTTTTTTTTTTAAAAGCCAAGTATAGTTCTACGCGAGAAATAAAAATGAATGGGGAGGGGGGGTATGAAAATCAAATGTCTTTAAAAAAACACAATCTTTAAAAATCCCCAAGACGGGAGTACGTTACACTTTAGACATACAATAGCTCTGCACAAACAACAGTTTTCATTTGTAACAGTTACAAACATAATCCAAGACTCAAACAACTCAGAGGATTTGTACAGATTAATTTCTCGGACGCACTTTGTGGGACAAAGACCTCTTCCTCAGGTAAGGTGACAGTCTAAGGTGTCTGGAAGTATAAAAAAAGACATCAAACTATTTTTTATTCAGCAGTTGATGTATTACAGTAGCATCAATCATATACTTTATTACCTGTCATGGATGTCGAATCAGTGTGCAGTATATACATCATAAAAACAACGGCACCCCACAGATGAATGGACTCATAAACCCCAGTCCCTCCAAAAGAATATTGAATACAATAACAGACAGTAGTCCTACCATAGCGGAAAAAGGATGCTCTAATCTATAAATTCTTCAAAAAAACAGTCATCATCAAATTTAACCACTTGAACCCCCCCCCCCCTTTAAATTTTTAAGTTACATACCAACAGAGGAGATAGAAGGGAAATGGAGAGCGCAAGGAAACCCCTAACTAAAAGAAGTAATATATCACGCGGCTCCATGTAAGGCTGATACTGATGTAGCATAGTTGCCAACATTGTAAAAAAAAAATGTGGGACACTTTTGTGGTTGTAGGCGGAGCTGTACAATAATTAGGGGGCGGGGCATTCATTTGTAGGCATGGCTTAGGAAAAATATACAAGTGCGGCGCGCGAAGCTCGTCGTGATGAAAAATGGGCGTGGTTTACACGTCATAGTGGGCGCGGCTTAAATGGGCGTGGCTCAAGAGGGTGTGGTTAGAGGGGGGGAGAGGGGGAGAAGGGGAGAGGGGGAAAGGGGGAGAGGGGGAGAGGGAAATGACGGGCCCCAGATCCTACACAATAAAAATATGTGTATTCTAGAAAGTTTAACAATCAGCAGATAAAGATACTCCAAACACCTGGTGTTAGCACTTCAATCATCCCGTCACCATGGTTGTTATGGTGTCAGGATGATTGAAGTGCATTATTTCTATTATTACATTGTAATATAAAATGAAATCATTCAAACTCACCATAATGCAGAATCAGTGGGATCCTTGAGCGTGTCACTAGCCACGTCGCCTGCCACCAGCCGTCCGTCCTTGCGTCAGATGTCCCAGCAGAGTCCGTCCTTGCATCAGGTGTCCCAGCAGAGTCCGTCCTTGCATCAGGTGCCCCCAGTGGAGCCCCCCTTACATCAGATGTCCCCAGCGGAGCCCCCTCACACCAGGAGTCCCCAGCGGAGCCCCCCATCACACCAGGAGTCCCCGGCGGAGCCCCCTCACACCAGGAGTCCCCAGCGGAGCCCCCCCTCACACCAGGAGTCCCCGGCGGCGCCCCCCTCACACCAGGAGTCCCCGGCGGAGCCCCTTTCACACCAGGAGTCCCCGGCGGAGCCCCTCTCACACCAAGAGTACCCGGCGGAGCCCCCCTCACACCAGGAGTCCCCGGCGGAGCCCCCCTCACACCAGGAGTCCCCGGCGGAGCCCCCCTCACACCAGGAGTCCCCGGCGGAGCCCCCCTCACACCAGGAGTCCCCAGCAGAGCCCCCTCACATTAGGTGTCCCCAGTGGAGCCCCCCTCACATTAGGTGACCCCAGTGGAGCCCCCCTCACATCAGGTGTCCCCGGTGGAGCCCCCCTTGCATCAGGTGTCCCCAGTGGAGCCCCCCTCACATTAGGTGTCCCCGGTGGAGCCCCCCTTGCATCAGGTGTTCCCAGTGGAGCCCCCCTTACATTAGATTCCCACAGCGGTGTGCCCCCCCACCTCAGAGGTGTCCTAGTGTAGCGGCCGCATGGCTAGAACCCCCGCCCCTTTCCATATCAGACTGGCAGCGGGGCGGGGGGTAGGCGGGGTGAGGCGGAGCGGGGCGGAGGGTGGGCGGCGATGCAGGAGCTCCGCCTAGCCCCCCCAGCCGTCTTCCTGAACTTCTTTAAAATGACGGCCGGCGGCAGCGGCGGCGGCGAAATCGTGAAGAACCGGATTTCTCGGGACATTTACCTGGACACCACAAATTCGGGAATGGCGTCTAAGTCCCGGGAATGTCCCGGGAAATCCGGGACAGTTGGCAACCATGATGTAGCACCCTGGAGTTTAGGCAGGGTTACTTCTAAATTTACCTGCCAGCTAAAACTAAAACCAGCTATTGTATTTTGTCACTGCTTTTTTAGGTGAATGGGTAGAGGTACAATGTACCCGATACCCATTCACATGGGGGGGTGGGATCTGGGGGGCCTCTTGTTAAAGGGGGCTTCCAGATTCCGATAATCCTGCCGCCCGCAGACCCCCACAACCACAGGGAAAGGGTTTGGGGATGGTGCTCTTGTCCCCATCAAAATGGGGACAAGGTGCTTTAGGCGGGAATCCAAAGCACCCTCCCCATGTTGAGGGCATGTGGACTGGTATTGTTCAGGAGGGGGGGCACTCGCTCGCTCCCCCCCCTTTTTCCTGACCTGCCAGGTTGCATGCTCAGATAAGAGTCTGGAATGGACTTTGGGGGGGACCACTACGCCATTTTTTTAATTTTGGCGCAGGGTTCCCCTTAAAATCCATACCAGACCTGAAGGGCCTGGTATGGATTTTGGGCGGGACCCTATTTCAGTTTTTTTTTAATTTTGCCATGGGGTTCCCATAAAGTCCATACCAGATTCGAAGGGCCTGGTATGCATTTTCATTATATACAATAATGTTTTGCATTTGAGGCATTAATATTATGGTACCAACCATGCTCATGTGCCATTGGGTAGGGATGAGCCGAACACCCCCGGTTCGGTTAGCACCAGAACTTGCGAACAGGCAAAAAATTTGTGCGAACCCCGTTAAAGTCTATGGGACATGAACATGAAAAATCAAAAGTGCTCACTTTAAAGGCTTATATGCAAGTTATTGCCATAAACAGTGTATGGGGACCTGGGTCCTGCCCCAGGGGACATGTATCAATGCAATAAAAAGATTTAAAAATGGCCGTTTTTTTCAGGAGCAAATAAAATATTCCTTTAAATATCATGCCTGGGGGGTGTCTTTAGTATGCCTGTAAAGTAGCGCATCTCTCCCAAGTTTAGAACAGTACCGCAGCAAAATGACATTTCTAAAGGAAAAAAATGTCTTTTAAAACTGCTTGCGGCTGTAATGTATTGTCTGATCCCTGGAAATATAGATAAAAATCATTGAAAAAAATGGCGTGAGTCCCCCCCAGTCCATTACCAGGCCCTTTGGGTCTGTTATGAATAATAAGGGGAACCCCGCACAAAAAAAACAATTTGCATGGGGGTGCCCCCAAAATCCATACTAGGCCCTTCAGGTCTGGTATGGATATTAGTGGAACCCTGCGCCAAAATTTGAAAAATAAATGGCGTGGGGGTCCCCCCCAAAATCCATACCCGACCCTTATCCAAGCACGCAACCTGGCAGGTCACAAGGAAAAGAGGGGGGACGAGAGAACACCCCCCACCTCCTGAACTGTACCAGGCCACATGCTCTCAACATGGGGAGGGTGCTTTGGGGCTCCCCAAAACACCTTTTCCCCTTGTTGATGGCAGTGTTGCCAACCGCCCGTAGATTTATGGGCAGCCTGTAAATTTAACCCCTTTTCTGGCCTGCCCGTTAAAGTCCGTTACAGGCATCAGTGCCCGTAAAAAAGATGACCGCTTTAAATGGCTGTGTAAGAGATGCCAGGCAGCGGGTGGCAACACAACAGAGGAAGACAGCGGCGAGGAAGAACACAGCAGTGGGAGAAGTAGGCGGTGGCGGGAAAGATGGCGACAGAAGATGGCGGCAAGAGAGACGGCACCAGGAGAAGATGACAGCGGGAGATACGGCTTGGGGGAGAAGACCACTCAGAGCTATTTTAAAATAAAGGAATTGTCAAAAGCCGGCTATTGTTTTTTGTCACATTTCACAGCTTTTTTTGGTGAATGGGTAGGAGTACAATGTACCCGATACCCATTCACATAGAGGAGGGACAGGATCTGGGGGCCCCCTTGTTAAAGGGGCTTTCAGATTCCGATAAGCCTCCCACCCGCTGAACCCCACAACCACTGGGCAAGGGTTGTGGGGAGGAGGCCCTTGTCCCCATCAACATGGGGACAAGGTGTTTTGAGGGGGGAACCCAAAGCCCATTCCCCATGTTGAGGGCATGTGGCCTGGGACGGTTAAGGGGGGGTGCTCCCTCGTTCCCCCCTCTTTTCCTGCGGCCTGCCCGGTTGCATGCTCAGATATGGGTCTGGTATGGATTTTGGGGGGACCCCCACACCATTTTTTTTTACTTTTGGCATGGGGGGGTCCCCTCTGGGTCCCTGATCTGACCTGATCCCTGAAATTCGAGCAGCGCGTCACGGCCCATAATGCATTGTGTCATCGCAGTGCATTGCTGGCTGATGATTGGCCAAGCATACACTATGACCTGCATGCTTTGGCCAATCACAGCGCCGTCAGCGAAGAGAGCCATGATTGGCCAAAGGCAGGGTGCCTTTGGCCAATTATGGCTCAGGGGGTTAAGTCCATGCCCCACACTATATAAGGCCGCCTGCATGTCGGCTGTGTGTAGTGTGTTGGTGGTGTTAAGAGAGAGACAGAGAGAGGCAGAGAGAGTGTCATTTCATTTAGTTTGAGCAGGCAGGTGATTCAGTTAGCTGCAGAGATTTCATATATATATATATATATATATATATATATATATATATATATATATATATATATATATATATATACACAGTCAGTCTAATATATATATATCCACTGCATACAGTTTAGCTAGATTTCACTGCAGACCGTTCCTGCTCTACTGTTTCTAATATACTTCAGGCAGGCAGTTGATTCAGCTAGCTGCAGTGCATTTAAAATATAAATATATATATATATATATATATATATATATATATATATATATATATATATACAGGCTTGTGTGTATATATATATATATAGTCTAGCCAAGCCTATAGCTGACTGTAGGCCATTCCTGGAGTGCGTGTTCAAAGACACTTTCAGGCAGGCAGGTGACTCAGTCAGCTGCAGTTCATAAAATATATATCCACTGCATTGTAGTCCAGCCAAGCCTATACCTGACTGTAGGCCATTCCTGGAGTATGTGTTCAAAGACACTTTCAGGCAGATGACTCAGTGAGCTGCAGTTCATTATTTATATATATATATATATAGGCTTGTATATATATAGTCTAGCCAAGCCTATACCTGATTGTAGGCCATTCCTGGAGTGCGTGTTCAAAGACACTTTCAGGCAGGCAGGCAGGTGACTCAGTGAGCTGCAGTTCATAAAATATATATCCACTGCACTGTAGTCCAGCCAAGCCTATACTTGACTGTAGGCCATTCCTGGAGTGCGTGTTCAAAGACACTTTCAGGTAGGCAGGCAGGTGACTCAGTGAGTTGCAGTTCATAAAATATATATATCCACTGCATTGTAGTCCAGCCAAGCCTATACCTGACTGAAGGCCATTCCTGGAGTACTCTTTTTAGTAAACTTCAGGCGTTGTTTTGCTAATCTAATTGTACAGTATGTCTGGAAGGCCACCAAGGAGAGGCAGACGCTCACAGGCCACTAAAAGAGGGCAAGCAGGCTCTGTGTCTACAGTCAACAGTGCTGGTCGTGGACCCTCAGCACGTGGCCGTGGGGCACGCTTGTCCTTTTTTGCAGCAGCTGGCTGTATTGAGCAGCAACATGCAGAAGAGTTGGTAGAGTGGGTGACCAAGCGGTCCTCATCCTCCTCATCCTGTCACCCAGGCTCAGGGTACTTTGTCTGCCAATGCAGCTGCCAAAGCAATCTCTTCCATCGGCTCAATGTCATCAGTCACTCCTTCCCTAGCCCCAGCATCATGCCTTGAGGAGTCCCCCGAACTGTTCCACCACAGTGTAGGGTACATGCTGCAGGAGGATGCCCAGCATTTTGAAGGCTCTGATGATGGTACCCAGGTTGAGGATGAAGGTAGTAATGTGAGCCCAGAGAGAGGGGGTGCCCAAGAAGGACAAGAAACTGGCAGTCATGTTCCCCCAGCTGCAGCATACTGCCAGGTTTGCTCCAGTGGCGAGGAGGGAGGGGATGATGAGGTCACTGAATCTACGTGGGTGCCAGATCCAAGAGAGGAGGACGAGGCACATCTCCAACGAGGCAGGATGCCCCCCATAGGCCAGCTTAAGGCCAGGCAACCGACTGCATCACACTGAAGAGCTCCGCATGTGCAGGGCGCTGCTAACTCCGTGCGTTTTTCCAAAAGTTCTTTGGTGTGGGCCTTTTTTGAGACGTGTGTAGCAGATCGCACCGTTGCTGTTTGCAACATAAGTTTGAAGCGTATCAAGCGTGGCCAAAACAGCAGCCGCTTGGGCACCACATGCTTGACCAGACATATGTCAAGCTCCCATGCAGTCCATTGGCAACAGTACTTAAAAGACCCACACCACTATAATGGCTAGGCAGAGTGAATGCTCTAAAAATGGACGCCCTCCCTCGGTTTCTCTATTTGTTCCAGACAATTCCCATTTCCATACCCTCCTGGTTCTTTAAGAAACCCCGCCAACTGTTTTCCTCCTTTCTATGGAGGGGGGCTCGTCCTCGGCTACGTTATGAGACTCTATCGCTCCCCAAGATTCGTGGTGGAGCTGGTGCCCCAGATGCCTCTATATACTATAGAGCAGCAGTACTCACGTGTATACTTAACTGGTTCCACCATTCCTCCACCAAATTTTGGGTACAAATAGAGAGCCATCTCAATCCAATAGATCTCCGTGCTTTGCCGTGGACGCCTGCTGAATTCCTGAAGGGAGCGATACCCCTTGGCGATCTCACCCGACAAACTATACAAATTTAGACCTGCATGAATTCCTCCAAGACTCTATCTCCACTAAAAGGACCCATGAAACTACTGTTTGGGACTCCGGCTTTTCCACCGGCCATACAGGGGGTGAGTTTTGGACCTTGGTGTAAAGAGGAACACAGACGACTTACCCAAGTCCTACGCTCAGACTCCTCTCTGACTACAGACGTTCCCCTCAATACATCTCCTCATACTTTGACGCATTGGCTGCAGAGGCAACAAGTGTTATCCTACATTCGTACCTTCCCATCCCTGCCTGATATACTTTCTGACTTAACAGACTTAGAGAACATGCTGCTTCAGACCGACCCCCTACGCATGTGATCTCTCAACTATATTCTCTCCTACACATGGTTTCTAATCCCAACCTCCTCCCATACACACAGACCTGGAAGAAAGACTAGGGTCAATCCATATCACCTGTTGACTGGCAAAAGTGCTTCATTCTGACTCACAAAATATCCTTAGCCTCCAAAGCTCAAGAAAAAGGGTTCAAGTTGTTGACCCTTTGGTACAGATGCTCCTCGACTTTGCACTGGATAAACCCAGCACTCCCGGATACCTGCTGGCATTGCTTGTCATCCAAGGGAACATTACTCCACATTTGGTGGGAATGCCCCCCTGTGCCCCCCTGTGCGGAGGTTCTGGCAAAAGATCCTTGACCTGTACTGCAGACTCATGGCGACATCAATTACACCCTCTCCTGAGGTAACTCTGCTATCTATGCTCCCTGGACCGCTTAAATCGGTCAAAAAAAACGTTCTGTGCCACTTTCTGGCAGCAGCTGGAACGGTTCTGCCCAGACACTGGAAGTCGACAAACATGCCTTCCCTGGGGGAGTGGACAATGGAAGTGGACCGAATCAATAGCTTAGAACGCATGTTGTCGCAGGAAATGGGTAAAGAGGAGCAATTCTCCAAGACCTGGACCTCATGGTCTATGTTTCGATATTCCTCAGAATTTATTCCTTGGGCTGCAGAGGAATCCACCAATGCAACTGTCTAGCCTAAGTGGAATATCTCCCTCTTACTATCTACCTACCATACTGCCTTGACCCCTCTGTCCTCATCTTCATCCCCCTCTTCACTTTATATGTTACAGTGTTACACCACCACCCAAAACATTCAATCAAACAACAATCTTTAGTCTCACCGGACAGAAATTGTGACACACATAGAGTTTCACCCTAAGAGAAATCGCGATTAGCACATCAACAAAACCCTAGCATATTTGTAATAAGTGGGCACCACTCATTGAGTGGATAGTGGTGCTCACTGACCCTTAAGAAGTCATGATTGACGATATAATTACACAGGCTTGTATGTCAAACTAGATTAATTGAAGCTAACAAACTCCATACTACATGAGACGTTTTGGCACAGATATTAAATTGTTGTTTATCTATTTATATGTGTTACTGAATGGTATATTTGTGGACTGTACACTTTTCCTCAATAAAATAAGATTGAATTAAAAGACCCACACCAAAGAACAAGGCGGACCTCTCCTTGCTCCTCGTCAGCTGGGATCTCCAACCCCACTATACCTTCAGTCCTCTCAGAGACCTGCACTGAGAGAAATGAAGGTGTAGAATTAGGTGTCCCAAGCACTTCCGGGCAATCTGCTAGTGGTACACCAACATCCAATTGTAGCAGGTAAATTTCCCTACCCCAGTTGCTAAACCGGCGAAAGAAATTTGGTCCCAGCCATCCCCATGCTCAGCAGCTGAATACTAGTTTGGCTAAATTGCTAGCACTCCAAGTGCTGCCTTTTCAGCTGGTAGAGTCTGCCCACTTTCCAGAATTTGTGGAATGTGCGGTACCTCAGTGGCAGGTTCCCAAACGCCAATTATTTTCTCGGAAGGCCATTCCGGCTCTCTACTGACATGTGGAAGGCAATGTCTTGGCCTCGTTAGACAGGGCGGTCAGCAGTAAGGTGCATATTACCGCTAACTCATGGTCCAGTAGGCATGGACAGGGACGTTACCTTTCTTTCACGGCGCACTGGGTAACCCTGCTGGCAGCTGGGAAGGATGCAGGACAGGGTGCAGTATTGTTGAAGCTTGTTCCGCCACTATGCCTCCAAAATGCTGGTAGTGGTAATTCTGCCACACCTCTCTCCTCCACCCCCTCCTCTGCTTCTTCCTCTATGGCCTCCTCCTGTGCAGATTTGTCCTGGGAACCAGCGGTGCTCCGTAGGCATTCTAGGGGCTACGCAAGCACTCCGCCCTCCGACAGGGACACTTCACCCATGTCCTCTGTTTGGCTCACGTCCTTAATTTGGTGGTGCAGCGGTTCTTGTGCAGGTACCCGATCTTACAGGATCTCCTGAGGAAGGCCAGGAAAGTCTTGGGCATTTCCGCCAGTCATATAATGCCAGTGCTCGGCTGGATGACCTCCAAAAGGAATGTAACCTGCCTCATCTGTGACATGCCCACCAGGTGGAACTCAACGTTGACAATGCTGCAGTGGCTGCACACGCAGAAGAGGGCCATCAATGACTACCTGTATGGCACCAGGACAGGGTCAGGGGAGCTTGTCTTTTTTCCGCCACACCAGTGGCTCATGATCAAGGATGCATGCACTGTCCTTTCACTATTTGAGGAGGCCACGAGGATCGTGAGCAGTGACAGTGCATGCATCAGTGATACTGTCCCTCTTGTCTCCCTGTTGGAGCACACGTTGCATGGAATAATGGGCAGGGCACTTGAGGCAAAACAGAGGGAGGAAGAGGAGGACTTCCTTACCTCTCAAGGCCCCCTTTATCCAGACAGTATTCCTGCAGGCCCGCCTATCACACAGGAGGAGGAGGAGGATTGTGTCAGCATGGAGGTGGAGTCTGGCACTCAGCATCAGCAGCAGTCTTCAAGGGATCGTTTCCAGTCCCCAGAAAACCATGGACATGTACGTGGCTGGCAGGAGGTGGCTGCGGATCAGGTCGTCCTTAGTTACCCAGAGGACTCCGGACCGAATGCCTCAGCAAACCTACGCTGCACCCTCCCTGATCCTGCAAAGCCTGCAAAAGGACCCTTGGATTTGTGGTATCAAGGAGAGGGATCAGTACTGGCTGGCAACCCTTCTTGATCCACGTTACAAGAGTAAGGTGGTGGAACTTATCCAGCCGTTGCAGAGGCAGCAGAGGATGAAACATCTTCGGGAGGCCTTTCAGAAAGGTTTGTGCAATGCGTTTCCAGAGCCTAGGAGGTTACAATTTCCTGGTACTCCTGGACAACGTGTTGCTGAGGCTTCGGTCAGTAGAAGGAGTGGTGGAGAAGGTGGCCATCTGACCGATGCGTTGAGACAATTTTTTAGCCCGCAGCCCCAAGGTCTGATCGGTTCCAGCACTCATCGCCAGCATCTGTTGTACATGGTGCAGGAATACCTAGGGGCAAGATCAGACTTGGAGACCTTTCCCACCGAAAATCCACTGGGTTACTGGGTCTTGAGGATGGATCACTGGCCAGAGCTTGCACAGTATGCAATTGAGCTACTGGCCTGCCCTGCATCCAGCGTTCTTTCAGAATGCACATTCAGTGCTGCTGGAGGCTTTGTAACCGATCACAGAGTGCACCTGTCCACCGACTCGGTTGATTGGCTCACATTCATAAAAATGAATCAGTTTTGGATCACCAGCTAACAAGCACCTGATGCTGACGTAACCGATTAATTTTTTTATAAATGTGAGATCCCTTTAAGACTGCCTATGCTGATGCTGAGTGACTATCCTGTTATGCTGAGTGACTATCCTATTCCTCCTCAATGTTCATGTTGATAGCTTCTAAGAACATTTTTGGTTCTGGGCACCACCACCAGTGGTTAAGGTTCAATTTTTCAGCCCCTGTTTAACAGGGTTGTGTAATTACAATTTTTGCTGTAATATTTTGCAGCAGGGCTCGTTCCTGCACTCAACAAGAGTATCTGTGAGGGGTTGCAGTGTTGTGGCACCACCACCACTGCCTAAGGCCCATTTTTTATGCCCCTGTTTAACAGGGGCGTGTAATTAAAATTTTTGATCTAATATTTCACAGCAGGGCCATCTCCAGTGCCCACCAAGAGTAACTGTGAGGGCTTACAGTGTTCTGGTACCACCAACACCTAATGCCCAATTTTCCGCAGAGTGTATAGTATATACAGGCGGTCCCCTATTTTCAAAAATCTGCCTTACAAACGACTCCTACTTACAAACAGAGGGAGACAACAGGAAGTGAGAGGAAATCTACCCCTAGGAATGGAAATTATCTCATGTAAGATATGGGAAAAAGGTGTCTCCTCCTATCACCAATCCTTGTTTCCCTTAAAAACCCCAAATTTTCAAAATCCAATTGTCATTGGGACAGAAATTGAGGTGAAATCTTCTGAACAGGGGCACAGACAGCAAAACAAATGTTACAGTGGTTATAACCCTTCCCTATGTTTTCCAAAAAGCTTTAAAATAGATTTTTTTGGCTGGAGCTACACTTACAAAATGTACCTGTTCCAAATTACAAACAGATTCTACATAAGAACAAACCTACAGTCCCTGTCTTGTTTGCACTGCCTGTATACTGCTGTTCAGAGTATATAGGGCCTGGGGGCCCAACACCTTTTCTTTTTTTAATTTGGATGCGGGGTTCCCCTTAGAATCCATACAAGACCCAAAGGGCCTGGTAATGGGCTGGGGGGGTACCCATGCCGTTTGTCTCACTGATTTTCAACCATATTTAAAGGAATATTTCACTTTTATTTTTTCACTTTAAGCATCATTAAAATCCCGAAAAAATTTCCATTTTTAAAACTTTTTTTTCCATTGATACATGTCCCCTGGGGCAGCACCCGGGTCCCCAAACCCTTTTTAGGACAATAACTTGCATATTAGCCTTTAAAATTTGCACTTTTGATTTCTCACGTTCGAGTCCCATAGACTTTAACAGTGTTCGAATGTTTGCGCAAACTTTCTGTCCGTTCGCATGTTCTGGATGCGAACCAAACCGGGGGTGTTTGACCCATCCCTAGTCCTTACTGATTTACATTAGCAGAACAAATGCAGGAAGTGATGTGTGCACATGGGCCGGAAGCAAAAGTGTGCTGGTGCAAAACAAATCAATGAACCCCACCCACACCAAATCTAACTACCACATCCACCCCCACATTTAGTAAGCACAAGTACATATCCTACACTTACCCGGCAAATGAGCAGCACCTCCTCTTTGCTAAAGAGAGACCTCGCCATGTCCACATAGATGGGGATCCTGACAAGCACAGGAACTTTTGGGTGATTACAATGACTCATTTCCGGGTCAGAAGGTGTAACCACACTCTTTTGATCGCAGCTGCAAATATTTGATCACAACCACAATTAGAATTGTTTTCTTTTTGTTTATTTGCAGATATGCGAATCTGTATTTCTACATATATTTGAAGGTAAACTTAAGGGAGTTCAATAAGAATTGGTGTCCCTGGGATAGCAGCAGGTGAATTACAAAGACAAAGGTCCAGTTTGAGCCCTGGTTCACACTGACAGAGGGAAGAAATCATGCGAGTTCAGCTGAACGCACACGATTTCATTCCTGCATGTCAGTCCCGACTGCGGAGGGAATTTCAGACATTTCTGTGCAGGTTTCTGCACTGATGTCAATAAAAATCGCACCCCGAAGTCGTCAAAAAGTGGTACAGAAGCTACTTTTGGAAATTGCAGTGCCGCACCAATTAGAACGGTGCAATTGCCGCCAATTTGACAAAATCGCATGTCAAATCGCATGTCAAATCGCACCAATGTGAACCAGGCCTGACAAATACAACACTGCCTATCCACCATCTGAATTCATTACCTGCAATTCTCCACAGCTGTTATATATAACGATTCCACCTTTATCATTTACTTGCAGGTGTGCTGAAGAGATTATTTTTTTTGGTGCACAAATACATATAGAAATTATAAGATATAAAAGAAATATGCTACATTTAGCAAAACAGTTAGCAATTGGGTTTTAAGGGCTCTGCACATAGGAGCTTACAATCTAAAATTTGTCTAAACTTTAGAGTGAACACAGGTTTACTTTCAGTGTATATCGGGTAACATTTCATACTAGAACTTACCCACCAGCCCACATTTTTATCTGCAAGATTATAGACATATACTTAAAGTGGAGTTCCACCCACTTTTACAACTCTTCAGCATCCCTCACTAAACTGCGCACTGTAAACGAATTGGATATTTTAAAATTTTTCTTCTCAGAACCTACTGTATATCTGCTGTATTCATTTTTCACTTCCTCCTCCCTGGCCGTGGCTCATCGCATCATTTCCTGTTTGCAATGCCTTCTGGGAAGGGGTGGCAACTTCCTCTGACACTGCCATTGCTATGGAAACCTGACCTGAAACCTATTACACTGCTTGTGCTGCACTGAGCATGTGCAAGATCTGCAAGGATGAGATCCAGGAAAAAATACAGTCTGGCTTCAGATGCCCACACTTAAGATGGCCACGGCCTGCTGTAAATTTATAAAATAACAAACTACTGCTATAAACTAACAAAACAGACCTTAGTTTACAGACTAACTTTACTAGAATACATTAAGCTTGTGAATTAAAAGGGTATTTTTATTTAAAAAGTATCATTTCGGCCGGAACACCACTTTAACAGTCATTCTTACAAAGCATTTCAACATAATATTAAAAAAGGCATATATTCAAAATATAACACCCACCACCAGCCCACAATCCACGCACATACATGGATGACCATATTCTGCTGGCAGCTGCATTTCTGTGTACATGATTAAGCAATGAGATCAAAGATTAGAAGGTCAGCACATGCTCCCAAACCATGTTTCCAGACAGGAATACACACACAACATTGACAGCGTGGCCACATAAATCCACTTTTGATGGAAAAAATGCACAAGAATTTAAGCAAACAGCCCTAGTTGGGCGTTTGTCAATACGCACAACATCATTCCTTCTCCCCCACAAATCACAGAAAAAAACCTGGCCTTCTTAAGCCAAACGACCAACCCCCCCACTGCAGCCCTTTATATAAGATAGGTTGTATTGTTAGCACACTGACACACGCCCAATAGAAGTACATACCCACCAGAATCTTTCAATCTGTCTCTTCATGTACTGTATGTCTAAAGTGATTGCACCTGATGAGCAGGAACACATAATACTATTTGCAACTATGTATGTGCATCAAATCTCCAACTACAGGCCAAAGATTGAAGTCTATTTGCATGCACATAAACAAAGCAACAGTTTTCTAAGCATATGTACCCGTGCAGTGTAAACCCTACAATTTTAAATGTCCAAGTCCTGGGCATGATTAATGCTAACAAACATTAACATCATTCTCTGGCTGCAATGAGCTTCCAATCTAAAGTCCAACACTAACTTTCTTACATTAAAGACTATTTAGAGAGGAGACAAATAAAATACCAGCATGTTTTTGGATTGTGGTGAGAAACCCACACATGCAGAACATATAAACTTCAACACAAGCATTAAGATGTTTGGGGAATTGAACCAGCAACCCCAGTGCTGCTAGATGGAATTGCTACCCATTTAGCCAGCAGGCAACCTCACCCATGTTGGTGGAGGGGGGATTATGATGTGGGGTTGATTTTCAGGGGTTAGGCTTGTCCTCTTAGTTCCAGTTAAGGGAACTCTTAAGGCATCAGCATACCAAGACATTTTGGACAATTTCATGCTCCCAACTTTGTGGGAACAGTTTGGGGATGGCTCCTTCCTGTTCTAACATTACTGCACACCAGTGCACAAAGCAAGGTCCATAAAGACATGGATGAGCGAGTTTGGGGTGGAGGAACTTGACTGGCCCTCACAGAGTCCTGACCCCAACCCGATAGAACACCTTTTGGCTGAATTAGAGCAGAGACTGTGAGCCAGGCCTTCTCATCCAGCATCAGTGCCTGGCCTCACAAATGCACTTCTGGAAGAATGGTAAAACATTCCCATAGACACACTAAACCTTGTGGACAGCCTTCCTAGCCACTATTCTAGCTGCAAAGGGTGGGCTAAATCAATTTTGAACCCTACGGACTGGGCTGCCATTAATGTTTGTGTGTGTGTGTGTAAAGGCAGGTGTCCTAATACTTTTGGTTAGATAGTGTATCTGGCAAGATTTACAATGATGGTGGAACCCTCCTACACATAAATAATACATTTAGACATAGTTTTAGGACCTGGGAGATGAGACAACTTCTTTACATGAAGCAGCAGGTTTGGGATTTGAACCCAGACAATCAGGGATGCTAAGCAGAAGTTCTACCCATTAATCCATGGAGCTGCCACATGTGAAAACCTCCTACACATAAATAAACATAATACTGCATTTCTTTGGACATACAGGTGATGGAATTACATTACTCAAGAGTTATTCTTCTTGATTTATTCTGTGATATTTGGTGGTTCTTTGTGGGTCAGTGTAGAATAGTGATGTCACCCTCAAATTTTTGGGAAATACATGTTGATTTCTGATGTTGGTACACATATCACACTTTTGGGCTCAAATTATGATTATTTGGAAATAATAAAAAGCACAAAAAAGTGTGACTCATTTTAAATTTGCATCAGCAATGGTATTGTTTGTGGTTTGTAAAGACACCTGTGTGAGTTTAGGTAAAGATTGCTGTGAGATGGAGAGTAAGGGCTCCTTCACACGGATGAATTTCCCAAAGCATGTAGTGCAAGGGCCTGCCTGTATACTTTCAAATGGTACTGTTTAAAGTTTTTGTATCCTATTATTATCTTAATAGGTAATAGCAGAATTTACAAATGTGCTCAAACGTGTACAATGTGTATTTATATTTTTGTATTATGACACTTCTTACCTGTCCAGTGGGCTGTCAATAGTGTATTTAAGGAGGGGCTGGCCAAAGTAATACCCATTATTTAGGCATTCATCTCTCAATGAAGTGGAGAGGGTTACCTGTCCAAGAGCTCCCCCCCTATAATGTTAGAAATGGCCCATGAGAGGGGGGGGGGAATCTGATAGGTGGACCCTATACCTTGGTCTTTCAAAACTCCCTAAAATAAATGTTATACTGATGTTGGGCAAGAATGTTTGTGTCTAATCTGCTTTCCCTGTTTATGTGCAAATTGATTTTTTTTTTTCTTGTTTGACTCCACAGTTTCCTTCCAACCCACAGGAATGGCAGACTGTGGCCTCCCACTTTGCCCAGCGGTGGGACTTTCCTAACTGAGGAGGGGCAATTGATGGGAAACATGTCCACGTCGTCCCACCACCCAACTCGGTGTCATACTATTATAATTATAAGGGGTTCAATAGTATTGTGATGTTGGCAGTGGTGTCGGCTACTTACGAGTTCCTGTATGTGGACGTGGGGAAGAATGGCCGGATGTACGATGGTGGAGTCATCACCCAGACGGAGTTCTACAGGCGTCTTCAGAATGGCAACTTGGACTTGCCACCTCCAGAAGACAATGTGAAAGGACTCCCATTCGTCTTCGTTGCTGATGAAGCGTTTGCGCTGGGGGACCATCTTATGCAGCCATTCCCGATGAGGACCCTCACCCCAGACCAGAGGTTTTTAATCACCAGCGGGCCAGAGCCAGAAGAGTGGTGGAGAACACACTTGGAATCATGGCCAGCCAGTTCCGCCTATTTCTTACACCCATACACATGGCGGAGTACAAACTGAATCATATCATCCTGGCGTGCTGTGTTCTACACAACTTTTTACGGCAAAATTCTGCCAACTATGCTGGCTCAGTTGGACCTGAGGCCGGAATTCCTAATGAACCAACCCTGATGGCGCTTGAAAGTGGCCGTCCTGGCTTGCCCCCCCTGAGTGCTCGTGGGGTCCGTCTAAGATACCTTGAATACTTTGCGGGTAGGGGGGCCATCAATATGCCAGACAATGTCTGAAACATTTTTCAAATAAAAAAATAATTTTAACTACTAAAATCTTTGGTGACATTTACTGCTTGTGTTTCTTTTAACTGACCCTGACAGAAATGTGGTGAGTCCTGAAAATGGCGTGATTGTGTAACATTAAAAAGCACTGTTGGGTGTTATTTACTAAAGGCAGAGACACTTTGCACTACAAGTGCACTTGAAACTGCACTTGTAGTGCAAAGTGGATTTTCCCTTAGGAACTAACCCCCATTGTCACAGTTAACACCAATTAGAACACAACAAAAGTTTTGGAGCGTTGAAACAATAATCCACACGTTCTTGATTATCAATCTTTTTAATACCAGCACAATCACATGTGCATTTGTAAAATGTTTTTAAAACAAACCAACATGTTTGTTGTATAACAATTTTTTGGGTCACATTAGAAAAAGTAGAAATGTCCATTTAAGATAAAACAGGCATGTTTAAACCCAACAAGAAATACACAAATCTTGAACTTACAAACTTACAAAGTTATTGAAGGCAATATCAGACATGAGTATTTACAAACTGTGTTTGATATTGCGTTCAGATGGGGTGAAGTCACCCCTGGAAAAGCCAAATTTTGAAGATGCACACAAATTGCCGAATGTCAACATGTGCTAGCTGCCATCACGGGGGATCAAGGGATGTGTTTTGGGGGTGCAACCCCTTCCTCCCATCTACTTTATTAATGAGGAAGGGATTGCACCCCCAAAACGCGTCCATTGCTCTCCCGTGATGGCAGATAGCACATGTTGACATATTGTGTGCATCTTCAAAATTTGGCTTTTCGCGAATATGTCAAAAAATGTTAGAAATTTGTAGATCACAAAAATCACAAAAAAGGGAAGGGATTTGGAGGGGTTTTAAACCCTAAAACATCAATGATGTTCTTCATTTTTTTTTGAACATCATTGATGTTTTTCTGGATGTTTTCCAAGTCCCTATTATACCCCATGATCTCCCCGATCAGGATCTGTGCACTTTCAGAGGTGAAATGATCTGGATCCACAACATCACGATCACCTAAAAAGATAGAAACAAAAACACACCATGTATTATAAATATGCCGGCATCCATCTCTTACCTGAGCCTGTGGTCGCAGACACTTACCTGATGTGGTGACTATTTCCACCACGTCTCCTTCCTCCTGTTGGCTTTGTGGGATTTCCCCTTCTTCCAGAGGTGGGGGGTCTGTTGTCTCCTCGGATGAGGGGTGTCCTCCGAGTCTTTTCTCCCCTATTTTAAAAAAAATAGGTATACTTAGCACACAGATATTTCATGGCAGAAATAGAACGAGTTTGATGGGCACAGTGGCAGCATCTGATGGACACAGTGGCTGCGTTTAATGGGCACAGTGGCAGCTTTGATGGGCACAGTGGCAGCTTTGATGGGCACAGTGGCTGTGTTTGATGGGCACAGTGGCAGCTTTGATGGGCACAGTGGCTATTTGATGGGCACAGTGGCAGCTTTGACGAGCACAGTGGCTGTGTTTGATGGGCACAGTGGCAGCTTTGATGCGCACAGTGGCTGTTTGATGGCCAGAGTGGCAGCTTTGATGGGCACAGTGGCTGTGTTTAATGGGCACAGTGGCAGCTTTGATGGGCACAGTGGCTGTTTGATGGGCACAGTGGCAGCTTTGATGGGCACAGTGGCTGTGTTTAATGGGCACAGTGGTAGCTGGGATCTCCTCGGCTGTCCAGCTTCGTCACACAGGACCGACAGCTCAGGACCATTTGCGGCCGAGGACCATTCCTCGGCCGCGGTGGTAGGCTCCAGACAAGCCTCTGAACCCACCCCTGCGCCGCAGCATCGTGGGCCCGATCGGAGGACCACAAGGTAACTCCTCAACGCATACCTGTCGGCCAGGAGGGCCAGCAGGTGGCTGTAAAAAGACCTAAAACATGGCGTCTGTCCCATAAATACCCCCTTCCCAGAATGCAACTCGGAGGACCACCTCCACCGAGCTTGCCTCCGAGAGAGAGGAGCATCCATACACTTCGACACGTTGCCTTTCCAACACTGACCAGTGGTAACAGCGACATCCACCGTCAGCACGGAAGCACACACAACGTCAGCCAAGCTGGAACAGAGGCGAACTTTTAACCTTCCCAACACCCAATTTACTAAATTTACCTAATCTGCGGTAGATTGTAAATCTACCTGCGCTACACAGTACATTGACATTTAATGATAATGAAGGTAAAGTTTTAGATTTAGGTTTAAATACATTCAATAAGGGAAAATCACTAGATATTGAGGAGACATCCTTATCAATGCCAGTAACTCATCAAAGTCTCAACAACTTGTATAGTGTCATTCTGATCTAATAGGTCAATAAGTTCTTGGAGAGCTTTAAAGTCGCGTTTTTTTTATATAGGCAGTCCCCGGGTTACAAACATCCAACTTACAAATTACTCACATTTACAAACAGAGGGAGGCAACAGGAAGTGAGAAAAAATCTACCCCTAAGAAGGGAAATTCACTCTTGTAAGTTATTATGTGAAAAATGTGTCTCCAATCCTTGTTTCCACAAAAAAGTTTTAAAATTTTGAAATTTTAAAAATCCAATTGTCACAGGGACAGAAAGTGAGGTGAAATCTTCTGAACAGGGGCACAGACAGCAAAACAAACATTACAGGGGTGTTAAAGTTATTGTAAAGGCTCATTTTTTGTTTTTTTTAATAACAAACATGTCATACTTACAGTTGTGCTCACAAGTTTACATACCCTGGCAGAAGTTATGATTTCTTGGCCATTTTTCAGAGAATATGAATGATAACTCAAAAACATTTCTTTCACTCATGGTTAGTGTTTGTCTGAAGTCATTTATTATTAATCAACTGTTTACTCTTTTTAAATCATAATCACAACAGAAACTACCCAAATGAATGGCTATTAAAGGTAACCATCCACGCCTGTGACCTGTTTTCTTGTAATTAGTGTGTGTGTATAAAAGGTCAGTGAGTTTCTGGACCGCTGACAGACCCTTGCATCTTTCATCCAGTGCTGCACTGACGTTTCTGTATTCTGAGTCATGTGGAAAGCAAAAGAATTGTCAAAGGATGTGCGGGAAAAGGTAGTTGAACTGTATAAAACAGGAAAAGGATAAAAAAAGATATCCAAGGAATTGAGAATGCCAATCAGAAGTGTTCAAACTCTAATCAAGAAGTGGAAAATAAGAGCTTCTGTTGAAACCAAACCGCGGTCAGGTAGACCAACTAAAATTTCAGGCACAGCTGCCAGGAAAATTGTTCGGGATGCAAAGAAAAACCCACAAATAACTTCAGGTGAAATACAGGACTCTCTGAAAACATGTGGTGTGGCTGTTTCAAGATGCACAATAAGGAGGCACTTGAAGAAAGATGGCCTTCATGGTCAAGTCGCCAGAAGAAAGCCATTACTACGCAAATGCCACAAAGTATCCTGCTTACAATATGCCAAACAGCACAGAGACAAGCTTCAAACCTTCTGGCACAAAGTAATTTGGAGTGATGAGACCAAATTTGAGCTTTTTTGCGACAACCATAAATTATACATTTGGAGAGGAGTCAACAAGGCCTATGATGAAAGGTACACCATTCCTACTGTGAAACACAGAGGTGGATTGCTGATGTTTTGAGGATGTGTGAGCTACAAAGGCACAGGAAATTTGGTCAAAATTGATGGCAAGATGAATGCAGTATGTTATCAAAAAATACTGCAGGAACATTTGCATTCATCAGCCAGGAAGCTGCGCATGGGACGTAGTTGGACATTCCAACATGACAATGATCCAAAACACAAGGCCAAGTCGACCTGTCATTGGTTACAGCAGAATAAAGTGAAGGTTCTGGAGTGGCCATCTCCTGACCTCAATATCATTGAGCCACTCTGGGGAGGTCTCAAACGTGCATTTCATGGAAGACAGCCCAAGAATTTACAGGAACTGGAGGCTTTTTGCCAAGAGGAATGGGCAGCTTTACCATCTGAGAAGATAAAGAGCCTCATCCACAAATACCACAAAAGACTTCTAGCTGTCATTGATTTTAGAGGGGGCAATACTCGGTATAAAGTACTGGGGTATGTAAACATTTGATCAGGGTCATTTGGCTAATTTCTGTTGTCATTATGATTTAAAAAGAGTAAGCACAGTTGAATAATAATAAATGGCTTCAGCCAAACACTAACCATGAGTGAAAGCAAAGTTTTTGTGTTATCATTCATATTCTCGAAGGCTCGGTTCACACATGGGCGGCACGACTTGCAGGTCGCCTCAGCGAGGCGACCTGCAAACGACTGCCGGGGCGACTTGCGAGACGACTTCTGCATAGAAGTCTATGCAAGTCGCCCCAAGTCGCCCCCAAAGTAATACAGGAACCTTTTTCTAAGTCGGAGCGACTTGCGTCGCTCCGATTAGAACGGTTCCATAGCACAGAACGGGAGGCGACTTGTCAGGCGACTAGGTCGCCTGACAAGTCGCCCCAGTGTGAACCGAGCCTAAAAAATGGCCAAGAAATCATAAATTCTGCCAGGGTATGTAAACTTATGAGCACAACTGTACCTCCACTGTGCAGTTCATTTTGCACAGAGTGGCCCAGATCATTGTCTTCTGGGGTCCCCCGGCATGGCTATCAGCTCCTCCTCACATTCTATAACCCCCAGGAGATGCGATCTCCCAGAGGGTTACCTTGCGGGCGTGCTCCCGAGTCCAGCATTTGCGTCCATGAATGCAGAATGCAGGACTTGGCCCTGCCCCCCCAGCACCCGCATCATTGGATTTGATTGACAGCAGTGGGAGCCAATGGCTGCGCTGCTATCAATCTATCCAATCAAGAGCCGAGAACCCCGAGCAGGGGTACAGTGTGCCCCGCCAAGGGATCAAAGGGCTCAGGTGAGTAAAAAGGGGGGCTGGGGGGCCGGTCACTGTCAGAAGTTTTTTCACCTTAATGCATAGGATGCAAAAAAAATTTTGTCATTTGGAAAGTAAAAAAGTCCCTTTAAGAGCTATGGGCAGAAGTGACATTTTGATGTTGCTTCTGCCCTGCAATGGTATGGAGTGGGGGCCATCTTCCCCTCACTCATCTCCATACCCAGGAAGAACAAGCATCCGATCGCCTCCGCCGCTACTGACGGCTCCGGTAAGCGGGGGAGGGCACCAGAGCGTGGCGCTGATAAAAGTGATCTTGCGGCGAATCCGCAGCAGAGACCACTATTATCGGAAACCGGACCGCCCGCTGAAGAAGAGGATACCAGGATTATGGCAGCTAGCTGCTGCCATAACAAAGATATCCCTCTTCAAAAATAGGACGTACAGCGTGCGGCGGTCCGGAAGTGGTTTTAATATTGAATTTCTCCAGATACACTTTTAGTTCACCATCTTTTTCTTCAAATGCACTATGAGCCACCATATCTGTATTCTGGACATATAAGTTATCAATTTCAACATCTACAGCCCTGGCCAAAAGTTTTGAGAATGACACAAATATTCATTTTGACAAAGTCTGCTGCTTTAGTGTTTTTAGATCTTTTTGTCAGATGTTATTATAATATACTAAAGTATAATGACAAGCATTTCATAATTGTCAATTACATGAAGTTTATGCAAAGAGTCAATATTTGCAGTGTTGACCCTTCTTTTTCAAGACCACTGCATTTGCCCTGGCATGCTGTCAGTCAACTTCTGGGCCACATCCTGACTGATGGCAGCCCATTCTTGCATAATCAATGCTTGGAGTTTGTCAGACTTTGTGGTGTTTTTTGTTCACCCGCCTCTTGAGGATTGGCCACAAGTTCTCAATGGGATTAAGGTCTGAAGAGTTTCCTGACCATGGACTCAAAATTTTGATGTTTTGTTCCCCAAGCCACTTAGTTATCATTTTTGCCTTATGGCAAGGTGCTCCATCAAGCTGGAAAAGGCATTGTTTATCACCAAACTGTTCTTGGATGGTTGGGAGAAGTTGAACTCTGAGGATGTTTTTGTACCATTCTTTACACATGGCTGTTTCCTTAGGCAAAATTGTGAGTGAGCCCATTCCCTTGGCTGAAAAGAAACCCCACATATGAATGGTCTCGGGATGCTTTACTGTTGGCATGAAACAAGACTGACGGTAGCGCTCACTTTTTCTTCTTCTCAAGGTTTTTTTCCAGATGCCCCAAACATTTGGAAAGGGGATCCATCAGAAAAAAGGACTTCACACCAGTTCTCAGCAGTCCAATCCCTGTACCTTTTGCAAAATATCAGTCTGTCCCTGATGTTTTTCCTGTAGAGAAGTGGCTTCTTTTCTGCCCTTCTTGACACCAGGCCATCCTCCAAAAGTCTTCGCCTCACTGTGCATGCACTCACACCTGCCTGCTGCCATTCCTGAGCAAGCTCTGCACTAGTGGTGCCCCAATCCTACAGCTGAATCAACTGCAGGAGATAGTCCTGGAGCTTGCTGGACTTTCTTGGGTGCCCTGAAGCCTTCTTCACAATAATTGAACCTCTTTCCTTGAAATTCTTGATGATACGATAAATGGTTGATTTACTGTAGGTGCAATCTTACTAGCAGCAATATCCTTGTCTGTGAATCCTTTTTTGTGCAAAGCAATGATGACTGCATATGTTTCCTTGCAGGTAACCATGGTTAACAGAGGAAGAACAATGATTTCAAACACAACCCTCCTTTTAATGCTTCCAGCCTGTCATTCTAACTCAATCAGCAATACAGAGTGATTTCCAGCCTTGTCCTCGTCAACACTGACACCTGTGTTAATGAGACAATCACTGACGTCAGCTGATCCTTTTGTGGTAGGGCTGAAATGTAGTGGAAATGTTTTTTGGGGGGGGGGGGGGGGATTAAGTTCATTCTTATGGCAAAGAGGGACTTTCCAATAATTGCAATTCATCTGATCACTCTTCATAACATTCTACCAGTATATGCAAATTGCCTTAATAAAAACTGAGGTAGCAGACTTTGTGAAAAATTAATATTTGTGTCATTCTCAAAACTTTTGGCCACGACTGTAGTTGGAGAAGGTACTTTTTTATAGACCTCAATAAGTAGATTAATCATGCCCTGTGAATATTTTAATAGTTTATCCTCCCACTTAGTCCTGAAGTCATCCGCAATGTCTTTGAAATTGGGGAAAATTTGAACTCATAATCCTATAGGGTTCAGCTTTTCATCAATATATTTCTTGAGATACCTCATATTCCAAAATTTAGTAGACTTACACTCCAATCGTTTCTTGAGGGAGTTACCAAAAGGCAAATAATGTCAGCTTCTAGCTTATCCTGTTTGATATTCTGTGCCTACAACTTAGACATCATAGTATTCCAAAGAGCACCCAGATAGTCAGCCATAATGTCACAAATATAAATCAAATATTGATAATCAAACTGGAAAAAGAAAGGCTCAGGTGGGTTTTTCCCACCCTTACAAAAATCCAGTGCAACAATAAAAATGAGTGGGTGGGTGGGTCAGATGTAGAAAGCCTTCCTCCAATTACTTACTGGATTTATTGGTACCACATCCTATAGTGTTATAATGTCCCAAAAGGAAAACATCCCTAACCAAATAAAAACTTGGTAGGATTTTCACAGAACCACGCCATATACTAAGTATAAAAATCAAATGTCTTTATTAATACAAGTTTTTATAAAAAAAAACTTTAAAAATCTCCAAGAAACACACATTAGACATACAATAGCTCTGTACAAACTACAGTTTTGATTTGTAACAGTTACAAATATAACCCTAGACTCAAAAACAAGTCAGAGGACAGATGAATTTCTCCAACGCGTTTCACAGGACAAAGCCTGCTTCTTCTGGGAGAGTAAAAATCAAAGGTGTCTGGAAGTATAAAGAAAGACATCAGACAATTTCTGTATATGCCTTTTTTGTGTCATTCAGTATGCTGTACATGATTTCACAAGGTATAATAAAATGTTCTTTGCCAAGACCGCTCTTTGGTATACATCTCTCATTCATAGTCCCCAAAAAACTCCCCTCTTTTTGTTGGAACCCATAACAAGCAATACTGTGTTTTACATCCCACATGCTTACTCTATGTGTATGTGTATAGTGATTGGCCTCATTCAAAGTCCCGCCAACCAAACTTTCTCTCTTTTTGATCAAACAAGTTCTATTCAACAGACATATACGTTAATGTATAACATAGTAGCACCAATCATACACGTTACTATCTGTCATGGATGTCGAATGGGTGTGCAGTATATAAAATTTTGTGAAGAACAACGGCACTCCACAGATGACTGGACTCATAAACCCCAGGCCTCCGAAAGAATATTGTATGCAACTATGGACATCAGTCCTACCATAGAAGAATAAGGATGTTCCGATCTATCAATTTTCCAAAAAGGAGGGTCATCATCAAATTTAACCACCTGATATAGTCTCTAACATAGTAATTGAAAAAAAAAATTAAATTATAAGTTACATACCAACAGAGGGGAGAGAAGGGAAAAGGAGAGAACAAGGAGACCCCCAACTAAAAGAAGTAATATATCACATAGCCCCATGTAAGACTGATACCAACAAATATCTTTTTTTTTCAAAATTCAAAGTATTAAACTATAAATATAGTTCTACTCCTGCATATCTACTATGCCCCTCTATTGGTCAGCAAGGCTTCCTATTTCATAAAAGGACTAACAGGGATGCTTAAGAGGTGGGAAGGATAGGTACAGACTTGACATTTTAGAGAAAAGGTAATAGGAAATAGTAATTAGGAACCACAATGCCCCAGAAGAAAATGACATAGTATTTTTGAGAGCTTCAGTATATAGTGGTAAATCTACACCATTGCAAATGTTTTACACAAATCCTCAGCCATAACCCCCTAGACAAAGTCCTGTTGTGAAGAAACTCCGCATTGGGAGACATGGCTAAAGCATCTACTGCTATTGACACTATGCTTTCAAATGAAGCGCTCTCTTGGCAAGAAGAGGTGCAATGGTATGTGGAGGTACAGATCCGGTGAAAAGACCCATGATACAACTGAAGCTGCAGCGGCACAGAGGCTGAATGAAATTAAGCTTGTCATATTGGTACAGACTGTTGAACCATAAAATGTAAGTGCGGGTAAAAGTGGTGTTTTTGTTTGTGATTTAAAATAAAAGTTTTCATTTATAATGCTATTTGGAGCACTGTATATCTTTTTTTTTTTTTTTTTTTTACATGCTGGCGTTGAATTGGAGGAAGAATCAAACTATAGTGGGTTGTTTTTGCACGAAAATTGCATGAGACCTGAAATAATAGTAAGGTCAGATACTTCTGGTGAGTCGATAATTACAGCGGGTAAAATAAGTATTGAACAGATGACCATTTTTCTAGGTAAATATATTTCTAATGCCCCGTACACATGAGCGGAATTTCTGACTGAAAAATCTTGGATGGTTTTTCCGACGGAATTCCGCTCAAGCTTGGCTTGCATACACACGGTCACACAAAAGTTCTCTGAACTTTCGACCGTCAAGAATGCAGTGACGTACAACACCACGACGAGCCGAGAAAATGAAGTTCAATGCTTCCGAGTATGCGTCGAATTGTTTCCGAGCATGCGTAGGAATTTTTCCATCGGAAAAATAGAGAACCTGCTCTCAATCTTTTGCTGGCGGAAATTCTGCCAGCAAAAGTCCGATGGAGCATACACATGGTTGGAATTTCAGACCAAAAGCTCACATCAGACTTTTGCTGGCGGAATTTCCACTCGTGTGTACAGGGCATAAGGGCTCATGCACACTGCAGCTAAAAAAAGTTGGTTTTACAGGCATTTGAGCTTTTATTTCTCTGCCTAAAAGCTTGAAGAAGCTTACGCTTTTCTGTACTCCTTTGAGCATTTTTATTGAGCTTTTTTGAGTTTCTTTGAGCGTGTTTTTTTTCACAACCTCCCCCCACAGCTCGTTTTTCCTTTTACTTTGTGTCTTTTCGAGCTATTATGAGCTTTTTTGAGCTTTTTCGCGATTCATCTCACCTGGTTCCAATCTGAGGCCATCCCGATCAAAATCCCGGGATTTTGCTTTTGTCCCGGGAATCGGCACTGTTTTTGGCACCAAAAGCAGGTTCTGGCTCCGAAAATATGGCCGCCCCCGCTTTCACCGTGTGTTCAGTGGAGAGGGGAGGGGCCTCCAATCCGTGCAGCCAATCAGCTTCTCTCTTCAATGTACAATAAAAAATTTGCTTGTACACTGAAGCTGGATAGCTGCACGGATAGGAGGCACCTCCCCTCTCTCCACTGAACACACGGGGAAAGAGAAAATAAGTTTGAAAGAACTTGCGCTATGGAGACAGTAGTAACTAAAAATAAATAACAATGTGAATATGTAGTTTGGGCTGCTGCTGTAGTGCAAGGTAAAAGTGATGAAAAATATAGATGTTATACTCAGCTCTGCTCCTGTAAACAATAAACACTAATACAATATATATTAAAGTGCCTACATCAGTATAATCAATAACATGGTGTTGCTTAGCAATATAAAGTTCTCAGTGCGATTATAGAGCAAACCCAATAAAGTGAAATCATATAAAGTCCATCCAAATAGTGTGTTGAACTTGTGCAAAATATGCAGTTGGTGTAGATCTTGGTGACACTCCGTGCTCCCCTCCTGGGTCCCCACCAGCAATAATCTTTCAATGCGCCTGTTTTTAAATTTAGAATGGCGTCTCCCGTCAATGGCTAGGGCTGTTGAATGTGATCAATATATGGGTGAAAATAACACCTACCTTCTGCCAGTATAAAAGAGGTGTCTGGTATATCCTATATCCAAATATGGTTATCACCTTCCCAACTTTCACTGTGATCAGATATCGATTTTAGACATATGGCAATGAAGAGAAAAGGACATATAGTGTAATACTGCTGGTTTTATTCATAAAAATCCAAAAACATTACACTTACATCAAAACTTTTAAAATCGTGCAGAAAAACACCGCCTTGGCATGCAAACAACCATCACTAGGTCTCCTCAGCTTGACGTTTTTCGCCCCTCCCATTGGGCATCTTCAGAAGCTAGTGGATCCCATGACTGGTTGCCTTTTATGCATTAAGTCCCGCCTACTACACCCGGTAACTCCTACAACTCCCACTAAGTGCGCAGTAATAATTTCCATCACTTCCTGTTTCCACCGCAACAGGAAGTGCTATTACCGCCATCTTGGTACTCCCACTACATGTATGAGCAGTATGAGATCACTTCCTGTTTCCACAGGAAGTGCACAGATCGCATTTTGGTACTCATTTTTAAGACAATACACCCACTGCGGTAACTACCTGCGGTAAATACTACACTGCGGTAAATACACCCACTGCGGTAACTACCTGCGGTAAATACTACACTGCGGTAAATACACCCACTGCGGTAACTATATGACCACTTCCTGTATACACAGGAAATGTGGATGCCATCATTTTAATACTCAATGTCGTCCTTTAGTTATGTCTATGGTGTCCTTTTATGAAACTGAGATCAACAGCGATCCCGAGTCTCACCGCTGATCTCAGGTCATTACCAGTTTATGAAACTGAGATAATTCGTGGAGAACATGTTCTCCGCTGATTATCTCAGCACAGTGAGAATTTGTAACTGACTTCACAGAAACGGCTAGTTTATGAAGGTGGGATCTCAGCACCTCACTGGCGATCTGTGACAGAATTCTCACTTTCTGATTCACCATTTCAGAAGTGGAGAATCAGAGTGAGAAGCCTGAAACTGGCTGATATTCTGGAGAAAGTACACACCCCAAAACCAGCAGGATAGGAATTTATAGTGTGTTTATATATGTATATATATATATATATATATATATATATATATATATATATATATATATATATATAATATATATATATATATATATATGTATATGTATATATATATATATATATATATATATATATATATATATATATATATATATATATATGTATATATATATATATATATATATATACATATATATATATATATATGTGTGTGTGTGTGTGTGTATATATATATATATATATATATATATATATATATACGTATATATATATATAGATATATATATAGATATAGATATGTATATATCTATATATATATAGATATGTATATATCTATATATATATATAGATAGATAAATAGATATCTATTGATATATATAGACTATATCTATCTATAGATATATCTATATATAGATACATCTATTATATATATTTTTACATATATATATATATAATATATATATAGATATAGATAGATATATAGCTATATATATATATATATATATATATATATATATATATATATATATATAGATATAATAGATATATATATAGATATATATAGATATATGTATATATATTTTTTTAGATGTTCACGTCTCTGGCTGGGTTCACACTTGTGCGATGCGTGAACCAGCGTGATTCCTAAGTGGGTTTTCACATCGCACCTACATTGACATCTGCGCACCACTGCGGGTGTCAATGTAAAGTTAATGACACCCCCAGATCATTTCACAGATCGCAGTGCGAACTATGTAATGGTGCAGGAATCGGATCGCATGGGTGTTCACACCCATGGGATCCGATTCCAGTGCGGACCAAATAAAGGGTCCTGTACCATTTTGGTGCAAATGCAATATGATTTAGGGCCAGTTCCCACTGCTGCGGTGTCCAAAATCGGATGTGATTCGCACCGCACTGCAGTGCAAAATCACATCCGATCTCTGTGCAATGCGATTTCAGCCATACAGATAGTATTGCTAAATTTGCATTGCACTCGGACCAAACTCTTACAGGACCCTTTTTTTGGTCCACAGCAGAATCGGATCGCATGGGTGTTCACACCCATGCGATTCGATTACTGTCCGAGTTTGCAGATCACACTGCGATATGCGAACTGATTTGGGGGTGTTAACTTTTAGGCCCAGTTCACACTTGTGCGATGCCGGACATCGCACAGGCATCGCATGTAATTCGCAGCACACTGCCATTCACATTACATGCGATGTCTGTGCGTTGCGATATCAGCTGTACAGGTAGTATGGCTGATATCGCACCGCATTCGGTGCAAACACGCACAGGACCCTTTTTTCTGTTCGGACCAGAATCGGATCGCATGTCCGGACTGTCAGTTCGCAGTGCGATATGCAAGCTGAACTGGGGGTGTCCTTAAAAATGTATTGACACTCCCCAGCGATTCGCATATGGCAGTGTGAACTGACATGCAAGTCGGTGCGATGTGGGAACCCGCAGTGGATTCGCAGTGTTCTCGCATTGCACCAGTTTATCAATTTTTATGTTTTTAATTATGAAATATATTTTATTTTAATTTATTAATAAATATTTATACTTGTATACTTTATTAAAATTATTTTTTAATGATTATAAATGTATTTTGCATTTATATGAATGGTGTATAGCTGCATTACATATGTGCATTACATTCATTTACTATACACCATTCACATTTAAATAGGGACGTGTATGATCTTTAAATATTGATAAAAACAATGTTTTTTTTATAATTAGGTTAATGTATATTGTGTAGGGGGAATTTAACTTTATTATTTTATTAATATGTTGGGGAATAATGTGTGCTGATTTGTGTTACACTTTGTATTTTATGGTTCCGCTATATCACGCGAGATTACAGTGAGAGGAGCCATTCTCAGGAGTTCCCGGCGTTTGTCGATCGCTTCTCAACTCAACATGAGAAGCGATCTACACACTTTCATAAACAGGCACTCAGAGGAGAGCGATCTCCTCTGAGAATGCCTGAGAACTGAAAAGCGGTATTTTACCACACTTTCATAAAAGGACACCTTAGTTATACTTAGTGTGTTATGAACAAATTACCTTCTCAATATACCCCTATTATGTCTGTCGTTTATTTTGTCTACACATGTTTACTCTAGTATGGATGGCAATTTTTGAGAAAATTCTCGAATTGGGATTATGCAATCAATAAATACAATGTTGTACTCTACATGTTAATCTCCTTAATAATCCCTTATTTCAGATGATTACAGAATATTCCCAATAACAACAATTCTATTCTAATATAAATTATTAAACATTAACAGATTAATCAACATTGAATAAAATTTAAAAATACTATTAAAAAATATATGAAATAAAACGTAAAAATAAAAATATATTAAAAATTGCTTATAACAATTCACATCTAAGTCCATGTTTAACCCTTTTGGTGTTAATGACTGTAATTGGTATATCCATTGGGTTTCATTTTGTGAGATAGCGTGTTTCAAATCGGTGCCCCCCAGTTTCTTTCTACTTTATCGATGCCACAAAAAATTTGTTTAGAAGGATCACTATTGTGGAATCTTCTAAAATGGTATGACAAGCTGTGCTTGCGGAAGCCTTTTTTAATATTATTACTGTGTTCTCGTAGTCTCACTTTGAGTTCTCTGGTGGTCTACCCACATATTGGAGACCACACTCACATTCCAAAAGATATGTAACGTGTTTGGTGCCACATGTGGTGAACCTAGGTATTTCATATATCTGTCCAGTGGTTTTAGATGTGTTGTTTTTTTCTTTCCTCCTTTGCATGTTCTACATATCAGGCATTTGCCACATTTAAAGAATCCTATCTGATCGAAAAAAGTGACTATTTTTTTAGGGGGATCAGGAATACTTTTGACAATTCTATCCTTCAGTATTAGTGAGAGTCTGTAAATTAATTTTGGTTGTTTGGGTAATGTTTTGACCAACACCGGGTCTTTGTTTATGTTGTCTATTAAATTCAGTGCAAAAGGTTAAATCATATTTTTCATCCGTTTTTATTTTTGGGGTAAGTAATTGTTTTCTATCCATTAATCCTACTTCTTTTTTGTGTTTTAATAAGCTGTGGGCATTTGTATCCCTTTTGTTCGAATCTATTTAATAACATACTAGATTGTACTTCATAATCTTCTTTCTTTTCACCCTCATAAGCTGGCCTTTAGGTATACCTGAAATCCATTTAGGATGATGGCCGCTTGAGGTGGGAATATAACTATTTCTAACTGTATTTTTAAAAAATGTGTGAGTATATATGATGGTTCTTTGTTTGAAAATTTCTAAATCCAAATTTACTTTTTCTTTTCTTTATGTTGTAAAAATTCTTTCAAAGTATTCTCATTGCCCTCCCAAATTAAAAAAATGTCATCGATATACCTTCTATATGTTTTCAATCCTGGGATGTTTCTTCCATATATTTCTTCTGACTCCCACTTGCTCATAAATATGTTTGCCACCGTGGGAGCATATATTGCTCCCATTGCAACACCACTTATTTGTTTATAGTATTGTTTATCATGCCAAAAGTAGTTGTTTTCCATTGCTAGTTGCAATATATCCAATATAAGTCTATTTGTGTATTCTGTAAAATTGTTTTGGATTCCAAAGCCCATTTTATTGCTTCAGTGGCATTTTTCTGTCTATTGTTGGTGTATAGTTAATCAACATCTATGCTAACCAGTATCAATTGATCATTCACCGGGGTATCCTTAATGCGATTAATAAGGTCCATACTGTCTTTCATATAAGATGGGAATTGTTGGGCTATGGGTTGCAAATAGTGGTCTAGATATTCACCAAACCTGGAAAATAAGGAGTCCTTTAATGATGGGGCGCCCTGGGGGTTCATGAATATCCTTGTGTATTATTGGGACCTGATATATAATAGGGGTCTTTGGTGCTATCGAAACAAGATATTTAGCTTCCTTTTTGTCCAGTATGCCTTTCTCTTGGGCTTTCTTAACTTTTTTGGTAAGTATGGCTTTTTATCTGTTAACGGATGTCCTTTTAATAAGTGATATGTTTCTTTGTCCTCTATCAGGCGGTTTAATTCTTTTTTGTAATCTTTTTTATTCAATACCACTATCACTCCCCCCTTATCCGCCGGTCTTATAATGATGTCTTTTTTTTTCTAATTCCTTAATGCCCTGTTGTATTTGTTTATTGCCTCTAATGGAATGTATGTGGATATCTTTAATGTCTTGTTCAATCATCATCTTAAACACGTCAAGGCATTGGTTGCTGCTATGTCTAGGGTTAAAAGTGGACTTATTTCTTAAACCACTATGTTCATATGGTGAATCTACGATAGTAGCATCCTGGGTTTTCATTGCAAAGTGTTTTTTAATATTTAATCTTCTGATAAATATTTGTAGGTCAATAAAAGTTCTAAATTTGTTGAATTTTTTTGGTGGGGCATATTTAAGTCCTAGCTCTAAGACTTTAAGTTCCTCAGTACTAAATTGTATGTTGCTTAAATTAAGAATACCTCTATCTAGACTTCCCTTTTTCTTTTTCTGGCTTCCTCTGCTACCTCTACTCTTCCTTTTACTGTGTGTTGTGTAGGGCTGGGCGATTTTCACAAAAAAAAATCTGCAATTTTGTTAAAAAAAAACTCGATTCATGATTTGAAATCAAGTTTTTTTTTTTTTGGACACTGCGCCGGTCCTGGGGAGCTGCAGGCAGGAGTTTTTAGGCGAGGCCGCAGCTTCGCCCTAGTCCGCGGCGTTGCCTAAAAACTCCTGGCCGTAGCTCCTCAGGACCAGCGCGGTGAAAAAAAAAATCTAAAAAAAACGATTTGCTTAAATTTTTAATCGATTTGACCTCTCAACTCGATTCAAGATTTAAATCAATTTTTTCCCCAGCCCTAGTGTTGTGGTGGTGGGTAGCCTCTGTATCCTCCCCTCGGTCTCCAGTAATTTGTGGGGCCCCTGGATGGTTCCCAATAGCCTACCCTTCCCTTCTGACCTCCCCATGGGGGTCTCCCATGTCCTCTGTCCCAAAAATCCCCTCCGCAGTATGGTAGGCAGCCATTGTGTTCATACAGTCCCTGGTAAGGGGGGTTGGGGTATGAGGTCTAATCGGTTGGTACCTGTTATGTGTGGGAAGATTTTAGAGGGGTTTAACTGTCTCACTCTGCAATCTATTTAGCTGTTGGGGGTTATCTCTTAATTCATACCTATTCCCTCCCATATTATTCCTTCCTCCCCTTACTGGCAAATTGGGTGTAAGCATTTGTGTATAGGGGACTGTTTCTCTTTCTGGGGAAGATTCTCTCAATTGTTGGTTCTCTTCTATTTTCTCTTGCCATTTATACACTAAACCTTGTTTGTAATCATTAGTGTAATTTTTTTATTATTTTTTCTTTTGTTTATCCCTATCCAGTTTGGTGATATATTCCTGTATTTGTGTAATTTTTTCTTTATATTCAGATGTACTTAATATGGGGTTAAATTGTTCCCTTAAAGTTTGTATTTTACTCTCATCTTAATTTTATTTTTCTTCTGGAGATAATCAGTCCCAGTAGTTTTTGTTCACTGACATCGAAAAAATTGTACCATTCATCAGTGGTTTCTTGGCTATCTAGACCATCACTGGGTGCTATATCCCAATGAAGCCTTTTCGGGGTGATGCCATCTTTAAAGTATTGTTCCATTGTGGTGATATCCCACAGGTTCTCACCTGTTTATCTGAAGTGTGTTTAAGTTGTTTTAAATTATATTCAGTATCTACATTAGGTGCATCGAGCGGCCATCATCCTAAATGGATTTCAGGTATACCTAAAGGCCAGATTATGAGGGTGAAAAGAAATTGCGACCTTCAAGAAGATTATGAAGTACAATCAAGTATGTTTTTAAATAGATTCGAACAAAAGGGATACAAATGCCTACAGCTTATACACAAAAAGAAGTAGGATTAAAGGATATAAAACAATTACTTACCCCAAAAATAAAAAGGGATGAGAAATATGATTTTACTTTTTGCACTGAATTTAATAGACAACATAAAAAAATACAAAAGATTATTACGACTCGATGGCCCATTTTGCTCAGAGACCCGGTGTTGGTCAAAACATTACCCAAACGACCAAAATTAATTTACAGATGCCCACCAATACCGAAGGATATAATTGTCAAAAGTATTCCTGATCCCCCTAAAAAAAATTGTCACTTTTTTCGATCAGATAGGATTCTTTAAATGTGGCAAATTCCTGATATGTAGAACATGCAAAGGAGGAAAGAAATAAACAACGCATTTTCAATCTAAAACCACTGGACAGATATATGAAATACCTAAGTTCAACATATCTTTTGGAATGTGAGTGTGGTCTCCAATATGTGGATAGAGCCACCAGAGAACTCAAAGTGAGACTACGAGAACACATTAATAATATTAAAAAGGGCTTCCGCAAACACAGCTTATCATACCATTTTAGAAGATTCCACAATAGGGATTCTTCTAAACGAATTTTTTGTGGCATTGATAGAGTAGAAAGTCACTGGAGGGGCACCCATTTGAAACAGGCTATTTCACAAAATGAAACCCAATGGATATACCAATTACAGTCATTAGCAACGAAAGGGTTAAACGTGGACTTAGATGTGAATTGTTTTATAAGCAATTTTTAAAATATTTTTATTTTTATTTTAAATTATTAAGGAGATTAACATGTAGAGTACAACATTGTATTTATTGATTGCATAATCCCAATTCAGGAATTTTCTCAAACATTGCCGTACCTACTAGAGTAAACAACATGTGTAGACAAAATAAATGACAGACATAATATGGGTATATAGAGAAGGTAAATTGTTAATACCACACTAAGTATAACATACACATAAAGGATGACATTGAGCATTAGAATGATGACATCTACATTTCCTGTGTATACAGGAAGTGGTCATATATAAGGTAATTACAACAGTGGGTATAATGTCTCAAAAATGAGTACCAAAATGGCGATATGAGCACTTCCTGTGGAAACAGGAAGGGATCTCATACTGCTCATACATGTAGTGGGAGTACCAAGATGGCGGTAACAGCACTTCCAGTTCCGGCGGAAACAGGAAGTGATGGTAATTATTACTGTGCATTTAGTGGGAGTAGTAGGAGTTACCTGGTGTAGTAGGCGGGACTTAATGCATAAAAGGCAACCAGTCACGGGCGCCATTAGCTTCTGAAGATGCCCAGTGGGAGGGGTGAAATGCGTCAAGCTGAGGAGACCTAGTGACACTTGTTTGCATGCCAAGGCGGCGTTTTTCTGCGCGATTTTAAAAGTTTTGATGTAAGTGTAATGTTTTTGGATTTTCATGAATAAAACTAGCTGTATTACACAATATATCCTTTTCTCTTCATTGCCATATGTCTGAAATCGATATCCAATCACCGGGAAAGTTGGGAAGGTGATAACCATATTTGGATATAGGATATACTAGACGCCTCTTATATACCGGTGGAAGGTGTTAATTTCACCCATATACTGATCACATTCAATAGCCCTAGCAATTGATGGGAGACGCCATTCTAAATTTAATAACAGGCGCATTGAAAGATTATTGCTGGTGAGTGGGGATCCAGGAGGGGAGCACGGAGTGTCACCAAGATCTCTACACCAACTGCGTATTTTGCACAAGTTCAACACACTATATGGATGGACTTTATATGATTGCACTTTATTGATTTTGCACTATAATAGCACTGAGCACTTATAAGCAACACCATATTATTGATTATACTGATGTAGGCATTTTATTATATATTTTATTAGTGTTTATTGTTTAGAGGAGCAGCGCGGAGTATAACATCTATATTTTTCAACACGGGGAAAGAGATCTGCAAATGGAGCTGCCGCTAATCCCCTGCCCTGTGGCCTGCTGCCGATAAGAGGTAGAGCCGAGGGACTCCACTGGGGACACGTGATGTAAGGAGGGACTCCACTGCCTGGGGATACCTGATGTAAGGAGGGACTCCACTGCCTAGGGACACCTGATGTAAGGAGGGACTCTGCTGCCTGGGGATACCTGATGTAAGGAGGGACTCCACTGCCTGGGAACACCTGATGAAAGGAGGGACTCCGCTGCCTGGGGACACCTGATGTAAGGAGGGACTCCACTGGTGACACATGATGTAAGGAGGGACTCCGCTGCCTGGGAACACCTGATGAAAGGAGGGACTCCGCTGCCTGGGGACACCTGTTGTAAGGAGGGACTCCACTGGTGACACTTGATGTAAGGAGGGACTCCACTGCCTGGGAACACCTGATGGAAGGAGGGACTCCGCTGGGGACACCTGATGTAAGGAGGGACTCCGCTGCCTGGGGACACCTGATGTAAGGAGGGACTCCACTGCCTGGGGACACCTGATGTAAGGAGAGACTCTGCTGCCTGGGGACACCTGATGTAAGGAGAGACTCTGCTGCCTGGGGATACCTGATGTAAGGAGGGACTCCACTGCCTGGGAACACCTGATGAAAGGAGGGACTCCGCTGCCTGGGGACACCTGATTTAAGGAGGGACTCCACTGGTGACACATGATGTAAGGAGGGACTCCGCTGCCTGGGAACACCTGATGAAAGGAGGGACTCCGCTGTCTGGGGACACCTGTTGTAAGGAGGGACTCCACTGGTGACACTTGATGTAAGGAGGGACTCCACTGCCTGGGAACACCTGATGGAAGGAGGGACTCCGCTGGGGACACCTGATGTAAGG
Organism: Aquarana catesbeiana; assembly: GCF_042186555.1. Classification (NCBI taxonomy): domain Eukaryota; kingdom Metazoa; phylum Chordata; class Amphibia; order Anura; family Ranidae; genus Aquarana; species Aquarana catesbeiana. Next base: position 103,657,762 of record NC_133329.1, on the reverse strand, counting down.
AGGGACTGATCACATTCAATAGCCCTAGCAATTGATGGGAGACGCCATTCTAAATTTAATAACAGGCGCATTGAAAGATTATTGCTGGTGAGTGGGGATCCAGGAGGGGAGCACGGAGTGTCACCAAGATCTCTACACCAACTGCGTATTTTGCACAAGTTCAACACACTATATGGATGGACTTTATATGATTGCACTTTATTGATTTTGCACTATAATCGCACTGAGCACTTTATATTGCTAAGCAACACCATATTATTGATTATACTGATGTAGGCATTTTATTATATATTTTATTAGTGTTTATTGTTTAGAGGAGCAGCGCGGAGTATAACATCTATATTTTTCAACACGGGGAAAGAGATCTGCAAATGGAGCTGCCGCTAATCCCCTGCCCCGTGGCCTGCTGCCGATAAGAGGTAGAGCCGAGGGACTCCACTGGGGACACGTGATGTAAGGAGGGACTCCACTGCCTGGGGATACCTGATGTAAGGAGGGACTCCACTGCCTAGGGACACCTGATGTAAGGAGGGACTCTGCTGCCTGGGGATACCTGATGTAAGGAGGGACTCCACTGCCTGGGAACACCTGATGAAAGGAGGGACTCCGCTGCCTGGGGACACCTGATGTAAGGAGGGACTCCACTGGTGACACATGATGTAAGGAGGGACTCCGCTGCCTGGGAACACCTGATGAAAGGAGGGACTCCGCTGCCTGGGGACACCTGTTGTAAGGAGGGACTCCACTGGTGACACTTGATGTAAGGAGGGACTCCACTGCCTGGGAACACCTGATGGAAGGAGGGACTCCGCTGGGGACACCTGATGTAAGGAGGGACTCCGCTGCCTGGGGACACCTGATGTAAGGAGGGACTCCACTGCCTGGGGACACCTGATGTAAGGAGAGACTCTGCTGCCTGGGGACACCTGATGTAAGGAGAGACTCTGCTGCCTGGGGATACCTGATGTAAGGAGGGACTCCACTGCCTGGGAACACCTGATGAAAGGAGGGACTCCGCTGCCTGGGGACACCTGATGTAAGGAGGGACTCCACTGGTGACACATGATGTAAGGAGGGACTCCGCTGCCTGGGAACACCTGATGAAAGGAGGGACTCCGCTGCCTGGGGACACCTGTTGTAAGGAGGGACTCCACTGGTGACACTTGATGTAAGGAGGGACTCCACTGCCTGGGAACACCTGATGGAAGGAGGGACTCCGCTGGGGACACCTGATGTAAGGAGGGACTCCGCTGCCTGGGGACACCTGATGTAAGGAGGGACTCCACTGCCTGGGGGCCCCTGATGTAAGGAAGGACTCCGCTGGGGGCACCTGATGTAAGGTGGGACTCCGCTGGGGGCACCTGATGTAAGGAGGGATTCTGCTGGGGGCACCTGATGTAAGGAGGGACTCTGCTGTAGACACCTGATGTAAGGAGGGACTCTGCTGGGGGCACCTGATGTAAGGAGGGACTCCACTGGGGGCATCTGATGTAAGGAGGGACTCTGCTGGGAATGCCTGGTGTAAGGAGGGACTCTGCTGGGGACACCTGATGGCATCTGGTGGCAGGCGAGGGTGACAAGTGACACACTCAGGGCTCCCACTGATTCTGCATTATGGTGAGGTGAACAATTTAATTGTATATTGCAATGTAAAAATAGAAATAATGCCCTTCAATCATCCTGATACCATAACAACCATTCTGCTGGGATGATTGAAGCGCTAACGCCAGGTGTTTGGAGTATCTTTATCTGCTGATTGTTAAATTATATGGAATACACATATTTCTATTGTGGTGTAGGATCTGGGCCTGCTTTCTTTCCTTCCCTCCCTATTTCTTTCTTTCTTTCTCCCTCCATCCCTCGTTCATCTCAGACTTGAACCACACCCCTTTGAGCCATGCCCATTTAAGCCATGCCCAATATTCCATTTAAGCCACACCCATTTTGCGCACCACATTTTCCTTTCCCCGCTACACCACGCCTAAATATGAATGCAGCGCCCCCTAATTATAATAGGACCCTGCCTACAGACAAAAAAAGCGTACCTATAAATGTTTTTACAATGTTGGCAATTATGACATATGCCATGTACACACGACCGGACTTTTCGTCTGGACTGGTCCGACGGAACAAATCCGTTGGACAATACGACCGTGTATGGGCTTCATCGGACCTTCAGCAGACTTTTTCTGTCGAAAATCAGACGGACTTTAGATTTGGAACATGTTTCAAATCTTTCCGACGGACTCGAGTCTGGTAGAAAAATCCGTTCGTCTGTATGCTAGTCCGACGGACAAAAAAAGACGCAAGGGCAGCTATTGGCTACTGGCTATGAACGTCATCACGTTCAAACCAACTGACTTTCGAACGGACTTTAGTCCGTTCGTGTGTGGGCAAGTTCAGTCGTCCGAAAGTCGAAAGTCCGTTGGAAAGACTGTCGGACCTTTGATGCTGAAAAGTCCGCTCATGTGTACGCGGCATTAGGCGTCTTTTCTGCTTGAAAGCTCCTCTCAAAAATGCAAGTTTGGTGTGGGGGGGGGGTTTTGCCTGTAAGAGCATATGCATGGAAACTCCTGAAAAAGCCATAGTGTGTATTGACGCATTGGCTAACATGGAGGGGAGTTTCCAGGCAGAAAAAATTAGAGCTCAAGAAAGCTCAAAAGCCTGTAGGAGCAGTTTCTTTGAGCGTCTTTAAAATGCAGTGTGCATGAGACCTAAAGCAGCATTTTTTATTTATTTTTTTTAAAGGTGCTATTGACATTACATTTTCTTTTTTACTACATGTCAGTAACAACCCATGCAATCTATACATACAAAGAAACCAAAACAAATGCATTCAGAAATTAAGTTATGTGTAATAAAATGGAACGATACAGGGATAAAGTATTGAACATGCTAACTGAAATGTATTTAATACTTGGTACAAAATCCTTTTTTGGTAATGAAAGCTTCAAGACACCTCCTGTATGGAGAAACTAGTCACATGCATTGCTCAGGTGTGATTTTGGTCTATTCTTCCACAACCACCCCCCTGCCCCCCGACCGGCCAGCGGCACCTCCCCCTTCCGCTGTCTGCCGGTAGGTCCGGCGCTTACCCCATCTAGGCGGGTAGGGTGGTGGGCAGTGAGCAGCGGCTTCGTGTCCTCTCCTCCTTTGCCAGCTTCCAGCAGCTCCTCCCCTCCTCCTATGTCCAATAGGATCACCTGTCCTTTCAGCTAATATTCATTCACTGTTGTAACTCACCTGGGTGGGCTCCATTTGCATTCTCTGCAAGCCGAACCTACCCTATTTTGAAGCCTATTAGAGCCTCTGGCTCTAATCAGGTGCTTCAAAAAAAAACCCGCCATTGTAATTCATGCATCCGGCATCCTGCAAGGGGGAGGCGGTGATGGATAGGGGGGGCCGTGCCCGTGCGCCCTTAATGGATGGGCCATCCCTGGTTCCTTCCATAGATTTTCTGGTGGATTCAAGTCAGGTGATTAGCTGGGCATTCTAGCAGCTTTATTTTCCTTCCTTAAGAAACAATTGACAGTTTCCTTGGCTTTGTGTTTGGGATCATTGTCTTGCTAAAATGTCCACCCTCATTTCATATTCATCATCCTGGCAGATGGCAGCAGATTTTTCATTAAGAATGTCTTGGTACATTTTTCCAATCATCCTTCCTTCAATGATATGCCAGTACCGTATGCCGAAAACAGCACCACACCATGATGTTCCCACCTCCAAACTTCACTGTATGGTATGGGGGTGTTTTTAGGGTGATGTGCAGTGCCATCTAATCTCCAAACATGGTGTGTATTATGGCATCCAAAGAGTTCAATTTTGGTCTCATCTGACCAGACTATATTCTTCCAGTATTTCACAGGCTTGTCTAAATGTTGTGCAGCAAACTTTAAACGAGCTTCAACATGCTTTTTCTTCAGCAATGGAGTCTTGTGTGGTGAGCGTGCATACAGGCCATGGTGGTTGAATGCATTACTTATTGTTTTCTTTGAAACAGTTGTACCTGCTAATTCCAGGTCTTCCTGAAGCTCTCCACAAGTGGTCCTTGGCTCTTGGTCAATCAGAAATCTTGCAAGGAGCACCTGGTCATGGCCGGTTTATGGTGAAATGATATAAATAATTAATTGGGAAAAGGGGAATGGGGAATATTGGGACTTTAAATGAGGCCTTGACCTGGTGAGGTCATGCGCCTTCATCCTCTCAACATGAAAAGTTGAAAGGGTTGAATAGAATACAATGGTTGGTGTTTAAGAAGTTTTTTTTTTTAATCTTTTTATTAAATTTTGTAAAACATATACATACATAACAGAAAAGAAAAACAGTCCTCAGTTAGGCAACATACCCATTCCGAGACTGGCCGCGCAGGGCCCAGCTAACCAGAACTAACATAGTTCAATAAACCCCCCCCCACACACCCCCCCACCCCCTTACCCTGACCAAAAGCTACAAAGCAGATTCTCAATAGTGTGCACCATCAAACCTTATATGATCTTAATATGTCCTCTATAGGCCGTATTGTTCATTCCTCAATGCTCGGATTATATTATAAACACAATATACACATTATACCTCAATAGGGTCTCCAAGCGATCCCCGTAACAACAATTCTCAGTCCTTTATCTACTTTACCCACTGTTATTGATGAGTCAAGCCATGCCTGCCAAACTTTGGTAATCTTTTTTTGACAGCCTCTAGCCCTATATGTGGCTTTATTTAAGGGTACCACTGATTAATCAATTCTTTCCAATACAACAGCGTTGGTGCATTGGAGTTTTTCCATTTCAGAAGGAAGGCTTTCTTGCCATAGAATAACCCTATGTTCAACAAAGTGCGGTGCGCTAATGACGGTACCACTTCCTCCACCAGCCCAATAAGACAGACTCTAGGAGTCACAAGAACCGGAATGCCCAATACCTCTGTCAAACAACCTGTGACCTCAATCCAAAAGTTTTGTATCTGTGGGCATGTAAAGCAAATATGTTCCGCATCCGCTGGAGAATGGGTGCATCTCCAGCATTGGCTATTGGCAGATAGATATATACGGGATAACCTTGCTGGGGTGAAATAAATGCGATGTAGAAATTTGAATTGGATTACACGATCCCTGGCTGAGACCAAGTATTTGAAGGGGTGATCCCACATATCCTCCCAATCCTCCCCCTGGATGTCTGGAATTTCTTTCTCCCACCGTTCTTTACATCTGGTCATACCCTGTGGAGTTTTAGTAAATAACAACTTGTATACTGTTGATAATGTTTTTTTTAGGTCCTCATCTTTCAGAGTTGTTTCTAGTTTAGAGGGAAGAATCTCCACTCTTCGATCACCGAACTGCACCTGAAAAGCATGACGCAGCTGCAGGAATCGAAAGAAAGCAGAGTTTGTTAGATTATGTCTCGCCTTCATCTGATCAAACGTGATAAGATCTCCCTCTCTGGTGACATCTTCCAACATCTTTACTCCCCTACTTGCCCACAACACGGGATCCAGAAGGGAGCAGAAATGTGGCAGATTCAGGTTCATCCATAATGGGGCTGAGGGCATAACACCCACATAACTGGGTGATACTAAAGTGGTAGAGAATTCCCAGGCCTCAATGGTAGCCCCCATCGAGATAGTGATAGGTAGGCTTGTTTTTGGGCCCCTGTAGAGGGCCAATCTTAGGCTCTCATATGACCCCAAAAGTGCTGCCTCCAGGACTGTAGCAGAATCCCCATTATTTCCCGTTAGCCATCTCATAGCAAACCCCATCTGTCCAGTCAAATAATACTTTTTCCAGTCTGGAAGCGCCAAACCCCCCTGTCCCCAGGGTTCTTGTAGGATTGTAATACTTATACGGGGTGATTGCGGAGACCATATAAATGATCCTATGATTCCGTTTAATGTGTCATAATATGTTTTAGGGATCCATATAGGAGAATGACGCAGGAAAGAGAGAATTACAGATAAAAATTTCATTTTAATCAGGCTAACCCTACCCAATAGTGACAAAGGCAGCTTCTTCCAGATCTGGGTTTTGTGTTTCAGTCTAGTCACCAGTGGGAGGAGGTTTAATGTCATGTAGTCATGAATATTTGCAGTTATTTTTACACCTAGGTAAGTAAAGGAGGAGACCCATTGAAGTGGCAGAGTATCATCTCTCTGAGCCTGTGTCCCGGGACCCACTGACAGAATAGACGTCTTGCTCCAGTTCACCTGCAGGCCGGAAAAGGAGGCAAACATGTCCAGAATCTCGAGGACAGCTTTAAGAGACGGTCCTGGGTCCCTGAGGAACAGGAGCAAGTCATCTGGATAAAGTGCTACACATTCTTTAATTGTCCCTACTTGTATCCCTCCCACCTCCTCATCAGGGCAAAGATAAAAGGAGACAATGGACACCCCTGTCTGGTACCTCTACTTATTGTGAAAAAATCAGATACTACCAACCCTAAGTGGATAGCCATCCGAGGATCACTATACAGCATTGTGATCCAACAACGGAACCTAAGACCAAAACCCATCGCCTCTAAAACCTTTTGCATGTATTGCCAATCTACGGAGTCAAATGCTTTTTCAATATCGATGGAGACAACCACCGGGGAATCAGAGGTGTCTAGTTGAAGATGCGTAAATAATCTCCTCAGATTCGTGTCTGTTGACATTCCAGGCATGAAGCCAGTCTGGTCAATGTCTACCACCGTTGGGATAGCCCTAGCCACTCTCGAACCAGTACCTTAGTAAGAATCTTTAAATCCATATTAAGTAATGCAATAGGGCAATAAGAGGAACATTCCATAGGGTCCTTGCCCGGCTTCAGGAGGGGCACCATATAGGCCTCCATCATTGACTCTGGTAAGGCTCCCTGTTCCCAGCAATGCGTGAAGAGTTTGTTTAGTCTAGGGGCCAATTGAGACCTGAAAGCCCTATAGAAATCCGCAGGGAACCCGTTAGGGCCTGGTGCCTTCTGTGGAGGAAAAGCAAGCATGGCTGACTCTATTTCTGATGTAGAAATAGGGTCTTCCAGGAAGGTGGCATCCGTATCTGATAATTTTGGCATGGAGAGATTGCGTAATAACTCATCCAACTCTAGAGGGTCGTATGGAGGGGTGGGTGAGTATAATGATGAGTAGTATCTAATAAATTCCTGTAAAATTTCTATTGGACTAGTAAGCAAGGACCCACCTCCATTTCTCACTACAGGGATACTAACTGGCCTCTTTTGGTCAGCAGTCAGATTGGCTAATAGTTTCCCGTTCTTATCCCCCTCCGCGAATATAGTCTCTGTCCTCCGCCTAACTTCAGTGTGAGCTAGATTGGCAAAGTGTAAGGCTACTAAGCATCTAGTTTCCAATAAGGAGATATAGTTGACCTCAGTGGGGGAATCTGCATGAGTTTTTGCATCATCCCTCTCCTTGGCCAGAAGCAGCTCACCCTCTGGACTTCTATCTTTCTTTACTGATTTTATAGCAGATATGCACTCACCTCCCACCACCGCCTTAAAGGCATCCCACTCAAGGGGAGGTCCTGTTGAACCCTCATTTGTTTCCCAATATGAGTCTATGGATTTGCTAATATGAGTGACCATCTGGTCCTCCAGCAGCCAGTCTGGAGACAATTTCCATCCCCCTCTTCTTCCCCCTAAGGGAAAGCCAAGGGTGACCTCAAGTGGGTTATGATCTGAGACCCCTCCTGACAGGTATGCCGACTCATATACATATGTTAGGAGAGAGGAGTTTCCGGAACGCCAAATCAATTCTAGCGGATGATTTGTGTGTGGAGGACAAATGAGAATAGGAAGTGGCGTTCGGATGTTTCCATCTCCAAACTTCAGTTAAGTCTGCCATGGTGACCTAGGAGCAGAGGTCCGCAGATGCTGGTCTAGCAACATTTGAGGAGTCTAGTACGGGTCTAAAATAGCATTAAAGTCACCCATTATAAGCATTGGGAGATGCGTATATGGAGCCAACTTCACCATTAGATCATACAGTAAGGTGACCTGAAAGGGAGGAGGTAAGTAGACATTCACCAGCAGGATTTTAGTATTAAACATTTCTAAAAGTACTACCACATATCATTCCCCTGGGTCTGTGATCACCTGATGGATTGTACATGCAATTTCTTTGATTATGAGAATAGAGACCCCGCGGGCATAAGTAGAGTACGTGGAATGGATGGCCCTTTGAACCCAATGTTTAAGCAAAGATAATATTTTGCTGCCTTCCAGGTGGGTCTCCTGGAGGAGGACAATATGTGGCTTAGCCTGCTTAAGGTATTGAAAAAACGTTGCTCTCTTAAATTTATTATTTAAGCCCCTGATATTCCAGGACAGAAGCTTAATTCTACTATCCATTATGCAGGTTAAAACAATCTAACAACCTTAAAATGCTAGAGAAGCAAGAGGAAACAGGCCCAAATGTCCCATAAGAGGACAGATACATTCTACTTAATACATGTGCACAACTAATATATGTCATGTAGCATTGGTCAAACTATCCCTCTCCTGCTGTTATACCAGAAACTGTTGGAAAAAAAACCGAAAAAACACGAAAAATTCCAAAAATTAAAAACAAAAACAAAAAGAAAAATTGTCCGGTATGCAGCTTGATCCCTGTAACCAACAAACCTGTGGAAGTCCAACCTTGTGAATCAGTAGTTCAGCATTGTATGATGCATAAAGTTCTGTGTTTTTCTCTGGAGATTCCACCGGTAGTCCAAGTAGGGACAGCTTGCAGCGGACCGCTTTGTAGAGCCCAGGTGCATTAAGCCTGCTTGATGCAGAAAAATGAAATTAAGTTGCAAAAGGGTATAATATCAACATGCCAAGCTTAGCCCCAAAAACAAATTGGCTCCTTAATGCAAACATGCTCTCAGATATGAGGGGAAGCTGTTGCCTCATGGGATTATTAGCAATCAAGCTTCTCATGGCAATAGCCCCAATAGGATAGAAAAGTTAGTAAAAGAGTATCTGTGATGCAGAAAGAAACCAGGAACCTTTTAACGACCTACAAAGGAAAAGAAAATACATTGGCTCAGTGAGAGCGCGCCATCATGGGTTCTGATCCAACCAATCACATGCATCTTGTGGCGTTTCAAAAATGTTTACTGTGCCTTTATATTGCACACGGAGTCGACTGGGGTATAACATGCTGTATTTCAGCTCCTTCTCCCTTAATCTTCTCTTAACATCCGTAAATGAACGAAGCCTATGTTGCGTTTCTGCTGAGAAAGCTGGGAAGAGCATAATGCGAGCGTTTTCATACTTCAATTCCTTATGTTTCCTTGCTTCAGCCAGCAGCATGTCTCTGTCCTTGTAGTTGAGAAACCGGACTAGAAACGGTCGTGGCGGGGCTCCTGACGGTCTGGCGCCTGTGGGAACTCTGTGTGCCCTCTCTGCCACATAGGTAGGGGGGAGATCGCTCAATGTCAATAGTGATTTGAAAAACTGCTCAGCAAAATTTGATGGGTTAGACCCCTCCGCCCCCTCAGGTAGTCCCACCACTCTTACATTATTTCTTCATTGGCGGTCCTCGGCGTCATCTGCTCTATGCTGAAGTGAGCGGACCATGTCTTTTAGTTCAGCTATGTGTGAGCCCTGGGTGTGAGAAGTATCTTCCACCTCCGAGATACGATCCTCTGCAGCAGTTAGTCTGCCTCTGATCTTATCTAGATCTTGTCGGATAAGGTTACATTCTGATGCTAGGCAGTCTATGTGACCTATTATCTCTGTCTTTGAAGCTGCTATCGCTTCCAGAATGGGGCCCGTTATGGCATCCGTGTCTACCTCTATCTCTTGAGGTACATTGAGGAGGCTCTCTGGTGCCTGAAGAGTTGTACTTGCCTGCTGCGCCATTTTCACTGTCAGTGTTTTGGCGCGCTGTGAGGCAGAGCTGACGTGGGAGGAGCTAGCCGCCATGCTGTCTAGCGAGCGGAGCTGCCTCTGACCTGATGGCGGCTGTGTATTCTGTTTGCTTTGCTTTTTAGCTGCTGAGGAAGGCATCGTTATGATCACTGTCGGCTCCTAAACGTCATGTGCACACTTGCATCAAGCTGTAGACGGTCAGTCGGCTGCAAACAGGATAAATTTGCGGAGGAAAACCGGAGCTCTCAGAAATCACTTCCTGCCGCGATCACATCCAATCACGCCCCCTGGTGTTTAAGAAGTTTAATGATCTGTAAAAACATGATTAAATACATTTATTCCATGGTGGGGGTGGGGGTGGGTCTTGGCATTGTTTTTGTTTTTGTTTGTTTTTTTTCTCCTTTCCTGTGTGTGCATGTGAGGTAGGGGGTAGGGGGGTTGAGTTGTGGGATACACACCCATGAATTAAGGTTATAACGATTGAAAAGGAGATAGGAAGATGATTTGGATAATGAAATATAGAATCTTCTATTGTCTTGGATGTGTATTCGTTTTGTTTGTAATGTTAAAATTTGTAAAATTGTTTGGATAAATAAAGATTATAAAAAAAAAAAATACATTTATTCCATATATATAGAAACACATACTATTCACAGTGTTGATTGCTACAGCAGTGGTAACTGATAATAACATGGGTATAAATGAATACCATGATAAAATTGCAGAGTCCACCAATGGTCATAATGGGGTACACATATAATACAGGTAAAAACTGCATGGCCTATGACCTTCCTGATCCTGTCACAAGGTATAATGAATGGCATATAGTATTGGGGCTAAAATGCTGGGATGCACGGCATCTGGTAGCTCGACTCGTTTTGCGGCTTGGTGCCGCTCATCAGGAGCAAGCATGTGGTTTATCTGAAAATAGGAAATAATATCTAATTAAATAACTTGTATCAATAGAGGGGAAGAGAGATTAGAAAAAACCCACCCATAAATCACTTACAAGTAAGTATGCAGTCGTAGGTGTGGTGTCAAAGGTCACTGGCCAACCAAAAATACACCAGGGTCAGGAGCTGAGGAGGCACATTCAGCGGCAACACACCTCATGGGGAGCATCCCAGGCGGAGCCAGGCACACTATTCTACTCAACCCCCTGCTTCACTCAAAGTCCCACCCCCTTTTCTTGCTCTCAACTTCTTATGGTAAAATGATGTTCTTTCCACTTCCTGATTATGGCCCCAACAGTGCTCACTGGAACATTCAGAAGTTCAGAAATCATTCTGTAACCAATACCATCAGTATGTTTTGCAACAATAAGGTTGCAAAGGTCTTGAGAGAGCTCTTTGCTTTTACATATCGTGAGATGTTTCTTGTATGACACCTTGGTGATGAGACACCTTTTTATAGGCCATAAGTTGAGACTGAACCAGCTAATATTAATTTGCACTGACAAGGGGCAGGATTGCTTTCTAATTATTGATGGATTTCAGCTGGTGTCCTGGCTTTCCGTGCCTTTTTGCACCTCTCTTTTTTCATGTGTTCAATACTTTTTCCCTGTGTCATTCTATTTTATTACACATAACTTAATTTATGAACTGATTTGTTTTGGTTTCTTTGTATGTGTGGATTGCATGGGTTGTTACCGACATGTGGTGAAAATTTCATGTCAATAGCACATTTAGAAATATATTTACCTAGAAAAATGGTGACGTGTTCAATACTTATTTTACTGTCTATTCGAGTGGTGGACACACATGGTGTTGAAGTTTGGAATGTTTTCAAGAGGTTAAGGCCCCTTTCACACTTGTGGGACTTGTCCTGCGATTTGGGACTGCAAAGTAGATGATAGACTCAGCAATGGCATGCAATGACAAGCTGCTGCTAACAAAGCAAACACAATATTGGCATGCAATAAAAAGGGGATTAATTCAAGAGATAAAGCGATAATTCTCCCACTCTACAGTGGGTCTGGTCTCATCTGGAGTATGCTGTCCAGTTTTGGGCACCAGTCCTCAGGAAGGATGTACTGGAAATGGAGTACAAAGAAGGGCAACTAAGCTAATAAAGGGACTGGAAGATATTAGTTATGAAGAAAGGTTGTGAGCACTGAACTTATTCTCTCTGGAGAAGAGACGCTTAAGAGGGGATATGATTTCAATTTACAAATACCATACTGGAGACCCCACAATAGGATTAAAACTTTTCCGCGGAAGGGAGTTTAATAAGACACGTGGCCACTCATTAAAATTAGAAGACAAGAGGTTTAACCTTAAACTGCATAGAGGGTTCTTTACTGTAAGAGCGGCAAGGATGTGGAATTCCCTTCCACAGGCGGTGGTTTCAGCGGGGAGCATCGATAGTTTAAAAAAACTATTAGATAAGCACCTGAATGACCACAACATACAGGGATATTCAATGTAATACTGACATATAATCACATACATAGGTTGGACTCCATGGACTTGTGTCTTTTTTCAATCTCACCTACTAGGTAACTATGTAACTATGTAACAAGTTGTACCCCATGATTTCCAATGTGTACCATTCATATCTGTGCGACTTCAAGTCGCACCGACTTCAAAGTAGTCCCGGTACTACTTTGGTCCGCCTTTGATGCGAGGTCCATACACCTTAAGTTTAGACAGGCATTCCCTGAAATCACGTCATAATCATGGCAAAATTGCACAACTTTCAAGTTGCAGCAGTGTGAAAGGTGCCTCAAGAATATAGGTGTAGGCAGGTGCAGTTTATATTCTCCACTGCAGGTGGCACTCGTCCGCAGCGGCAATTCAGATGGGGGAAGAAGTTGAGCGGAACTTGGTTCCTCTATGGTTTTGCGGTTACAGAGCGGCAGCTATCGGATTGGACACTGGTGCACCATATGACTCTGGTATCTTGTGTCAGGCACAGTCAATTTAAGACCCTTGATCCCAGGCTTGGCATGCTTTTAATGCGAGTGGACAGGTTAGGGACAGGTTTCCCATCTGGCAGGAACAGTGACAGCGATAGGAAAAGGTTCCGGTGGAGTAGGGAGAGAGCAGGGACTATGTCTACCTCTTTAGGCCAAACCTGTTTGTGTTGGTAACCTGCTGTTTCAATATAACCTCATTTGCAAAACAAGACTCTGAGTGTTTACTCCCTACCACACCCTTGTGCACCCACCCAACATAGAAGAATGATATATGGACTTTTCACAGATATAATTTTTCATTGTGGAAGTGTCTTTTACTGCGTGGAGGGTTTATTATTATTAGTGTATTTATTATTATTGATTGTTACACTGTTTTGGTTTATGACATTGCGCTGCCTGATTTTTATATGGTATGCCAATGAAACATGTTCACTTCAATATTTTCATTTGCAAAAAAGTCCTTCTGGGTACATTGGCCCACATACATTTTACCATTTACATCAACCTAATACTTTACAAGATGCAATGGAGCACACTACTTCTGAAATGCGTGTTGATGCAACACATGTTAATAATTGTATGATGGTGTGGATGAGACCTTTGGTGTTTTGTTCCCAGCATAAACATTATCAACCTGGAGCCTGTATCAGTCTAGTTGGGTTTCCTATCACAGTCCAAAGACATACAGGTTGGTCAGTTGGCCCCATAGTATGTACTGGTAAACATGACTAAAATTAGGGGCATTAGAACAGTGGTGGTCAATTTCCCTCATAAAGGTGGCCTCAGATGTGGCACCTGGCATCACAGAATGGCCAAAATAACACAATAACATCACAACAATGTGATGCTACAGAAAACTTTCAGAGACTGCAGCCAAACAGGAGATGGTCAAAGATTACCTGCTTGGCACAAGAGATGGTCAAAGACTGAACATACCATACTAGTTCTTGAAAACTATGGATATGCTTCAGGAGACATAAACTATTACCACGTTACATGAGACTGTTAGAAATCATTGCTAATACAATGTAGTAGCAAAATACTGACTCGTATCTGCAGGGGCCCAATGACCACACAAAAAGTACCAATAGGCCATGGGACGGTCACCAATGCATTAGAACATCTGTACCTTTTTGGGACAGTAATGAATGTCCCCAGACTGATGTATTATCTCATGCACACTGGATGCTGGTGCTGTGCATTGTAAAACTTTAAATATAAAAATGATTGTAAATAGTCATTTTAAAATGTAAACCAGATTATATAGTTTTATTGGATATGTTGCAGAGAATATATGTATTTTTATATTTATTGTTAGAGCATGTAGTACGTGATTGTTCATTTTCTAACGTAAGCTGAAATGCATCACAGACACTTTTAATTGATTTGTTAGGGAGCATAGAAATTGGATAGTGTAGGTACAGTATGTTAGTGTGACAACATAGAATCATGTTACGCATCAGCTATATTGCAAATAGTCATTTCAAAATGTGAGTCAGTTTGTATTGTTCAGTTTAAAGAGCACTAGAGCAGTACCCTCAACATCCTGAGTAGTATATGTATAGCATGTTTGATCAGGGTAAGAGCATGCTTTATGAGACAGTGAAGGATGCATAGACTGCCTTGTTTGAAGGACTAGGTACTGTGTGCTGTATATTAGTATTGCACAAGATTTATACAGCACCACCAGTTTGCACAGCGCTTTACAGAATAAAAGGAGACCATTATAATACAGTTCAAGACAAGAGGGTTAAGAGGTCTTAAAATCCAAGGAAAGTGGATGTAAAGGAGCTCCCGGTATCCAGCAGATGTACATTTCCTAGATCACATGTAGAATCGACCGTAAGGTCGTATCCTGAAAAAGCAGCCCAGGCCCCGATCGGGCCCACCACAAACTTCTTTCAAGTAGGACACTAAACTTTGGAAGGGAATTCTTCCTACCAGCCCACACCTTCACCCACATACAAACAGTGGCTGATCGATTCAGTCCAGTGCAATCTCCGCCCCCAAAAAGCAACTTAAAATTTAAGGGGAAGGGTTAAATATCACAAAAGGTGGTAAATCTGAAGGATTACCTGATGGAAAAAGTAAAGGTATAATTGTTAGGTGAACGGGATAGGCTTCCCAAGCTCAGTTTTCAGGAGATAACCTAAAGGTGGACAGAAGAAGATATAGCTGGGTCATTGAGTTAGGAAGTTTCAGAGGAGGGGAGAGGCTCTGAAGAAGTCCTGGAGGCGAGCATGAGATGAACTGATGAGGGGGCTAGAAAGCAGGAGGTCATAGAGGAGCAAAGAAAGTGGTTTGGGTGATATTTTAAGATGAGGTTAGCAATGTAGCTGTAGGCAAAGTTGTGGACTGCTTTCTATGTGTTGTTAGTATTTTAACGTTTAATTATAGGGCGATCGAAAGTCACTGGAGGAGGGGTAGAGGACGCTTAGCAATTGGTAAGGTAAATGAGTGTAGCAGCAGCATTCATGATAGCCTAGAGGGGGATGACAGGTAGGCCAAAAAAGAGAAAGTTGAAATAGTCAAGGTGAGAGATAACAATGGAGTGTTTTAATAGCTTTGTAGTAATTTGTTAAGAAGGGGCAAATTTTGGAAATGTTACAGAACTGAAGGTAGTAGGATTTGGACAGTGAGCTGAAAGGATAGGAACAGAGTCCAGGATGACACCTAGCATCCTGGCAGGAGGGGAGGGTCTAATAGTTGCGCCATTGATATTGGCAAGTCGAACAAGGGGACAAGTCGAGCAAGGGGACACAGATGGAGGAAATATTGTGAAATTGAGATTGGAAAGACTGCTTTTGAGGAAGTGGTGTGACATCCATACTGATATAAAACTAACAATAAGGCAGCACTATTAGCATAAAATGCTAAAGTGCCAGTGTAAATGAGATTCACCTGAAGTCATCCAAAAAAATAACAAAAAATGTATTAAATATAGTGTCCATTTCACCATCCATAAAATGTGCTTCACTTAAATTAATAATAGTTTAAAATACTGTGCTTCCAACTAGTGACAAAAATTCCACACGGCTTCGCACTCAGAATGAGAGATTTATTGGTGCTTCATCCACAGTGAAAAAGTGTAACGAGTCCTCAGCACACCCCTTGGACAGCATAAACTAACTAGAACATAGGTAAAATGCACTCAATCAAATGGGGTACACTCCTCCGCTCCCCAGGACCCACAGAACTTCACTCACAAGATGAAAGGGAAAGACAGAAGGAAGCTCATTGTGTAAAATTATGAAACCTTTTATTAAAGTGCATAACAAGGTACTGACATTTGATGGTGACCTTGGACTGTCAGCACAAACAACCACTGCTTAATTGTGTAAGGGAATCACAGCTGCTCCGTCTGTCATGGGAGCCAACCTGCGTGCCACAATAGTTTCCCAAAGTACGGCAAAACAGAAATGACGTCAAGTCCATTTGGATTTCCCTACAGTCCAAAGGCACCATCAAATGTGACTGCGTTGTATAGATTTTAAGCATTTTAATAAAAGGTTTGGCAATTTTTTGTGATGTTTTTTTTCCTGTCTTTTATCTTGTGAGAGGAGTTCTGTGGGTCCAGGGGAGTGGAGGAGTGTACCCCATGTTTTGATAGAGCGCATTGTACCTATGTTCTGGTGAATTTATGCTGTCTAAGGGGCATGCTGAGGACTCTTTACACTTTTTTACTGCTGCTGTCAATCACAGCCAGTGAAGAGGGACACACATAGCAGCGCTCGGAAGTGAACATGCACGAGTGCTCCCATAGCAAGTGGCTTGCTGTGGAGGCACTCGGAGAGGAGGGGGAACCAAGAGAGCCAGCGGAGGACCTGGGAAGAGGAGGATCTGCTCTGTGTCCAAAACCACTGCACAGTGATTGCTAATTTTCAAACTAGCAAACTGCTCTATTTGTCTTAGGTTTGAATGGTAGCTTCTCCAGACTGCATGTTTCAACTCTTTCTATAGAAGTTTAATAGGGTTCAGATCAGGGCTCATATAAGGTAATTTCAAAATAGTCAACTGTTTTGTTCTCAGCCATTCTTGGCTTCTTTTAGCAGTGTGGTTTGAGTCATTATCCTGTTGGAGGACCCACGTCTTGTGATTTAGACAGTGTTCTGACACTGGGCTGTGCTCTTTGCTTCAAACTTCCTTGATAGAATTAATATTTAATTGTGCCCTACACAGATTCAACCACCCCCACCCATACCAGACACAGAAAAGCAGCCCCAAAACATAACCAGAGCCTCCTCCATGTTTCACAGAAAGAACAGCCTTGTTTTCTTTGAAAGCTTCATTTTGTTCCTCTGTGAATATAGGGCTGATGTGACTTGCTCAAAAGCTCTACTTTTGTCTCATCTGTCCACAGGACATTCTCCTAGAAGCTGTGTGGTTTGACTATATACATTTTAACAATTCCAGTCTGGCTTTTTTATGTTTTTTTTTCACCAGTAGAGGTTTATGTTCTTTGAGCCCTTTGTTTCTCAAAATGGTGTGATTAGACACTGGAGTTCAGCTTATATCTCTTCGGAAGTCTTCCTTGGATCCTTATCTACCGTTTGCACTATCCTTCTGTTCAAGGTGCGGTTGAGTTTTTTGCCACCATGTCCAGTGAAGTTGTCTACACTCACATGGACCTTAAACTGTTCCCAATAGTATTTGTAACTGTAGCTGTAGCCATGTGAATATCTAGCTGATTGGAGGTGGTCTTATAGCTTTTACTTTAACATGATGGTCTTTAATTTAATTTCTAATCTCCTCAAACAACTCTCTCCTTTGCTTTATCTGGTCCATGTCACTCAAACATTACATTTCTCTTTAAATAGACTGATTGACTGACTACATGATTGAAGATATGTGTGACACTAAAAACAGGAAACAGTTGGTTTGAAATATCACTTTCATCCACTTTATTTTTCATAAACTTTTTTATGGGGCCCCAACAGATCTGCACAGGCCATTTTAATGCAGATTGCTTGTGTTCTAAGCATTCATCCCTGGGTGCATGCTGCCCTAAACAAATGTACTTCTAGGTACACTGCCTAGCTGCTGTGAGCCTCTCAAAGAGTTTTACAGGCTGCCATCAGTGGGGCTGGTGTGTGTACCTGTGGCCTCTGCCTGCAGCTAAAAACCAGAACCTCACACACCAGGGCTAAAAGCCCAATGTGCACAAGGCCTAAATGCTAAGTTCACCTATGATTAAAAAAGATTAAATATACTTATTTTTGCAGGAAAAAAAACGTGCATTTATTTTTTTTTTTATCCCCAGGAGCCCTCAAAGTGTTGTACCTGTAATCAGTAGATTAAGGATGCAATGTCAGGCTCCTGCAGACAAATCCTTCAGCTTTCTGCCCATACTTCTGTATGGGCTTTCTGTTTGAAAGCTGGAGGACTTGTAAATGGACTACAAGCAGGCTGATTAACATGCTCGCAGTCCATTGAAACTACAAGTCTGGGACATATACTTTCTTCGGTCACAGATTGCTGTTGCAGTGTCTGCAGGGGTGAGAAACCCCTGCCTGCTGTCAGAGAAACCCCTGCCTGCTGTCAGGGGGGGGGGGGATAGAGGGGTGAGAGGAACATGTTACACCCTAAATACAGGTGTAACATGTATTGTGTTCCAAAAGATAAACTTATCCTTTAACCACTTGAGTTCCAGAAGGTTTTACCCCCTTCATGACCAGAGCATTTTTTGCTATTCAGTACTGCGCTACCTTAACTGCCAATTGTGTGGTCATGCAACACTGTACTCAAATTAAATTTATATACATTTGTTTTACACAAATAGAGCTTTCTTAATGTATAGCAAAAAAATACAAAGATACTACATGCATTGAGAGAAAAGCATTAAAATGCCCAAGAAGTATTTAGACAGCGGAATCAAACGAGGTACATATTGGGTGGATAAAATTTCAAATATAGGTCAAAATATATAAACAACGGTTGAGTATGTAAGAGATGTACAAGGCAGCGTGGCGTGGCCAAGATGGCGCTGTGAGCGATTGGTTCTTTAGTGAGCTCCGCTACTCCGTCTGTAAAATCCGGATTCATCGGCTCTAATATTGCAGTAATCGCATCCCTGCTGACTGGGGGGGACCCAGGGACTCCCTATCCATTAAAGACTGAGGAGATTTTTCGATTCCTGGCCCGGGATCGGCTCCCGGCCTACCGCGGGTGACTAGGCCGAAGCCACGGCCTTTCCTGTCGGCCCGCGCGGCGGACCGGAGGCCTCTGCCGTGGTCGGACCCACACCCGAGCCTCATCAGATGCCGCAGACTCTGGATGTAGGAGGGTGAGCTGATTCTCAATGGTAGATACCCTATGATCTGGCCCTGCTGCTTCTCCCCTCCCCACGTTTTACTAGGCCGCGGCCGCGGCCTCTCCTGGAGCTCCGGCCCGTCAGTGTGACTGGAGGATCGTTGGATCCTCCTACTCTGGTAGAGGAGACCCTGGGACAGCTGAGGAGGACTGCCTGATAGCAGGAGCAGATCCTAGAGCGCCCACATCCCTCCCACCCAGGCTGTGCAGAGAGGTGGATGGGCTGAAAATCCTTGTTGCTCAGTGTAGGCCTGAATTAGTCTGCTTCTGCACCATCCATTTGCAGGTGAGGGGGAGAACTATTAAAGGGGACATTCACTTTGCCCTACCTGCTGCCTGAGTACTCCTCACTTTGCGGACAGGTTCCCACACCCAGCTGTTGATAATCGCCCAGATCTGGGCCACTGTTACCTGAATGAGGCGCAGGAACTCCAGCGCAAAATATAACAAAGGGGGTAAAAAGTTGACCTTCCCACCACAACCGGACTCCCCTCCGACACTCAGCTGTCCCCCCCGGAGGCCCTCCATACATGCAGCACCCGCAGACAATCACTATGGAGTCGGATGACTCTCGGCCCCCCTGGCTGGCGGATGTTATGGCAGCTATTGCTACTTGCCAATCCACGCTAACAACAAAGATTGAAGCAGTCCAGCTGGATATGGGTCTAATTCGCCAAGATATTGATAAAATCCGATCGCGAGTCACTGAGACGGAGCAGAGACTGGGTACCACTGAAGATACCATTGCGGAACATGGAGCATCACTCCGTACGCTTCAAACCAAAGTGAAGGCCCTTGAATACAGAGCCGAGGATGCGGAGAACAGAAACCGGCGTAATAATCTTCACATTGTCGGATTACCGGAGGGGTCAGAGGGAAACGACCCTACCTCCTTTATAGAGGGTCTGCTTCGTGATCTCTTACCCGAGGCCCGCTGGTCACCTTACTTCACGGTGGAGAGGGCTCACCGCATCCCACCTAAGCCTGGGCCTCCTGGATCCCCCCCTCGCACCTTCATCCTCCGTCTCCTTAATTTCAGAGATAGAGACGAAGTCCTCCGTGCCTCTAGGAATGTAGGGGAACTCAGATTCCAGAACACGAAGTTGATGATCTTCCCCGACTATTCTGTAGAGACCCAGAAGCTCAGGAAATCTTTTGACCAAGTCAAAGCGGCTCTACGATCACGCAGCATTCGCTACAGTGTACTCTTCCCTGCCTGCCTGAGAGTCCAGGACGGCGAGACAACTCGCTTCTTCACCACTCCGAGAGAGGCTTCTGCCTGGCTGGACTCGCTACCACAGATTCGCTGATGATCTACCTGGTATATGCTGTGTGACCCCCTTTTGTTGTTTACTCACCATAGCCTGGGCCCAGGTCTCCGTTATCACACGAACTTCCACATGTATGACTTATTATGTTGCACAAGTTATGCCCAGTTCAATCCATGGTGTGTGCGGACTGGTGGGGGGACGATCCCTACCAGGGAAATTCTAAGATAGTGCCCCTGCCAAAGAACTTGGTCAGGAGATCGTTGAAGTATAAATCTTCTTCTATATATGCTTGTTTCCTTGAGGAATAATGGACTTCCGGTTCGGTATCTCCACCAAAAAGATGGATCGAATTTACTGTGGGGTCGCATTATGGCTACTTCCCTTCGTTTGACTTTTTAAGTCCCCACAGCCTGCTATATCACAAGTGGAGATCTCAGGTACATAAGACGCTTGAACTACTACTTCCCCCCCGTGTGAAGTCTCGGGGGGGGTGAGTTTGCCTCTTCCACGGACCCCCTGTTGCAGCCGGCGAGCTGTATAAGTTAGGGATTGAAACCCGCCTCAGTTCTGGGAGGATGGGTGGGGTGGGGGGTGGGGTAAATTCCCCTAATGGGGCTAATTTCATCTACTTTAGATTTTGGCATCCTTTATCTGTTGTTAATTTGGTTTTGTTTTTGTTTGATATTTGTACAAAAAAAATTGACTCATCAGCATTGCACTGTTTACAGATGTGTCCACTTCGGGGGACAGGGTCCAGTCCGGGAGCCGTGAATTCTATTGATCCTAACACTCTCCATATTCCTAGTGGTCATGTCCTCCCTTAACATCATCTCCTGGAACACCAGGGGACTGAACTCCCCGGTCAAGCGTTCCCTGGTGTTCCAATTCATTAAAACCCAGGCGGAATGAGCATCTCACATATTAGGGACTCCTCGGGACAGTTGATTCATACCCCGGAAGGGATCAACCAATGTTTTGCGGAGTACTACGAATCCCTCTATGGGTGGACTATAGAGGGGAGGATCTGGTAGCATACCTAGATGACATTGATATCCCAACCCTCACTGTAACATATTGTGACAAGCTTGATGCTCCAATCACATCCTTAGAGATATTACAGGCTCTTAAATCAATGCAGACAGGGAAAACTCCGGGACCCGATGGCGTCCCTGTGGAGGTTTATAAACAATATGCTGCGGAACTAGTCGATAAACTTCAGGGCCTCTTCTCTGCATCGACGCACCTCAGAAAACTCCTGGACACTATGAGCGAAGCGATCATAGTGGTGATCCCCAAGCCAGGGAAAGACCCCACGTTGTGCTCCTCGTATCGCCCTATATCCCTTCTGAATGTGGATGCAAAAGTACTGGCAAAAGTACTGGCCAACAGGCTTAACCTGGTAATTACTGCTCTCATCCACAGGGATCAAACGGGCTTTATGCCCGAGAGAGGGACTGACATTAATATCAGACGCCTCCATACCCACATAGACAGGGCGGACGAGGCGAATAATGGAACGGTAGCCTCACTCGACACGGAGAAGGCTTTCAACTCAGTCGAGTGGGGCTACTTATGGGAAGTGCTCTCGCGATTCGGGTTTGGCCCGGGTTTCACGAAATGGCTCCGCATGTTATATCATTGCCCCTCAGCAAGAATACATACTAACGGAAGCCTCTCGGGAAAGTTCCAATTGTTTCGAGGTACGCGACAGGGGTGTCCCCTCTCCCCGGGTCTATTTGCTTTGGCGATGGAGCCCCTGGCTATATTATTGAGGGCCGACCCTGGGGTAAGGGGACTCCAGGTAGGTCCCATTGAGGAGAAGTTATCACTATACGCGGACGACGCTCTGCTTTATTTAGCGGTGCGTCGTCCTCTTTGCAGACTGCACTCAAACTGATTAACCGATTTGGTGGGTACTCGGGGATTCGTATTAATTGGGATAATTCGGTTCTTTTCCCACTCCATCCCTCGACCCCCAGAATACCTCACCCACAGCTTAAATGGGTAGATGACTTCAAATACTTGGGGATAAAAATTAGCGGTAAAGTCCAAGACTACATAGATAACAATTTGCGTCCACTCATGGCACAACTTACAGCTAGGTGTACTGCTTGGCGTTCCCTTCCACTGAGCCCGGTTGGCAGAGTAAATTTATTAAAAATGATTTACCTCCCGAAATATCTATATTTTTTCCGCAACACACCCATACCCATCCCTAAGATTTTCTTTTGAAGGCTGGAGAGTCTGCTGATACACTTTGTCTGGGCTGGGAGGCCACCCAGGGTGGCCAGGCAGATCTTATATCTCCCACTTTCGGGGGGGGGACTGGCGCTACCGAATTTTCAAATCTACTACTGGGCAGCTGTTTTGGTCGCGATTCGGCGGTGGTTCTCCCATCCAATGCAGAATCCGGCGGTCACTCTGGAGGCAGCCATCCTGGGTTCCTTTGCTGACCTTAGCAATCTCCCGTTTCGCGGTCTTAGGGCCAGTTTGTCCATGACAACTTCGATGCGGACTACTATGAGGGTATGGCAGGAGGCTAGGAAAATCTATAGGAAGCCCAACTACATTTCACCCCACATGCCCCTATGGGGTAACCCCCTACTCTCCCACTTTTACACTATACCGGACCCCTCTCTCTGGGCAAAAAAGGGAATCCTCACATTAAAACATATAGTTAAAGATGGCAGGCTTATGACTTTCCAAGCCCTGAGGCAATCCTTTGCTATCCCATCCTCCTTCCAATTTAGATACTGGCAGCTGAAGCACGCCTTTGAAGCTCAGTTCCCTGCCCCCCTCACTCTGGAACCGGACTCCATTGAAAGGCTCCTGACCTCCAGCGTGATGGGGAAGCCTCTCTCAACAATATATTTATACCTTACGGTGGCATATGATGCGAAACTAACTAAAATTTGGGAAAAGTGGAAGGTTGATATTCCCTCTTTGGATGAAGAGGAGTGGAAGGAGTGTTTAATCTCCTACATTCCCTCCATGATCGCTGCAAGGGATAGGTTCATACAATTCAAGTTCCTACACATAGCGTATTTCACCCCACAGAGATTGGCGCGCATATACCACCAAAGAGATCCCAACTGTCAGAGATGCAGACAAGAAGTGGGTACTTTCTGGCACATGGTCTGGTCTTGCTCCAAACTAAGACCCTTTTGGTCAGCAGTGGCCTCCACACTGGGCAATGTCATAGGCTCAGACTTGCTGGTTGACCCCCAAATACTACTGCTCAGTCATCTGGAGGATGTCGAGGGTGATAGGTATGATAAACTGTGTCTAACCTTCGCATTGTACTACGCTAGGCGGGAAATTCTACTGCGATGGAAACTGGTGGAGCCTCCTACTCTGGCCTCGTGGATAAGGTACTTCCCCTCTATAGACTGACATACGAAAGCAGGCAATGTCCAGGCAAGTTTGACAAAATTTGGTCGTCCTGGATGGACGCTTCTGGGGACCCTGAACCCCCTACCCCAAGTAAGACATGAAACATAGGAGAGGACATCCTGCATCTCAAGTCTACTCTTCTTTATAACCGTTTCCCTTCATCCCCTTCATTTTCCTCCCTTTCCCTCCCCCCCCCCCCGCCTTCCTTCCTCTTCCCTCCCCTTTCCCCCCCCCACCTTCTTCTCTCCCTGCCCCCCCCGTCGCCCCTACTAGGCTTGATTGAATACTGGGTTATTTACTTCATATTATCCAAGAATTTTAAGATGACATGAGCCATGAAAACTATGGTTAAGTGAAAATTCTGTTGTGTGCACATCTGGAACAACTGATAAACAGTAGTTATTGTTTTAGGGTAAATCCCACTGTCATTATACTTACCGTAATGACTGCACTAAGTTCTTGTACTGTAACGCTGATTTGTTTAATAAAATTTTTCTGTGAAAAAAAAGAAATGTACAAGGCAGGAACTGCTAACAAGGGGGAGCTCTGGAATAAGCAAAGTAGTTAATAGAGATAGACGTACCCCATTCCCCCAATCTAAAGCAAGAGAAAAGAAAAGGCTGTAGGAAACAAGGAAAAGAGAAAAAGAAAAAAAAAAGAAGAAAAAAGAGGGGGAGAAGAGAACAGAAACAGGAAACAGCAAAAGTATCCCAAGGTTAAAGAGTGCAGAGATATCAGATTTCCAGCAACTGATGGTCAAAATTCGAAGGATGAGAATGTGATATCCAAGATTGCCATATCATGAAAGTTGGTCAATATGGCGGTCAGTTTTCTGTTAGCCGTAATATCTGCCCATTGTTCCTGGCTGGGCACAGCCACGGAAGCAAGTTGAGGGGTAATTAGGAACAATTCAAGCCGGCGTGAAGTGATATAACACATTGGGGTTGATTTACAACTTTGTCACTTTGTCTCTTTTGCTCCCAATCTACTCCATATACCCTGATATAATTTGAAAATCCTTGTCGCTCATGCCCACTTGCTGGTTCTCATTTCCCTGATCTACTCCTTGATAATTTCTGCTAAATAACCTCCTGTGTGACAATATAAACAACAATGGGAATGTAAACTGGGGACGGACTTGGATCCTTAGGACTGGGAGATCATGACTTTGTCTGTATCCAGGTGCTCAAAATTGGTCCCCATCCTTGAGAATGCATACAAAGGGGTTGATTTACTAAAGGCAAATAGTATGTGCGCTGTCAGTGCAGTTGCGCTAGAGCTGAGGGAAAGCTCTGCTGATTTCTATCATCTATTTTCCTTGCATGATCCCTTCAGCTTTAGAGAAACTGCACTTGCAGTGCACAGACTGTTTGCCTTTAGTAAATCAACCCCTCTGTATGCATTCTCAAGGATGGGGACATTTTTCGAGCACCTGGATACAGTTAAAGTCATGATCTCCCAGTCCTGAGGATCTAAATCCTTCCCCAGTTCACATTCCCATTGTTGCCTATACTGTCGCTCAGGAGGTTGTTTAGCAGAAATTATCGAGGAGTAGGTCGGGGCAATGAGACCCAGCAAGTGGGCATGTGCAAAAAAAGATTTTCAAAGGATGTCAAACTATATGGAGTGGATTGGGAGCGAAAGAGACTGAAGACACAGTGAAGAAATTGTAGGTAGCAATAACGTTCACGTAAAGGTATCTCATGAGAAGTTAGATGAGTTTCAAAAGTCAGAATCCTGGTGGGAGTGAGAGAAGAGCAAACAGTTGTGAAGCCATGCTCGGACCACCAAGGAAATTGCGTCGGATTCTCCACGTTGGGAGGAAACAGAGAGCAGCAGAGCAACTGTAATAATAGCGAGTATGGGGAAATCAAAGCAGGAGAAAATGTAACAGAGTCTCTAAGTCGAAGGGTATGAAGCAAGGCAGGGCCCAAGGTAGAGGGACGGGACACTGGAGGGAGCCAGGGTAAAGAGGATAAAGGGACAGGGTAAGAGTTAATCATATCAATAGCAGACAAAACGGAAGGTGATTAGTAGCATGAAGATATGATAGTGGGGCAATATTGGCCGCCAGATAATAAGCCTGGAGGTTGGGAAATAGCCCACCATTTATCCTACGAGCAACTAATACACAGCGGTTGATGTGAGGGCGAGAAGACCCCAAAATAAATTGCAGAATTTTATGTTGGTGAATTTGAAGCATATGAGGGGGTATGAGAAGTGTAAGAATTCTGAAAACATACAGAAGATACTGTAGGTCATACGGTTTGCATTAATCCTACCAAACCAGGACAACGGGAGTTGACCCCAAGATGTTAAAAGCACATAGAGTATAGAGATTTCTTTTGGTGGTATTTGATCAACAATGCTTTTTTAATTTTTATTATGTAAACGAAAACATTTTGAGGGAAAAAAAAGCAGTATTTGTAACTTTCTGTTATAAACATATCCAATCTTTTTGGGGATGTCTCTACCAGTTTTGCACATCTAGAGAGTGACATTTTTGCCCATTCTTCTTTGCAAAATAGCTCAAGCTCTGTCAGATTGGATGGAGAGCGTCCGTGAACAACATGTTTCAAGTCTTGCCACACATTCTCAATTGGATTTAGATCTGGACTTTGAATGGGCCATTCTAACACATGAATATGCTTTGATCTAAACTAGGGATGAACCTAGGGGTTCAACTCGAACATCGTCTGTTCACTCATTCGCAGAATTGCGAACGACAAGGGCCATTCGCACCAAATTCGTGTGGCGCGTCACGGCCCATAATTCACGGCGGCATCGCAGTGCATTGCTGGCTGATGATTGGCCAAGCATGCACTATGACCCGCATGCTTGGCCAATCACAGCGCCGTCTGTAGAGAGAGCTGTAATTAGCCAAAGCCAGGGTGGCTTTGGCCAATTATGGCTCAGGGGGTTTAGTACATGCCCCACACTATATAAAGCCGCCTGCATGGCGGCCCTGTGTAGTGTGTTCTGGCATTGAGAGACAGAGACAGATAGACAGTGTCATTTGATTTAAGTTAGATAGATTAGGCAGGACAGTCAGTCAGTTAGCTGCACTTACAGTGTATTGTGTATATATATATATATATATATGCATCCCAGGTGTTATATATATATATATATATATATATATATATATATATATATATATATATATATACACTGTATTCAGTTTAGCTAGATCCGTTCCTGTTATTATCTTCCTACTGACAGGCAGGCTTGTGTTGTTACAGTATTTAAAGCTACCTGAAGAAAATTGCTGGTGTTCTTCTGATCCTATTAGTACCACAGTCAGGCAGCTAGACTATTTACAGTTAGTGTTGTGCGTCCTCCTCACAGTGTTCAGCTAAAGCTACAACTTAGTTTAGTGTGACCTCTGCACAGTGTTCAGCTAAAGCTACAAGTTAGTGTAGTGCGACCTCTGCACAGTGTTCAGCTAAAGCTACAAGTTAGTGTAGTGCGTCCTCTGAACAGTGTTCAGCTAAAGCTACAAGTTAGTGTAGTGCACAGTGTTCAGCTAAAGCTACAAGTTAGTGTAGTGCGTCCTCCTCACAGTGTTCAGCTAAAGCTACAAGTTAGTGTAGTGCGTCCTCCTCACAGTGTTCAGCTAAAGCTACAAGTTAGTGTAGTGCATCCTCCTCACAGTGTTCAGCTAAAGCTACAAGTTAGTGTAGTGCGTCCTCCTCACAGTGTTCAGCTAAAGCTACAAGTTAGTGTAGTGCGTCCTCCTCACAGTGTTCAGCTAAAGCTACAAGTTAGTGTAGTGCGACCTCTGCACAGTGTTCAGCTAAAGCTACAAGTTAGTGTAGTGCGTCCTCTGAACAGTGTTCAGCTAAAGCTACATGTTAGTGTAGTGCACAGTGATCAGCTAAAGCTACAAGTTAGTGTAGTGTGTCCTCTGAACAGTGTTCAGCTAAAGCTACAAGTTAGTGTAGTGCGTCCTCTGAACAGTGTTCAGCTAAAGCTACAAGTTAGTGTAGTGCGACCTCTGCACAGTGTTCAGCTAAAGCTACAAGTTAGTGTAGTGCGACCTCTGCACAGTATTCAGCTAAAGCTACCTGTAGAAGGTTGGTGGTGTTTTCCTGATCCTAGCACTACCGCAGGCAGCTACATTATTTACACGTTAGTGTAGTGCGACTTCTGCACAGTGTTCAGCTAAAGCTACCTGTAGAAGGTTGGTGGTGTTTTCCTGATTCTATCACTACCGCAGGCAGCTACATTATTTACACGTTAGTGTAGTGCGACCTCTGCACAGTGTTCAGCTAAAGCTACCTGTAGAAGGTTGGTGGTGTTTTCCTGATCCTATCACTACCGCAGGCAGCTACATTATTTACACGTTAGTGTAGTGCAACCTCTGCACAGTGTTCAGCTAAAGCTACAAGTTAGTGTAGTGCGTCCTCCTCACAGTGTTCACCTAAAGCTACAAGTTAGTGTAGTGCATCCTCTGAACAGTGTTCGGCTAAAGCTACAAGTTAGTGTAGTGCGTCCTCCTCACAGTGTTCAGCTAAAGCTACAAGTTAGTGTAGTGCGACCTCCTCACAGTGTTCAGCTAAAGCTACAAATTAGTGTAGTGCGTCCTCTGAACAGTGTTCAGCTAAAGCTACAAGTTAGTGTAGTGCACAGTGTTCAGCTAAAGCTACAAGTTAGTGTAGTGGGTCCTCCTCACAGTGTTCAGCTAAAGCTACAAGTTAGTGTAGTGCGTCCTCCTCACAGTGTTCAGCTAAAGCTACAAGTTAGTGTAGTGCGACCTCTGCACAGTGTTCAGCTAAAGCTACAAGTTAGTGTAGTGCGTCCTCTGAACAGTGTTCAGCTAAAGCTACAAGTTAGTGTAGTGCACAGTGTTCAGCTAAAGCTACAAGTTAGTGTAGTGCATCCTCCTCACAGTGTTCGGCTAAATCTACAAGTTAGTGTAGTGCGTCCTCCTCACAGTGTTCAGCTAAAGCTACAAGTTAGTGTAGTGCAACCTCTGCACAGTGTTCAGCTAAAGCTACAAGTTAGTGTAGTGCGTCCTCTGAACAGTGTTCAGCTAAAGCTACAAGTTAGTGTAGTGCGAACTCTGCACAGTGTTCAGCTAAAGCTACAAGTTAGTGTAGTGCGACCTCTGCACAGTGTTCAGCTAAAGCTACAAGTTAGTGTAGTGCGTCCTCTGAACAGTGTTCAGCTAAAGCTACAAGTTAGTGTAGTGCGAACTCTGCACAGTGTTCAGCTAAAGCTACAAGTTAGTGTAGTGCGACCTCTGCACAGTGTTCAGCTAAAGCTACAAGTTAGTGTAGTGCGTCCTCTGAACAGTGTTCAGCTAAAGCTACAAGTTAGTGTAGTGCACAGTGTTCAGCTAAAGCTACAAGTTAGTGTAGTGCGTCCTCTGAACAGTGTTCAGCTAAAGCTACAAGTTAGTGTAGTGCGACCTCTGCACAGTGTTCAGCTAAAGCTACCTGTAGAAGGTTGGTGGTGTTTTCCTGATCCTATCACTACTGCAGGCAGCTACGTTATTTTAACGTTGGTGTAGTGCATCCTCTGCACAGTGTTCAGCTAAAGCTACAAGTTAGTGTAGTGCGACCTCTGCACAGTGTTAATCTAAAGCTACCTGTAGAAGATTGGTGGTGTTCTCATACTACAGGCAGCCAGTTGATTTTGCTAGCTGCATTATATATACATATATATATATATATATATATATATATATATATATATATATATATATATCCCAGCTTAGTGCAGCTACATCTCACTGCAGGCCATTAGTATGTCTGGAAGGCCAACAAGGAGAGGCAGACAGTCACAAGCCAATAAAAGAGGGCGAGCAGGATCTGTGTCTAGAGGCAACAGTGCTGGTCGTGGAGGCGGTGCATCCTCATCAGCACGTGGCCGTGGGACACGCTTGGCCTTTTTTTCGGCAGCTGGCCTTGTTGAGCCGCAACATGCGGAAGACTTGGTCGAGTGGATGACCAAGCTGTCCTCATCCTCCTCATCCTCTCTCACCCATGCTCAGGGTACTTTGTCTGGCAAAGCAGCTGCCAACGCCTCTTCCCTCGGATCAATGGCATCAGTGACTCCTTCCCTAGCCCCACCATGTCCTCCTGAGGAGTCCCTCGAACTGTTTGACCACAGTGTTGGGTACATGCTCCAGGAGGATGCCCAGCGTTTTGAAGGCTCTGATGATGATACTGAGCTAGATGAAGGCTGTAACGTGAGCAAGGACAGAGGGGGTGCCCAAGAAGGACAGCAATCTGGCAGTCATGCTCCCCCTGCTGCAGCATACTGCCAGGTTTGCTCCAGTGATGAGGAAGGAGGGGATGATGAGGTCACTGGGTGCCTGATAGGAGAGAGGAGGAGGCACATAACCAACGAGGCAGGATGCCCTCCAGGGGGCAGCCTAAGGGCAGCACACTGACTGCATCACACCGCAAAGCTCCTTCTGCGCGTTATTCCAAAAGTTCTTTGGTGTGGGCCTTTTTTGAGACGAGTGCATCAGATGGCACCGCTGCTATTTGCAACATATGTCTCAAGCGTATCTCGCGTGGCCAAAACATCTCCCGTTTGGGCACGACATGCTTGACCAGACATATGTTGCAGTTCGCTGGCCAGCGTATCTAAAAGACCCACACCAAAGAACAAAGAGGACCTCTCTTTGCTCCTCATCAGCTGAGATCTCCAACCCTACTATACCTTCAGTCCTCTCTGAGACCTGCACTGAGAGGAATGAAGGTGTAGAATTAGGTGTGTCACAGCCAAGTACTTGTGGGCAATCTGCTTTCGGTACACCAACGTCAGATTGTACCAGGCAAATTTCCCTGCCCCAGCTGCTGCACCGCCGAAAGAAGTTCGCTCCCAGCCATCCACATGCCCAGCGGTTGAATGCTAGCTTGGCAAAATTGCTAGCACTTCAACTGCTACTTTTTCAGTTGGTAGACTCTGCCCCCTTCTGTGAGTTTGTGGAATGTGCGGTTCCTCAGTGGCAGGTACCCAAACGCCACTTTTTCTCACGGAAGGCAATTCCGGCTCTCTACCGGTATGTGGAAGGCAATGTCCATGCCTCACTGGACAGGGCGGTCAGCGGTAAGGTGGATATTACTGCTGACTCATGGTCCAGCAGGCATGGACAGGGACGTTACCTAAGTTTCACGGCACATTGGGTGACTCTGCTGGCACCTGGGAAGGATTCAGGACAAGGTGCAGTAGTGTTGGAGGTTGTTCTGCCACCACGCCTCCAAAATGCCACTACTAATGGTTCTGACACACCTCTCTCATCCACCCCCTCCTCTTCTTCTTCCTCCATGGCTCCTGTGCTTTGTCCTCGGAACCAGCGGTGCTCTGTAGGCGTTCAAGGGGCTTCGCAATTATGCAGGCCAAAAGATGCCTTGCGGTGCTTGAGCTGGTGTGCTTGGGGGACAGGAGCCACACTGGGGCAGAGGTTCTGTCAGCTCTGCAGGGGCAGGTTCAGAGGTGGTTGACGCCACGCCAACTTAAGGCAGGAATGGTGGTTTGCGACAATGGCACCAACCTGCTCTCCGCCCTCCGACAGGGACAAATGACCCATGTGCCCTGTTTGGCTCACGTCCTTAACTTGGTGGTGCAGCGGTTCTTGGGCAGGTACCCAGGCTTACAGGATGTCCTGAGGCAGGCCAGGAAAGTCTGTGTGCATTTCCGCCGGTCATATAATGCCAGTGCTCGGCTGGCAGACCTCCAAAAGGAATTTAACCTGCCCGAGAATCGCCTAATCTGTGACATGCCCACCAGGTGGAACTCAACGTTGGCCATGCTGCAGCAGCTGCACACGCAGCAGAGGGCCATCAATGAGTACCTGTGCGACTATGGCACCAGGACAGGGTCAGGGGAGCTTGTTTTTTTTTTCCCCACGGCAGTGGGCCATGATCAGGGATGCATGCACTGTCCTGTCACCATTTGAGGAGGCCACGAGGATGGTGAGCAGTGACAGTGCATGCATCAGTGACACTGTCCCCCTTGTCCACCTGTTGGAGCATACGCTGCCTGGAATAATGGACAAGGCACTTGAGGCAGAACAGAGGCAGGAAGAGGAGGACTTCCTTACCTCTCAAGGCCCCCTTTATCCAGACAGTGTTCCTGCGTGCCTTCCGATCACACAGGACGAGGACGAGGAGGAGGATTGTGCCAGTATGGAGGTGGAGCCTGGCACTTAGCATCAGCAGCAGTCTTTAAGGGATCATTTACAGTCCCAAGAAACACATGGACTTGTATGTGGCTGGGAGGAGGTGGCTGCGGATCATGTCGTCCTTAGTGACCCAGAGGACTCCGGACCGAATGCCTCAGCAAACCTACGCTGCATGGCCTCCCTGATCCTGCAAAGCCTGCGGAAGGATCCTCGTATTTGTGGTATCAAGGAGGAGGAACAATACTGGCTGGCAACCCTCCTTGATCCACGTTACCAGGGTAAGGTTGCGGACCTTATCTTGCCATCGCAGAGGGAGCAGAGGATGAAACATCTTCGGGAGGCCTTTCAGAAAGGTCTGTGCAACGCGTTTCCAGAAACTGGGAGGTTACAAACTCCTGTTTCTGGACAATGTGTTGCTGAGGCTTCGGTCAGTCAAAGAAGGAGCGGTGGAGAAGGTGGCCGTCTGACCGATACGTTCAGACAATTTTTTAGTCCGCAGCCCCAAGGTATGATCGGTTCCAGCAACCATCGCCAGCGTCTGTTTTACATGGTGCAGGAATACCTAGGGGCAAGATCTGACTTGGACACCTTTCCCACCGAAAATCCTCTGGGTTACTGGGTCTTGAGGATGGATTGGAGTGTTGTGGCACCTGCACCAGTGCCTAAGGCCCAATTTTTCAGCCCCTGTTTAACAGGGGCGTGTAATTACAATTTTTGATGCAATTCTTTGCAGCAGGGCTAATTCCTGCGCTCCAACTAGAGTATCTGTGAGGGGTTGCAGTGTTGTGGCACCAGCACCAGTGTCTAAGGCCCAATTTTTCAGCCCCTGTTTAACAGGGGCGTGTAATTACAATTTTTGATGCAATTCTTTGCAGCAGGGCTAATTCCTGCGCTCCAACTAGAGTATCTGTGAGGGGTTGCAGTGTTGTGGCACCAGCACCAGTGTCTAAGGCCCAATTTTTCAGCCCCTGTTTAACAGGGGCGTGTAATTACAATTTTTGATGCAATTCTTTGTAGCAGGGCTAGTTCCTGTGCTCCAACTAGAGTATCTGTGAGGGGTTGCAGTGTTGTGGCACCAGCACCAGTGTCTAAGGCCCAATTTTTCAGCCCCTGTTTAACAGGGGCGTGTAATTACAATTTTTGATGCAATTCTTTGTAGCAGGGCTAGTTCCTGCGCTCCAAGTAGAGCATCTGTGAGGGGTTCCAGTGTTGTGGCACCAGCACCAGTGCCTAAGGCCCAGTTTTTTCAGCCCCTGTTCAACAGGGACATGTAATTAGAATTCTTGAGCTAATATTTCACAGCAGGGCCCTGTGAGGGCTTACAGTGTTGTGGCCACAACAACACCTAAGGCCCAAATTTCTGTTCTCTCCTGTGAGAGTTAATATGGGAAAAACTTTTCTCCTTTCCACTAATGCTTTATCACCAATCCTTGTTTCACAAAAAAACCCAATTTTTCAAAAAACATTTGTCATTGGGACAAAAAGTGAGGTGAAATCTTCTGAAGAGGAGCACAGACAGCAAAAAAGTCACAGGGGTGATAACCCTTCCCTATGTTTTCCAAAAATCTTAAAATAAATTTTTTGGCTGGAGCTAAACACGTTAAAAATGTACCAGTTCAAAATTACAAACAGATTCTACTTAACAAAAACATACAGTCCCTGTCTTGTTTGCACCGCCTGTATACTGCTGTTCAGAGTATATAGGGCCTGGGGGCCCCACACCTTTCCTTTTTTAATTTGGGTGCGGGGTTCCCCTTAATATCCATACAAGACCCAAAGGGCCTGGTAATGGACTGGGGGGTACCCATGCCATTTGTCTCACTGATTTTCATCCATATTGCCAGGACCCGACATTACATTAAAGCTGCAAGCGGTTTTAAAGGACTTTTTTTCCTTTAAAAATGACATTTTGTGCAGGGACTGTTCTAAGCACAAGAAACACGGGCCACTTTACAGGCATACTATAGACACCCCCCAGGTACGATATTTAAAGGAATATTTCACTTTTTTTTTTTTACTTTAAGCATCATTAAAATCACTGCTCCCGAAAAAACGTCCGTTTTTAAAAGTTTTTTTTTGCATTGATACATGTCCCCTGGGGCAAGACCCGGGTCCCCAAACCCTTTTTAGGACAATACCATGCAAATTAGCCTTTAAAATTAGCACTTTTGATTTCGAACGTTCGAGTCCCATAGACGTCAATGGGGTTCTAACGTTCGTGCAAATTTTCGGTCCGTTTGCAGGTTCTGGTGCGAACCGAACCGGGGGGGGGTTCGGCTCATCCCTAATCTAAACCATTCCATTGTAGCTCTGGTTGCAAGTTTACGGTAGTTGTTCTGCTGGAAGATGAACCTTAGCCCCAGTCTCAAATCTTTTACAAACTCTAATGCCCCGTACACATGGTCGGACATTGATCGGACATTCAGACAGCAAAATCCTAGGATTTTTTCCGACGGATGTTGGCTCAAACTTGTCTTGCATACACACGGTCACACAAAGTTGTCGGAAAATCCGATCATTCTGAACGCGGTGACGTAAAACACGTACGTCGGGACTATAAACGGGGCAGTATCCAATAGCTTTCATCTCTTAATTTATTCTGAGCATGCGTGGCACTTTGTGTGTCGGATTTGTGTACACACGATCGGAAATTCCGACAACGGATTTTGTTGTCTGAAAATTTTATAGCCTGCTCTCAAACTTTGTGTGTCGGAAAATCCAATGGAAAATGTGTAATGGAGCCTACACACGGTCGGAATTTCCGACAACAAGGTCCTATCACACATTTTCCGTCAGAAAATCCGACCGTGTGTACGGGGCATAAGGCTGGATTCACACCTATGCATTTTAAGTGCTTTTTGCATTTTGGAGATTTGAACTACAGTCCATCTAACATGATTTCTTATGGAACACGTTCTGTTGTGCAAGTCTGCAAAAAGCACTAAAAATACATAGGTGTGAATCCAGCCTAATGCCCCGTACACATGATCGGACATTCAGACATCAAAATCCATGTTTTTTTTCTGACGGATGTTGGCTCAAACTTGTCTTGCATACACACGGTCACACAAAGTTGGTCGGAAATTGCGAACGCAAAGAACGCAGTGAAGTACAACATGTACGACGGCACTAGAAAAGGGAAGTTCAATACCAAGTGTGCCACCCTTTGGGCTTCTTCTGCTAATCTCGTGTTTATCTTGTGTTAGTAGAAGTTTGGTGAGTAGGGATGAGCCGAACACACCCCGGTTCGGTTCGCATCCAGAGCATGCGAAACGGACCAAGAGTTCGCGCGAACATTCAAACACCGTTAAAGTCTATGGGACTTGAACATGAGAAATCAAAAGTGCGCATTTTAAAGGCTAATATGCAAGTTATTGTCCTAAAAAGGGTTTGGGGACCCGGCTCCTGCCCCAGGGGACATGTATCAAAGCAAAAGAAAGTTTTAAAAACAGCCGTTTTTTCAGGAGCAGTGATTTTAATGATGCTTAAAGTGAAAAAATAAAAGTGAAATATTCCTTTAACTATCGTACCTGGGGGTGTCTATAGTATGCCTGTAAAGTGGCGCATATTTCCCGTGTTTAGAACAGTCCCTGCACAAAATGACATTTCTAAAGGAATAAAAGTCACTTAAAACTGCTTGCGGCTGTAATGTAATGTCGGGTCCCGGCAATATGGATGAAAATTATTGAAAAAAATGGCATGGGTAACCCCCCAGCCCATTACCAGGTCCTTTGGGTCTGGTATGGATATTAAGGGGAACGAGCCCTGCTGTGAAATATTAGATCAAAAATTGTAATTACGTGCCCCTGTTAAACGGGGCAGAAAATTTGGGCCTTAGGCACTGGTGCCACAACACTGCAACCCCTCACAGATACTCTAGTTGAGCGCAGGAACAAGCCCAGCTGCAAAATATTACAGCAAAAATTGTAATTACATGCCCTGTTAAACAGGGGCAGAAAAATTGGACTTTAGGCACTGGTGCTGGTGCCACAACACTGCAAACCCTCACAGATACTCTAGTTGAGCGCAGGAACGAGCCCTGCTGCAAAATATTACAGCAAAAATTGTAATTACATGGCCCTGTTAAACAGGGGCAGAAAACTGGGCTTTAGGCACCGGTGCTGGTGCCACAACACTGCAACCCCTCACAGATAATCTAGTTGAGCGCAGGAACGAGCCCTGCTGCAAAATATTACAGCAAAAATTGTAATTACACGCCACTGTTAAACAGGGGCAGAAAAATTGGGCTTTAGGCACTGGTGGTTGTGCCCAGAACCAAAAATGTTCTCATAAGCTATCAACATGAACATTGAGGAGGAAGAGGATTGTCACTCAGCATAACAGGATAGTCACTCAGCATCAGCATAGGCAGTCTTCAAGGGATCTCACATTCATAAAAAATTAATCGGTTACATCATCATTAGGTGCTTGGTACCTGGTGATCCAAGATTGATTCATTTTTATGAAGGTGAGCCGATCAACCGAGTCTGTGGACAGGTGTACTCTGTGATTGGTTACAAAGCCTCCAGCAGCAATGAATGTGCATTCAGAGGCCAGTGATCCATCCTCAAGACCCAGTAACCCAGTGGATTTTCGGTTGGAAAGGTCTCCAAGTCTGATCTTGCCCCAAGGTATTCCTGCACCATGTAAATCAGACGCTGGTGATGGTTGCTGGAACCGATCAGACCATCGGTCAGACGGCCACCTTCTCCTACTGATCTCTCTCCTTGATACCATGAATCCGAGGGTCCTTTCGCAGGCTTTGCAGGATCAGGGAGGCCATGCAGCGTAGGTTTACTGTGGCATTCGGTCCGGAGTCCTCTGGGTCACTAAGGACGACATGATCCGCAGCCACCTCCTGCCAGCCACGTACAAGTCCATGGGTTTCTGGGGACTGAAAACAATCCCTTGAAGACTGTTGCTGATGCTAAGTCCCAGGCTCCACCTCCATGCTGACACAATCCTTCTCCTTCTCCTCTTCCTGTGTGATAGGCGGGCCTGCAGGAATACTGTCTGGATAAAGGGGGCCTTGAGAGGTAAGGAAGTCCTCCTTTTCCTCCCTCTGTTCTGCCTCAAGTGCCCTGTCCATTATTCCACGCAGCATGTGCTCCAACAGGAAGACAAGAGGGACAGTATCACTGATGCATGCACTGTCACTGCTCACCATCCTCGTGGCCTCCTCAGATGGTGACAGGACATTGCATACATCCTTGATCATTAGCCACTGGTGTGGCGAAAAAAAGCCAAGCTCCCCTGACCATGTCCTGGTGCCATACTCACACAGGTACTCATTGATGGCCCTCTGCTGCGTGTGCAGCTGCTGCAGCATGGCCAACGCTGAGTTCCACCTGGTGGGCATGTCACAGGTGAGGCGGTTCTTGGGCAGGTTGCATTCCTTTTAAAGGGCAGCCAGCTGAGCACTGGCATTATATGACTGGCGGAAATGCCCACAGACTTTCCTGGCCTGCCTCAGGAGATCCTGTAAGCCCGGGTACTGGCACAAGAACCGCTGCACCACCTAATTCAGGACATGAGCCAAAGCATGGGTCAAGTGTCCCTGACGGAGGGCGGAGAGGAGGTTGGTGCCATTGTCGCAAACCACCATTCCTGGCTGAAGCTGGTGTGGCATCAACCACCTCTGAACCTGCCCCTGCAGAGCTGCCAGAATCTCTGCCCCAGTGTGGCTCCTGTCCCCTAAGCAGACCAACTCAAGCACCGCATGGCATCTTTTTGCTTGCGTAGCCCCTACGGAGCACCACTGGTTACGAGGACAAATCTGCACAGGAAGAGGCCATAGAGGAAGAAGAAGAGAAGGGGGTGGAGGAGAGAGGTGTGGCAGAATCACCACTACCAGCATTTTGGAGGCGTGGTGGCGGAACAAGCTCCAACATTACTGCACCCTGTCCTGCATCCTTCCCAGCTGCCAGCAGGGTTACTCAGTGCACCGTGAAAGAAACGTAACGTCCCTGTCCATGCCTGCTGGACCATGAGTCAGCGGTAATATGCACCTTGCCGCTGACCGCCCTGTCCAACAAGGCCAAGACATTTCCTTCTACATGCCAGTAGAGAGCAGGAATGGCCTTCCGAGAAAAAAAATGGCATTTACGAACCTGCCACTGAGGTACCGCACATTCCACAAATT
Source organism: Aquarana catesbeiana (assembly GCF_042186555.1). Taxonomy (NCBI): domain Eukaryota; kingdom Metazoa; phylum Chordata; class Amphibia; order Anura; family Ranidae; genus Aquarana; species Aquarana catesbeiana. Next base: position 103,619,752 of record NC_133329.1, on the reverse strand, counting down.
CTCAAAAGGGGGCAGAGTCTAGCAGCTGAAAAGGCAGCAGTTGGAGTGCTAGCAATTTAGCCAAACTGAGCATGTGGATGACTGGGACCGAATTTCTTTAGACGGTTTAGCAACTGGGGTAGGGAAATTTGCCTGCTATAATCGGATTTAGGTGTACCGCTAGCAGATTGCCCGCAAGTGCTTGGGACACCTAATTCTACACCTTTATTCCTCTCAGTGCAGGTCTCTGAGAGGACTGAAAGTATAGTGGGGTTGGAGATCCTAGCTGATGAGGAGCAAGGAGAGGTCCGTCTTGTTCTTTGGCGTGGGTCTAAGTACTGTTGCTAATGGACTGTCAGTGCCCTGCACATGCGGAGCTCTGCGATGTGATGGAGTCGGTTGGCTGTCCTTAAGCTAGCCCCTGGAGGGCATCCTGCCTCGTTGGAGATGTGCCTCCTCCTCCTCCTCTCTTCTATCAGGCACCCACATAGAGTCAGTGACCTCATCATCCTCTCCCTCCTCGCCACTGGAGCAAACCTAGCAGTATGCTGCAGCTGGGGGAACGTGACTGCCAGTTTCTTGTCCTTCTTGGGCACCCCCTCTCTCTGGGCTCATGTTACTGCCTTCATCCTCAACCTGGGTACCATCATCGGAGCCTTCAAAACGCTGCGCACCCTCCTGCGTACCTGACACTGTGGTTAAACAATTCGGGGGACTCCTCAGGACATGATGGTGGGGCTAGGGAAGGAGTGACTGATGCCATTGAGCCGATGGAATAGGCTGCTTTGGCAGCTGCATTGGCAGCCAAACTTGTCTTATCCTGGGTGACAGAGGATGAGGAGGATGAGGACGGCTTTGTGATCCACTCTACCCACTCTTCTGCATGTTGTGGCTCAACACGGCCAGCTGTCAAAAAAAAGGGCAAGCGTGCCCCACGGCCACGTGCTGAGGATGCACTGTGTCTACGACCAGCACTGTTGGCTGTAGACACAGAGCCTGCTTGCCCTCCTTTAGTGACCTGTGAGCGT